>NC_073702.1:80074041-80377072 GCF_023634085.1 Falco cherrug | reverse complement strand
GCCACTAACCGTTGTTAGCTGACAAAAGCCATTGTTTGCTGCCACTGGTTATTGTTCCAGCGGTGGCAGCAGCCCCCAAGCGCCAGTCCTCAGCTCTGGGCCCTTTTTGTGCTCGGCACAAACAATTGCACAGTCCCTTTCTATAGATGGCTGCAATTTAAAGAGAAATACTTTTCTCTGCATTTTCCCACAGGCCCCAAGGATGCAGAAATTCACAGGCTGGCTGCAGACACCCTGGTGAAGGGGGACAGAGAGAGAGAGCAATCGTCACCCGTTGGTATAGCACGTGGCCCAGACTAAGCACACTGCAATTCTTCAGGTCACAAAAGGTATCGCCTCATCAGCTGCACTGGGGTAGATCTGTCCCTCAATCTCCAGATCAAAACCTCTGAGTTTATATCACAGTTCAGTGAGGTTTACTGCAAAGTTCCCGTCTCTGTCCCTGGTGCAAAACTACACTGAACTGAACTTGTCCAGATTTTGCAAAAGAAATGTAATTGTCCGTGGCCAGTGATGCCAAGATCTGATCTTTGGGCACAAGGCTGACAGAAAAGATGAATGCAAACAAACCCAACTATGTAAAATGTGCAAGGGACCCTGATAACAAGGCAGTCCACATCATTTGGTGATCTCTTGAACATCCACAGCACAACTCCAAGATGCATGATGAAACCTGATCAAACTGTGTGGATTTGTTCGAATTTGTCTTGGAGTTTTGAGGGTTTATGCAAACATGGGACTCAGGAGACAGTCAAGCATGTAGTCTGAAACAGAGCCAGGAGTGCCACGTGTCTCTGCAAACCAAAGGTCCCACTGCTCATTATCTCTGGGGATAAATGATGTTCACAACTGTAAATCAATCTTCTGCTTTAGCCTCTGATCATACTTTGCTTTGCACCAGGGTAAATCCAAAACTGCCTAACCTAACTCAGAATAAAATAAAAGAGAGAAAGAGACAAATCTTTCTTTTCCTTCTGCAGTCAACAAGGCAGAAATCAGGTTTTTCTTCCTATGCCTAAGTTGGAGAGAAAGGGATATTTACCCTTTCAGATTGCAAATTTAATTGATTCTTGCTTGTCCCTTTGGGAGAAAAGGAGTGCAGTGAATTTTTAAAATGTCAGGAGGCTGGTAAAGATGGGCAGATCCCTTTGTCACCAGGCCATTATGCAGAGCTGACAAGTGGCCATCACACCCTGAAATCCCTGACTTGCTGTGATTGCTCCAGAATTGAGATAGGAGAGAAAATCAAGAGACAAATATGCAGGTTTTAGAGTTTCCTCACTGCTCTGACAAGTTGTTCATCAAACAGCAGCAAAGCAGTTTCAGTGTTTCCTTTGCCTTCTCCTATGAACTGGCTTCGCCCCCAACAAGCCGGGGCACAGACCTCAGGCTCCGTGTGCTCTGCAAGACAAAACTGCAATGGATTTTATTTTGAGAGCCATGTTCAAACATAATTCACACTGGGAAGGTGCTATCAAAAAGCCTCGCTCCTATGCCCCACTACATCTTCTGGTTCCAGGTGCCTGTGGTAGGCATGCGACAGGCAGAGCCGTGCTGTGCAATACCCCTTGGAGGCCATGTCCCCATGGTGGCTCGGGACTCAGGCACAGCATCGTCCCCTCCCACGCATGCTGGCAGCTCCCACTCCACTCTGCATCCTCCCAGGCTGCAGCTAATCTCTGCCACTTCATTACTGGTGGCCTGGCTTCACTCAGCGGGGAGGTGTGAGCTACACAGCCTTTGGAGGCTGAGAGCTTCGTGCTCCACATGCCTCTTGTCTCTTGCCAGCCACAGTAAAACGGGGGGCTGGCAATTGCTCCATGGGTTGAATTTCCAGCACGGCAGCCTGCAGTGCTAGGAGCCATTCGCCGAAATGTAAGGAGCTGGCTGGGACACAGTGCTGTTGCCCAGCGAGAGCTTCCCCACAGCCCTGGCCACGGAGAAGCTGGGAATTCCTGAAGATCCAGCTTGTCACGGGGCACGTGTCAAAGGCTGAATGACTGTTGCTACCTCATGTAGACTGCAAAGGAGCCCAAGCTGCAGAGGGTACCTTCTGGTCACCGAGGAAGGCAGGCTGGGGCTGTAAAAAAAGATTAGTTTTATACAGTGTGTATAAAACATTCATATTAGAGATAATAAAACATTATATATATACATTTATATGAATATTTGTTTATTCATTCATTTATTTTAATGCCTTAATTCTCCAGAGGAACCAGCTTATATCCCAAAAGATATTTCTGCCACAGGCAGAAAATCAGACTTATTTTAAGGCGCCTCGAGTTGGCCACAGAGCAGAGGCTTCCCCATTCCCCCTAGACTGGTGAAAATCCCTACCAAGCTGACAGCCTAGAAGGCTCTGGACCAAGGAGGAGCAGAGCAAATAATGTAGTGTGAAGGTAGCTGCTGTCTCTCTTATTACAAGTTTATTTGTTTCATTTTTCCAAGTTACACTAATCGTCTCATCATCATGCAGCCCCTTTGCTCTTCCTCCACACTAGCTCCCAGGTTTCACCACACAGTCCCAACAGCAATGCTCTGATGACACTTGGTTTTTGAAGCATCACTATAAAGAGCAAAAAATGGAAAAACCCAAGCATTACATGCAACCTCTTGATAGTGTTTCTAGTAATACTTTTACATCACCAGTAGTGAAATACCATAAAGCATCTCAAATGCTTTCCACGGTTGTGGTTTTTTATTCTTCCCTTGCTTTTCCCACCTCTTAGTCTGCCCAGTGTCACTGCCAGGCAATTTCATGTTTTCTTGTGGTCTTCACCATACCATGGAGGTGACCATGTCCATGGTGATATCAACCTGCACCCAAAGCAGCCACCAGCCCTGAAGTCCTGGCTACACCTCTGGCTCAGCAAGAGTAATTTCCCGGTTTCCCTCAAGCTGTTGCTGGGGATAGTGGGGCCAGTGCGACCACAACACTGAGACCCTACACTGCCTGTGACCATCGTTTCCACCAGCCTGGGGTGCCGTGCTGCTGGCCAGCTCGCTGACCAGAGCAGAGAGGCTCAGTCTTCCAGCAGCAGACCCCACTGCACGTCACTACACCCACCACCACTGTTCGGGTGTCTCAAAATTTTATTTTTAATTTGGATTTCAACCAGTTTAGCAGATCTGAGGCAGAGCCACTTGACCCAGACCTTCCTCAACTGCAGATGCTGGCTCGAAGACATGGTCCCAGACTTCGCCGCTTGCTACTCCTCTGGGACGCGGACCGGTTTTAGTGAGGGAGCACGTTTTTGTTAGCTCAGTCACTGAGGTCTCCAACACTTCATTCAGTTCTTGTTAGTATTTACCATCTGGGTCCACTGACTTAGTTTATTAATTTGTTTCAGCACCTCCTCTTTCAACACCTCAGGTTCTTCTTGTGCATGATTTTTATTAGCTGAGTGTAGCAAGCCCCTCCAGCACCCTCTGTGGAAAAGACCAGTGTGTAAAGGGATCAGATACCTATTAAGCAATAAGATTACCACTTTGGTTAATTGCTCTGCTTCCTAGTGACCTGGTGGACAAATTTATTTTCCCATGTATTTGAAGGAATAGGTATGTTTGTGTTTTGTGATCTTGCTATTTGCTCTTCCAATTAGCCTTTCTGATTTACTTCTTATATTTTAATGATGGAAGATTTTTTTTCTTACAGAATTATGAAAAAGCAAGTCCTTTTCTAAAAATTCTAACTGAGTTTTTAATCTAAAAATTCTAAATTCTTTCCATGCTGCAGGAGCCCGATGCTAAAACAAAAGCTGCCTTAAGCACCATACCCCTTGTACCTCCCCAGGCAATAAATCTTCCTCATCCAGCAACTCTTCTGGCAAATCCATCCAGCCTTTGCCTCCCCACCCTGGACTCCCAAAATGGTCACCCATCCTCCTGGATGCCCAGGGCCCCAGTGCACCCTCTGTCATCTGGGTGCTGAGTCTAATGGTAATTTCTGGGAAAACACTGCA
The DNA here is from genome assembly GCF_023634085.1 of Falco cherrug. NCBI lineage: Eukaryota > Metazoa > Chordata > Aves > Falconiformes > Falconidae > Falco > Falco cherrug. The sequence continues at coordinate 80,373,110 of NC_073702.1, read as the reverse complement.
TATATATGTGTGTCCGTGTGTATGTATATACAAATACGCATGTAAAATCCAATCAACATAAAACTGGTTAATTATTTGTGTGGTGTGACTTTAACAGAGCCAGAGGTCAAACTGAAACCAGCTGTCAACCTTCAGTCATTCCCAAATTAATAATACAATGCAAGACGGGCCTCTAAAGGTTTTTTAATGTGTTTATATCTTGGCTTGATAAACACAGTCAAGAGAGACAAGATGGAAGAGGCAGGAAGCTTAGCAGGGTTACTTTTCTGTAAAAAACAACTTGTGAAAACATCTGCACAGCCTGCAACTTCCCAGATGTTCTCTTTAACAGAGCACTTAACTTGTTTATATTTTGCCTAACACTGGAATCGTGGCAGATTATTTTTGTTGCGGGGTCTTTGCAACATTTTGTAGGTGGTCTCGTAAAAGAGAGCAGATATTTAACCCCACCACCACCACCTCCTTCTCCTTTGCCCTGGTTGTTTACACAGCGGAGCTTGGTACCAGTTCCCTCCGACAGCGTGTGCGTGGGGGGCCTGGGGGCTCGGCTATCGCTCCACTTTTGCACCAGAGTCACTCCGTTGGCTCTGCTGTGAGGGCTAGGGGCTGACAGCAGTGAAAATGTGAGATGAGATGATTCAGGCATTCACTTCAGCCGGGGATGGCCAAAAGATGGCTTGGAATCATTATTTGTTGCCTTTGACTTGTTCACACTAGCAGCAATGGGGCACCATCTCAAATCAGAATGACTTGTCTCTCTGAAGCCTGTGGGATGTCCCGTGTGAAAAAAGTGTGCCCACAGAAAAAGGATCTGGTGATCAGAGTCTCTGTATACAGGGAACATCACTGGATTTACTATCTGCACAGGCTGGAGAACCTTACGTATGTATCCTTTACTACATACAGGTACAGCTTTCAGCCCGGACTGTTTTCTTTTCCTCAGTCCTAGATATTTTGCCACAATTGCATGAGATGCATAAAGTACCTGTGATCTTGTCAGGTCCAAAGCTTCTTGGGGTCTGAAAGGCTTTACCACCCTAGCCCCCCCATCCCCCAAAATTCCACCTTGCAATCCCATGTTGTATGGCACAGTTGCGGCTCCACAGGCTTTCCCTTGGGGCTGTGCCTCCAGCTCCGGGCCACATTTCTCCACTTCAGCAAGTTTGGGCTTATTTATGATTGGATCAGGTTTTGGATGGCATGTTCTCAAAGGCAAACCCAAGGGCTGGAGGAGATGTTATGGGCTGCTTTTTATGCTCCGCTTGTAGCTCCGACTGGAGCTGATGCTCTTTATGTCCTGCCCTAAAGGGCTATTTCTACAGCAGGAATACATTTATGAAAAGCTGTTAGAGCATGGCCCAAAGCGATGGGCAAAGTGAGGCTGGATATGTCTCCTGGGGAAGACTTGCACAGCTGTAGCTGGGAGCGAGGTGCATTGCCCCCAGAAAGGTCAAACAGGATTTACCATAGATGTCTTATTGACATTAGTGCCTTAGATCCTTTTGAACATGTCTATATGATTGACAGACTGTTAGGTCACATAGGCTGAAGACTTGGGAAGTCTTATATTACTTTAATCCATTTGTTTTCTGGTTTTATTTTTTTTTTGTCAATTTAAAGTGAATTAATTCTTACTGCAGTGGATGGGTTTAAGTGAAGGGTGCTGTAGAAATACTCTACATTTTCCAGTAATGACACTTGCAAGCTGTGCTGACAATATTCCATCCCTTTGACAAAACATGGTTATAAAAAGTCATTTCTCCAGAGCCCTCTGTATTAAGTGCCTGAATGCTGGAGTACAAGCTGACAATAGTATGTATGGCTGCGATACAGCTTAGTGTATTGACTAATGCACTCTTCATCCATGCCTTAAATTCACAGTATACACTGAAAAGGGTGCAGCCAGCTTTTTACACCAGTGTGCACAATGTTAGCTACGTCCACTTGCTCCCTTTCTGGGCAGGTTTTTCAGGCCAGTTTTCTTTGATTTGTTGGCTGTTGTTTTGTTCTTCCTTATTCCCTTTTATAGCCATTCTGTTTGGTTTTCCCATGTGTGGGAAAAACATTGACTTTCAGCGCCAGAAGCCGCTCTGCGGGGAATGGTGCCTAACGCACCATATGGCGCAGGCCAAACATCTGCGAATCTCTGACACTGCAGTTCTGCTTCACGGGCCTGGGGTGCATTTCACACGTGTGCTAGAGAGAAACGAATATGACACCAGTGTTTTTCAGGAACCCTGACATATGATAAACAGAATGAATTTGCTAGAGGAGACTGTAAAAAAATCAGAATGCTACATTGCGCTAAACCAATTTCCCTAATGGAGCTGTATTGCCCCTATTATGCTCCCTTTCCTGTTAAATTGCGGTATCTATTTTCTATTTGCCACCGCGTAGTGTTGAAAATAGATCTCACGGTGAACGGAGATGGCTCATCTTACAACTTGTAGAAAGGTTAATTAAATGGTGCGTGGTGCTGGCACTTGCTCAGCACAGCCTGAACCTGGGGATGACAGATTGCCGGGGGCGTGCAAGCAGCTTCCTCCTCCCCCCACACGATCCACACGTCAGATAGCCGCACCGGGGGCTGCATCTGCAGAATATGCAAGCGCAGCAATAGTTCCACTTCTGCAGGTAAAGTTATTCACATGCAGATGGACTTTCTGGAAAAGAGAGATCAGATGTGCCTGTGTGTTTCAGATAACATTTTTGTAGTCTTTTTCTGACTTTTCGGGAGGCTCGTTGGCCTGCTTATAAGTGATTTCTGGTAGATTTGGTTTTTTTTTGGACTTGTCGTGAAGACCTTTTGCTTGCAGTGGTGGTCTGCGTCGGTAGTGATGCAGATGGACACTCAAGTGGAGACTGCTGCACACTTTCAGCATCATCTCTCCTCTTGATTTTCCTGCCCACATAACAAGGCAGAGCTCCTTGTTAAGTGCCACCGGTAACGTCAAACACCCAGACACTGCCAGGGAATGACAATGCTAAGGATGAACTAGCATTTAAAGCACTTCACAGGGGCTGATGAGACTCACATTCAGCTGCTGGCTCTGCCCCAGCACGTGTATGCCATTCTGTGTCCAGACTTTGTGTGCCAGACCTCGTGCCAAGTTGCCGAAGCACAGGTCCTGCGGAGTGACAGGTGACAAAGTTTGTGAAATGCTCGTGATGCTTCCGTACCTCCCAGGGCCGCTTGGATCTGGCAGAGGACAGGTGGTAAGGTGCTTTGGTACTGGGGCAACTGGGTTTCTGGAGGGAGCCTTACATGGGGAGTAAACACCGCAGTGCTCCATAGGAAAGACCAACTTTGTCTGGTGTGTGCTGCATGGAGGGTTGCTGGCTGCATGGGCTTGGCTGAGGAAGGGAGGTGTGTGTCTGCTGATCAAGCAGCATCACGGCAGAAACGTCATTCCTGGGACAGAGGCTTTCAGGCAGGGTGATGCTGGCTGCTCTGGGAAAGCAGCCAGCTGTGCAGCTCCTCCATAAGGTCACAACCCCACTGGGAAATGACCACCAGGGTAAATCCCTAAATCTTTCATACAGGATCCAGGTGTTCTCAGGCTGGTCAGATATTGAGGACTCCTGCTGAATTTTGCATCCAGGCACAAGGCACCAGCAGCAACAGTAGTAAAGCATCCAGAGGCAGAGTCCTTCCCTTGAAGCATACAGGCAAGCTCTTTCCTCCTCCCCGCAACAGTAAGGCTCTTCTAGAAGGACTCTGCATTATAACTTTCCTCAAAAATCAAGATGCTACAAACAAGGAACCTCATCTGTGAGCTGACAGCCTTCCCTGTGGCTGCACTGAAGGGGCTGGTGACCAAAAGCTGAACACCGTGCTGCAAACCTGCAGTACATAACAGTGCAGAGTTAGAAAGAAAATCCAGACATTTCTTAGCCAAGAAGTACAACCATAACCTTTAACTGTGAGGGCAGCAAATACACCAGCAGAAAAAGTTATTGCTGTTACTAAAGACTGTAGTTTAGTGCTTGGAGGACCTTGTTATGCCTCTTGCATTTGTGGCTTCCTCGTCCCTTCTTTATTGCTCTGCTTAGCCCTGTTAAACAGGGAATGAATGTGGGAGTGCCTTGGAGTCATTAAGGAGATTTAGGAGTAAAACCCTAGTCAAGGCTGTGAGAAAAACTCTGCTAAGTGGCAGCAGCCAAAGGCCTTGTTCCCACACATGCTTATGCACGTGAGCAACTGCACCCACAGCAGTAATCGCCCTGGAGCTCGGTAGGATCAAGGACAGATTCCTCTGTCAGCATCAGCAGCAATGGGCATCTCAGTATGAGACTTGTTGCATGGCTTTTCTCAGTGCATCTACCCACGGTGAGCTGAAATACTGTCCCGGGGTCTTTGATCAGGATACACTTCAGTGGGATTTGAATGTTGCATGGGCCTTGACCTGCAGGGAGAGGAATTTTACTCTTCCATAAATATGCTGTGCTCTGGCAGGTCCTGCTCTCTGGGGCTGGCTGGAGCTTGGGAAAACCTATCCAGCCACAGCATTTCTAATGTGGGTGCCTGGGGTTTGCTCACGCTTGGCTTGCTGGCGCACGTGGGCCACCCTGCACATAAGTTCTCCAATAATTTCCAGGGAGGCAGCAGATCAAAAAGCATCGCACGTGTTTCCTGAGCTCCCACCCAGGGCTGTTGCCTCTGCTGGTCCAGCCTCAATGGGCAGGCAGAAATGGTGCCAGGAGTGAGGATGGTTGTAGGGCCCATGAACGTCTGCTGTACGTGACCAGGCTGGGACCATGGACTGGTTTTGCAGAGTTCACTACACAAGGATCTTCAGGTCCCCTGGACCCCAGCTGTACAAAACCCCATGATGTTAATGTGAGGGACACTGACTCACTGCCCTCCCAGGCACTGCTCCAGCATGTGCAGCATGAGCCGCTGTGCACCCAGCATCAGCTTTCCTCTCCCCTGGAGAAGAGGCTGAGTCTTGTATCAGGGACGCCGACAGTCCAGGGATGTAGAAGTGCCAGCGTACAGTTTGCATTTTCTGGACTGGGGATGCAGAGTGTGTTTACCTTAACTTAATGATGAGCACATTTAGAGAAGGTTTCCATCACAGAAGACTGGGGAGACTGATAAAACCGAGGTCTGGTTCCTCCTGGACTGTAACACAAATGTTTCCTTTGGCTTTCTGTTTTATTGGCTCCATTCACGGTGGTCTCCAAGGAGCCCATCAGAGGCCTCTGTGCTCGTTGTGTTCAGAGCAAGCATGATTTCTACAGACAATTGCCTGCAGCTTGCAAAAGCAGATTTGCCAAACCACACGTAATAAATCATAACACAATTTCCAAGTGCTAGAATGGGCAAAAGCTACATCTTATTACAATGCACTCTTTCCGGGAGAATTTCTTGGCCTTGTTTTTTAAGGAACACATAATGAGAGGGAAGAAAATGGGTGGGTAGTACAGAAACAAGATAGCACAGGTAGGTGGCTCACTGACTTTATCTGGTTATTCTCAAAAGCAATCATTTTACAGCTGTCAGTTACAGTCTTCCAGAGCTGCTTTATACTCCCATGTGCCAGGAGCTCCCACAAGCAGCCAAGCAAGTTCAGTTACGATCCTGCATCACCCTTCAGAAGTAAACTTCCTTCAGAAACAACTGTCTTCTTTCTAGATACAAACAACCCTTCAAAAAAAGTCAAAGATAAAGTTGTATTTAAGTTTTGGAAGGTTATAATAATTACGTTTTTCTACCTCCCAGATAGTCATAGATCTCTTTTTGTATAGTAACAAAACTTACAGCCTGCAAATTGGTTCAGCACTGTCTTAATGTTTTTAACACCAGATTGCATTGTATCAGTGTCAGAATGTACTTACTGGAGGTCTGAAAGAAAAGTAACTGTAGATGTGATTAAAAAAAACCCAAACATAAAAACTGGGCCTATTGAATTAAGGTCCTAGCACAAGCCTCTATTTCTCACTTACACCTCTCTTTTTCAGCTGGCATCTGAAACTAACCTGAGTTTCTCTGCTCCCATCAGAGATCGCAACAAGATGCTTCCTGACAGCTTTTGCCTGTCACTGCCTGTAACTCAGTGCAGTATCAGTATTTTAAATAGGTGATGCAAAGGTATACTGTCCTACAGCATTAATTCTTAAAAACTATCTTGTACGGGATCTTTCTGACAGCTCTGCAGCCAGACTTTTTGTTTGCATCTCACAGTTGTCCCTTTCCAGGGAGCAGGCTTTTAGAAATCCATGAGACACCTCCAGTTATGACGCACAAAGCACAGTTCTGGCAGCTGATTTGTAGAGGAATAATGCGTGTGAATCAGAAGGTGCCTTGAACTACTTTTTAAAGTGGGCCTACCTGGTTACCATCTTTCATTAAACAAATGTTAATAGGCTGAAATTGGTTCCTTCTCTCCTGCCATTAGGGGCAGGTTTGTAATGCAGACCGGTGCCTTTGTTTCATGGAGGAGCCTCAGTTAAACCCATGTCACCTCTGCCTGTCACGAGCATCCCTTCAGCTCAGATCCTTGGGAACCATCATCACCTGTATTTTTCAGCTTGCGTTTCCCAGTCCCAAACCCTGCTGCAATGTCACCCTTTGGGAGGCCCCCACAAGCTTAGTGCCTGTGGGGGGGAGGAATATTCCACGCTAATCTTCCAAGTTAGTTTTCAGGGATTCTCATGCTCTTGGTGGGAATGAAGTGTACAGCTAACTCCCTTTAACTTTAGAGTTTTAACTTATCCATTAGCTAAAGCTTAATTAATTCTTGCAGAATCCATGCAAATTATATATCAAATACCTAACTCATGCCCATTAATTTTCTGCACTCTCCAAGACATTTAATATTCCTGTAGATGACAAATGTCCTGCGGGGGCTATGCTAATACACTTAGCATCTGCAAATGGGTCCATAAAAAGGGGCAGGTTCCCATTCACTGAAGTGGGAGATGGCGGGATGCTTTAGAGTCACCATGCCTGCATCCCCCCCACCCCCAAGCACACCTTCAGGCATATTCTTCTCCAGGGCTTTGGTGTGACTAATTGCAAATGGCAGAGGAGATGGGGAATACCTGCTGTAAGTGAAGGAGAATAGAAGCATTTCCCTCCGAAAGTGCCCTCCTTTGTTCAGAATTTGCAACCAAGTCAGGAAAAGCAAGTTTTCCCATGATGTAGTGACCAAGCCTGGGCTGTGATATCTGTCTCTCTCAGACAAGAGTGCAAGGGAAGCGAGGAGGTGTGAGGTTTGCCAGCACTGCAGAGCTGGCAGGAGCTGAGTGAGCCTGGGAGGCGGTGGGTTCACCTTTCCCCCAGCCAAGGGGCCAAAAGGGGGTTTCCAGGTGAGACCCCTTCAAATAGCCCTGCTGGGAAATGTGCATCAATCCCAGGAGATTTTGAGGTTTATTGTATTTCTTTCCCTTTCTCTCGGTGTCTTTTCCCCACCACCAGAGTATCAAACATCTTCCATTTAAAGTAATTAACAATAATGAGGTCCCTGGTGACCTTCGTAGACTGACTGCAATTCCTGCCTTTTCCCAGTGAAATTCTGCCTGGGATGGGGCGAGCTGCCTCCCAGGAGGGACAATGAGATCGGGCAACGTTACCCTGCCACAGCCTGACTGTGAGTCTTTCAGTCCCCTCCTGGTATTCTTGAAACCATTGACTAGGGAAGGACTTAATCTACATTCATTCCTTTAATAGCTTTTTTAAATTGCCAGCCAGGCAGAAGCGAGGTGACCCAGCAGAGGGAAGGCAGGGGACCGCCACTGTTGTGAGTTCAGCTTGCAGCTGCTGGCAGACCCTCGTGGCACCAGCTCTGGCATGCCCTGCCTGCGGGTGCTCCTGGTGCCCGCGGAGGAGCTGGACATACTGCACCAGGGATGCGAGCCAGGACATACTTCCTCTGCCCAACAAACGATGCCTTTCTTTGCTTTTATTATTTTCAAAAAGCCAAGGTTTCTGGAGTCATCAAAGGACATAAGGAACGCCCGGTTGTGGCAGAAAAGCCTGAAGCCATGAATCCATGAGGCTCAGCCTCTCCTCTTTCCCCCTTCATCCTCCAAAAAGGGAGACAAGGCAGAAGGCTGGGGCAGAGCCCCGCGTTTGGGTCTTGCGGGGTTCCCAGGTCCCAGCCACTGCAAGTGAGGGCACCTGACAGAGAGGGGATGCTCTCACCGGCGTGGGATGCTCATGCCCTGGGCATGCAGGGTTTCTAGCCGTTATTGCTCCACCTGCATCCCTGTTACTACCCCTTTCCAGAAGGCAATGTGGCTCAGGAGGAGGAGGAGAACTGGGGATCTTGGTTGGGCACTTCTCCAGATTTCTCTCCAGGGTGTTGGAGAAGCAGTTTCATCCTGCCTCCCCCAGCCCCATGCTCAGCTGCCTCTGGGTCTAACCCAGTGCCCTCCAGTGCATCTGCCTCCATGGTCCATGTACTCCACAGTACCAGGGCAGCCCCCGCGGCCCTTGGCCCCCACCTTGGCAGGCCTCCTCTCCATGTCTAATTGCTAGCATCTGTTGGGACAACCATTTCAGCGGCCTGCAGAATCCAGGGTGGGGATCTTTGGGTTTTCTGTAAGAAACCACTTTCTTTCAGGATGGGATTATACATTTCCTTGAGCTGTAAGAACATGCAGATGTTGCAGGGCCAGACAGCCCCGATGCTCACCAGGGCAAGAGGAAATTACCCTCTTCTCTCACTTATTTATTACAGGGGGTGGGAGTCTGTGTTTCCACTCCCTCCTTGCGTTCGCACACAGTTCCCAGGCAGCAGAAGCAGGAGCTTTGCCCACTTGCGCCAGGCTTCTGCTCTTCAAAACTGGGCATCATATGAGGTGAAGGCAGGTGCAAACCTCCACCCCAGATATTAAACCAGAGGCCCCCACTTTTCCTGCTGGTTTTTGCAGCACTGTTACAGCACTGGCGCCTGGAGGTGGTGAAAAAACTTACCTCACTGGGTTATTCTGTAGCCCTTCACCTGTGCCTCCAGAAGCACTTGATCATGGAAAGAGAGTGTCATTGCTGCCTCCACAGGCAGGCAAAAGCAGGCACAGAGAGGTGGGCAGCTGCCCATGTGAAGGCAGGAACAGGATTCCCTTGCCCTGGCTCTCAGCCCAGGGCGGACTCGCTTACCCTTCCTACTAACCTCCACCAGACCATCAGAATGGGACATCCTCTGCTACCGACAGTTACTGCTCTCCTGGCTCCAGAGGCTTGCAGGGCTCCATGGGCAGGCTGGAGGTGTTGTAAGCCAGCTCGTAAAATACAAATGGCAGCAAAGCAGACATCCCGGAGTATGGCATCATTCGCAGGTTGTTGCAAAAGGGAGCAATGCTTCACCTCACCTTGGGATCAGAACTTCATCATTTTTTTTAGTTCCAGATAGGAATGAGAGGCAAAAAAAAAAAAACCCAAACAAAACTAATCAAAAAATCCCCACAGTTCTCCATGAAAGACACCAAAAAAGATTCTAGTTTGACTGAAGCATTTTGAGTCAATTTTGGCTTTTTAGTTAATAACATGTTACAGTAGAGATAATAACACTTAAAAAGCAGTCACATTAAAAGGCTGCTCCTGAGAAATCAAAACATTTAACTCTGTGACAATATTGAAATCTTCTGCTTCCCTGCTTTCATTCTTCCTCATTGCTCCCACTTTTTGCCAAACACAGATTGTTTTTTGTTCAAAAGAAAGCCATGTTCCCAGAGGCTCAGCCACAGTTGTCACAGCTGGCTCTGACTGCATACTCATAAAATTAAAGAGAAAGATTTAAAGGCTCATGTGATGTGATGTGATGTGATGTGATGTGATGTGATGTGATGTGATGTGATGTGATGTGATGTGATGGATTGCTGATCTGGGTTAAAAATCTACCCCGTCCTGACTCCTGTCTCTCAGAGCCTTCCCACCATGTTGGTTGTTTTGGTTCTTACTGCATCAGAACTGCCTCTGTATCTGTGCCTGTGTCTGTATCTGTATCCATACCTGTATCCATATCTATATCCTCTACATGCCTGTTGCTTCCTGAATTGCATCACGTTGCAAATACTCAGACAGAAGTGGCCCGTTCTAGCAGAGCAGCACCAGACTGTGCCCTCAGCCTTCTGTGGTTACTCACAGAGCAGAGGACCTCTTTTCTTTCACCCTGTATATGTATCACCTATGCAAGAGTCTGAGCCAAGCAGGAGTATAGCTGAGCTTCAGGGCAGGGGAGAATTGGGTCTGAACCTTGTGGTTTGCCAGTCAGTCCTTGGCCTCTCATTAGAGTGTAAAAATTAGTGCTGATTAGAGCAAGTTAGTATCTGCAGAGATTTCTCAGCCTGCACTTTTTGCAAGTGTGCACACTCAATTCAGATCCATAAGTCAAATATTGGGAGTTGCATTTGGATGCCAGGCCAGCACTGCTGGGCCTAAAGGGGCTCTCCTCTGCCTGCTGTCCAACACACACACGAGCTGCAGAGCAATGGGTTAGAAGTGGTTCTTTGACCATCAGTAGATTACCTCTGGGATAGGTACGTCCCACCCTGGAGAGCCCAGAACTGCCGCTCTACACCTTGTTACATCCCACTGTGCTTTTCCCCTTTGTGCCCCCGTTGGTTTCTGCTGTACAGCCAACGTGCCCCACGTTGGCAGCTCTGACATATTGAGCAGCAATGCGACCTGCCAGCAGGCTGTCCCTGTCAGTGCTGCCAGGCATCCTGCTGGGTGCATTGCCAGCAGCAGGGGCTGAGGAGCCCAGGATTCAGCTGCTCCAGCTGCAGCGCAGGTGACCTGGCCCAGCACCGGGTTACTCTGTAGTGGGGCTGCTCTTCCTCAGGCTGAACTGGGGGGCTTCACATCAGGTCATAAGATAGCTGAGCTAACACTGAATGGAAGACAAGGTCATTAAAAAAAGAGAAGTGGAAAATTTTCTGATTTATCTAGGGCTGATAACTAATCTATATGTATAATTAACCCTCTCCTCTCCTTAGTAGGTTGTGGCAGTGGATAAAAGGGATGCGGGTAACGTGCTGGTACCAGCCACAGCATTAAGGAACTTTTTAGATGAGAAACAATCCTTCGTAAAGCTCCCCACAAAATTTTGTTCTATCAAAACCTCAAAGTCTGGATCTCCTTCCAGGGGCATAGTGTGGGCAGTTTTTACCAGATTTCCTTGACTGCTCAGTGTTGGGAGCTGATGGACTTGTCAGGGGGTAAAGACGCACTTGGGCTTGTCTGCTTCTCTGCAGAGAGCTGCACGGGCTCAGGGGTCTCTGTCCAGAAGGATGTCCTGACCTATCCAAAGCACAGAAATATTGCAATGCTCCAAAAACTGTGGGAAAGAGACTCTTGTTAGACTTTAATCTTCCATCGACATGTGGCTGACGCGTTCACTGTTGCCCAGGCCTTTCTCTCTGAAAGGATTACTTTATCACAGAGCTCTTTTCCTCATTAAATTAAAAAATCAAACCAAACTAACCAAGACCATAGTTTATTTTGTTTCATGCTATGGGTTTATTTTGAATGTATTAGATTTCCTTTAAAAAAAATGCAATAACTGATAACGAGTGCATATGGATCTTTTCAGTTTAATGCTTTGTTTACACTGAACACTGCTTTGCCTGAAAAGTGTGTGTTTTAAATTACTCTGCTTTATTTTAAACCAAATATTAACCTCTTTGTGTGTGCATGAGAGAGAAAAGGAGAAAGGGAGATGAGAGGGAGCTGGATGATGAGGGCCACATTGTGTGCTGCACTGTTGGTGGGTGCCTCTTCCCCTCCTGCTCCTGTGTTGCTCCTGCTGCTCCGCTCTACCACCCTTAAGGTGAGAGTCTGAGTTTGGAGCAACATAATTCGATGTTGGTGCCACATGCAAAGGGAGATGAAGAAGCTCCTCTTTCTGCCCAGTCCAGAGGGGCTGAAAGGATGTAAGTGGCCCCCAGGGGCATGGCCTGGCTGTGCAAGGGCACTACTGCAAGACCTTGTCCTTGCTGGTGACCTGGAGGATGGTGGTGTCACCACATGGTGGAAGACATGTGTGCTACAGCACGTACAGGCAGGGAAGCTTCGTGTGGTCCTTTGCTCCTGTCCAGGGCAATCCCATCTGCAGTAGGTGTCTTTCCTCTTGTGGAAGAGCTCAATTCAGAAGACCACAAAGAGGTGTCAAAACCACATCTGCAGCCCCATCCCCATGGGCTGGCTTTCTCCTGAGCCCCCACTGCTCCTCCTCCTGCAGAGCCCCACGGCGTGTCCCCCCGCCAGCCCCGCACCTGGGCTTGTATACAGCTGCTGAAGCACCGCGCTCAGAGGAGTGGTGCTCCATCCAGCATATCATTTATCACCAAGTTGCCATCCCTGCTGTGAATGTGCTGTCCCCACCTCTGAGAGGAACAGGTAAAAAGGTGCTTTCACCCTTGGGGCTGCAGCAGGGGAGGGAGCAGAACCAGTGCTGCGGGGCTCAGCCCAGGAACAGAGTTTACAGGGGTTGTCAAACCCTGTTGAAATGGATCTCCATCAGGAGGCAAATCCAAATCTTTCCTACAGTTACAGACATGTGGGTGCCTGGCTAGGACCTTCTTGGAGACAAAGCCTGCCTGAAGCAGCCTGTCGCATTGAGGAGGAGCTGTTCCTGGGCTTTCCTTAAACCCATGACAGTAATACAAAGCTCTGGAATGGCTTTCCAGCTAGCATCCAAAGTTTTTTGGCTCAAGCTGATTTGACTTCAAAGGCAGGCAAATCCACGAACTTTCTAAATCTCCTCAGCCTATTTCTAAACACAGACCCGACACGTTACAGAGTGCTTCCTGTCTGTTGGACACATACCCCCAGTATTAAGGGAGCTCTAATATCACAGGCTGAATCCCCTGGAATATCTCCAGACTGCCTAGAAAACATGACCCAGACTTGAATTAAATCCTTTAAAACCAGAAGCAACGCTTCTTGCAAGCACAAATCCTGTGGTTTTCAGTGCCTTCCAAAATGAATCTCAGCTCTAGGCTGGAGCTGGCCTTACACATCATTCCCAGTCTGCAGCTGAAATTTCTCTGAATGTCACTGCCTCACCACTGGGCTGTCAATTCAACCTTATAAAGTGCATGTTGTCCATCTGTGGAAACTCCTGTGAAGCTAAGTGACTTCTGAAGGGAAGGACAGGAGCAGGATAGAGCCCATGTGTACAAGTCTGGGCAGATCTTGATATAAAATAACCCTCTTTTTTCCTAATACTGCCACACAGACCTTAGTCCGTGTCTTAGTTCCATTCTTCTGTTTGCCATGTCTGCATCAACTGAATGTATCATCACTGTATTCTTTATTATTGTCGTAACACTTAATCCCGAGCACGGCTCCATTGTGCTGAGCACAGCCTAAGAAGGTTGTCCCTGCCCCAGGGAGCCTCATTATTAAAATGCAAGACAAGAGGCAGCAGACAGCCATAGGCAGGTGAGCAAACACTGGCTTGTGGTCTCTGCACACCAGACATGCCATTTTCCAGCCCAGGGGCTGGTAGTGATGCTCTGTTTAAACTTTTCATGAATATAGGTGAAAATACACTGCCTTCTAGTTTTTACTAACAGAAACCAGTGGAGAGTGTGCTGGAAAGGAGGGACAGAGCACCGAGGAGTTTTGTGTTCCCTGTTTCCATCAAGTGTACAAGGCCAGTGCTGAGGTGCCTGCATCCCCACCAGTGTCCCAGTGCTGCTGCCAGAGAGGGTGCCTGCTGACCCACACGTCCTGCAAAGGTGGCAGAGGCATGAGATGGAATAAAGGCTTCGACGAAGAGGGAAACGGAGTTACCTCCTTTGCTGGGGCATTGAGCAGAGCTGAGGGAAACGGCCACGCTGCAGCTCCCCGTGTTTGGCATCACGGCATGTTTGCCCTTCCTCAGTACAGGAACAGGTTTCTGGCCAGCTGGACTGGTGGGGTGAGGGGAGAACTGGGGCTTTCCCTGTGCAACAGCTGGCACGTGCCCCAAAGGGAAAAGAAATCTCTCCAAGACTTTGGAACAAGCCAAATCCTGCAGTTCCTTTAAAGCGTCCCTGTACTGTTTTCTCCAACAGAGCCTGTATCACAGGGGGGCTGTGACGAGCACGGTGGGGCACTGGCCGGCCAGCTGCTGCGTGCTGCCCAGCCCAGGAGTTTCAGGGGAGCTCCGCTCCCCTCATGGGATGAACCCTCCAGACTGCTCAGCACCCAGTGGCTCCTGGGGTGCTGTTTCTGGCACACTTTTTAGGCAGCATGGGTTTAAAAACCTAGCCGCTAGTTTTTGGCCTGTGGTGGGAAGAGATGAAATATTTTGCAAATTATTTCTTGCAGAGGCGAGTCAGAAGGGAAGGTATTTGGCATGGTTCAGGGAGCAATCGCAGTGTCTGCTTCACAGCCTCTCATCCTCTCCATGCTTCCTAGCACAGTTATCTGATGTCTATTATAGCTGAGTTTATCAACCTTTCACCTGGGGGAGCGCTGGCAAGATTTTTTTCCATTGCTTCATAGTTTATTTTCACAACCTGGGAGAAAAACAACAGCTTTTAGACCTCCACCATCCTGTCCAAATGGTTGAATCTGGCCAATGAGTTGAAAAGTTATTGGCAGCAGATAGTGCCAGATGAATTCACAAAACCTGATCCTATAAGCCTTGTTTTCTAAGGGAAACAGGCTAAAACCAGCCATAGCCTGAAGGTCATGGTATTTTCACCCACAACAAGCCTTTTCAGTCGGGACAGCAACCAATTCATCCACCTAACACTCAAAGTAACACCTCCTGCTCCATCTGTAGCAACTAGGAAGCAAGATGTGTTCACAGTTTTCAGGCAGTTTCAAAGCTGCTGAAGTGGACCCCACACTGATAGGACCTTCTCCCACCATCCTGAAGCCCATCACAGAGGCAGTGACAGGCATTTGCAGGGCTCTGCTGGGAGAACCAGTCTGGAAGGGAAGGCCGGTTTTGTGGGGAGATGGAAAATAAAATGGGCTGGATGATCTGGAAGAGGGAAGGCTTCTTTTGTAAGGGAGAGTGGCTACAGGTGCAGAGGCGCCATGTGCTTGTGACTTAAGAAGCAGTATACATTATTATTTATGATTAAATGTCCATCTGTCAAATTAAAATGCCTTCTTTTGAAGTTACACATCACAGAAGAATAAGAGTGAAGCCACAGACATCTCTGTACAATGTTTTTTTGTCCATCATTCTCTGAAGCCTATTGAAGCAGAACACTCGTTTGCATTACAAAGGATGCAGTGTCTTTGTGTCTCAGTGCAGTGTCTCAGACCTGAGTAACCTGCCTTTCTAATGATGGTCAAGTAAAAACCCTGGTCCAAATCGATCAGTGGTGTGACTCCTGTTACTTCAGAGGAGCTACAGCCAGAATAAAGGCACCCCACTAATCTCTTCTCCCAGGCAGGGCTCTTCCCTTTGAGTGCAGCCTGTTGCATCAAGTCAGTTAGCTACAGAGGGGACACGGGCAAAGAGTCCCCAAGGACCTGGTTCTTCTCATCCTCCTCTTGGTGTACATCAGGCTTGACATGAATCAGCTGGATTAAGACCATGTAAAACCTGGGATGAAAGAAGGGAAAAATCATGGAGTTTCTACTCATCAAGCCCACCTCCAGTATATTGATTTGGAGGCTTGAGCATGTACATCTGCTGTCCCAGTATTCAAAAACTGAAGAAATGTGACAACTCCAGCCCACCTGTTTCTAAAGGAAAAAGGGATCAGATGTTTACCAAACCTTTGTGTGACCCCTCCAAGGGCCTGGGTTGATCTAAGTCAGGGATTTGTAACACAGGTTTGGTTTTCTTGCTTTCACATTCACTCTCTAAGGCCACGTAGGGTGGGCAAGTCAGCTCTGCCCTACTCCCTCTTGTTCTGCCGTTGGGATCTTGCCTCTTTCCCATTAAGAGGTGCTCTTTCCTCCCCTGCATCCTGCGGCACAGACCCTGGTGGAAAGCCTTCCCTGCAAGGGGAGCACAAAGGTACAAGCGTCTGCGTTGATGCCAGCAAGTGAGCGAGCAATTAAAGCGCGCCTCGTCAGAAAAGAGCTTCTGCAGACGGTTGCTGACTGCAGACCGTGTTTCTGACAGCAGCAGCTGATGCACAATGCTCCCATTCAGCCGCTGACAGGTCCTCGCCGCTCACAGGACGTGCTGGCCTTCGGCTTAATTCAGTGTGTAATAGATAAATCACACAGAGGCTTTGCTCCCTGCGCTCACCCCCGCTGGCAAGCGTGGCACTGGGGGAGCCTGAGCAGCCTTTACCATGTTTTCACTCCCAGGTTTTCAAGGAGGCTGCCTCACTGGCTATAGTTTGTAGCTGCTTTTCCTTGAAGTCTCAAGTCTCTTACCTACTGGTTTTATCAGGTTTCCTCATTCTCGGTTTCCTCCTCTGCTCATTGCTCCCCCCGGCCGCAGCCTCTGCTCCTGAGCAGTGCAGCAGCCTCCCTTCCCGTGGCATCAGTGCTGCTGAGCCTCAGTGGTACCGAAACACCACCGCCAGCACCACACGGCATGGGGCATCGCAGGCAGGCTCACTCTGCCACAGTGTGGGCTGGAGGCTGGGGGCTTCCATTTGGATTTAATCAGGTGTGATTTCTGTTTGGAAAATGAGGGGTGGAAAAACAGGTTAGGCAGTGAAAGTGGGGGATTATGGTTTAAGAGGCCATAGTGTGTGACTCGGAAGGAGAGGACAGTTTGGAAGCAGACAGAATAGAAAGCAGGGGGGTGATGGTTAAATACTTCTTGCTCCCTCCAAAATTTTCTGAGCCAGTTTGATCAGGAATGCACTAAGAAAATCCCATCTTGTTTCTGTTCCCATGTTGCATTTTGATTGACCCCAGCAAGGAAAGCTGTGTCCACACCATATACTGCTGGCAAATCTCTGGCACGCTCAGAGCAGGAGAGACACACACAAGCTCTGACTTAAGCTGTGTGACACCGTAAGTGCGGTGCTCAGCCAAGCCAGCACATGCTGCTCCTCAGCGGAGCTTGTGCAGCACATGCGAGGATGTTTCTGCGCCGTGCAAGCAAGTGCCATCCCTTCTGCCCTCTGTCTCCAGGGGGAAAGAAGCCTTTGCCAGCATGGGAGCCAGCTTGCAGCTGATGAAACTGCTCAGAGCAGGGAGGGCCAATGAGACGAGGTTGCTCGGGGCAATGTCCAGTTGGGTTCTGAATATTTCCAAGGATGGAGATTGCCCAGCCACCCTGGCAGCCTGCTCCTGTGCTTGGCCAAAAGCATAGTGAAGAAGTTTTTCCTAATATCCATTGACTCATAGAATAATTCAGGTCATGATGACTAATATTATCTTACGATAGGAAAAGCACCTTTTCTTTCCTTGATGTGTGTGCCCTTGTACTTGGAACAGTATCAGCTTTACTGCTGTGCGTGCACAGAAGAGAAAGTGGGGCTCTCAGTATGGGATGCAGGGCTGCCTGAAATGTGCAGGCAAAGGTGGCTCTGTGAGGAATAAAAACCATGATCCAAAAGCTCTTAAAAGGCCTTGTAGCTCAAGCTTGGCTCGAGAAGTTTGAAATCTTGTCAATGAATGAGGCTTAGTTTATGGGTTTAGATAGAAATCAAATAAATATGTACAGTTCTGGCTAAGAAACATGTTTGGGATTAATGGCTTGTAGGATTTAAAAATAGCTGTATCATTTTAATTAGTTTGGGAGTCCTTTGGTGGTCCTGTGTTGTGAAAGCTGCCAGGAACGTCTGCAAGCAGCAGGACACATGAATATCTTTTTCACAGAGGATTATGTGGGATCCAGTTCTGCCCATGAGGTCTCTTCATATCAGTCAGCTGAGTAAGAGCAAACAACCGAGGAAAGGTGGTGCCTGCCCTTGGGTTTCCCCTGTGTTTGGGTTTGTTGCTCTGACGTTGTCACCTCAAGTCCTGCTGCTTGGTGGCTGCTGGGGAGCCCCGGCGATGCATCTGTGGGGGCATCTGAGCCATCTGCAGGTCCAGCCCACGCCTGGAGCAGCCCCCAGCACTGCCAGGCGACTGGTGCATCTCCCCGCACCGCAGCCCGCTCTGTGCAGGTTACTGGTGATGGGTGTGAGCTGTGGGGAGGAGCAGGGAGTGCTGCACACTTTGGAAGGGCGGAGGAGGAACTGGACTAGACCCTGTGGTCGAGCCCAGGCCAGGACACCAGGACCACATGGCACTGTGGCAATGCCCTGGCCAGGGCAGGTGGGGCAGGACTCAGCCAAGTGACTTCTCACAGTGCAC
This sequence comes from Falco cherrug, assembly GCF_023634085.1. NCBI lineage: Eukaryota > Metazoa > Chordata > Aves > Falconiformes > Falconidae > Falco > Falco cherrug. The sequence goes on along the minus strand of NC_073702.1, from coordinate 80,354,938 downwards.
CAGACCTGACAGCTCCACATGAGCCCCGCCAGGTCAGTGGGTCCCAGGTGAAGATCTGGCTCAGGCTTTGCAACCAAAGCTTTCTCCTGTGTGAGCACGATCAGGGTTTGGATTGAATCCCTCACCATTCAACCAGGAGCTGAAGAAACACCCATGGCTGCTCCCTGGTAGCATCTCCCCAGCTGTGGATGAGCCCATACCAGAAGCTCTGCTTATTTTGGAGGGTGACAATTTCTGTATTCTCTTGATCAGCGAAAAAGTCTGCAAGTCTGGAAATTCATTCCCTACAACCTCTGTCAACCATGCCAAAAAATAGCGTTTCAGCAGTTAAATCAGCTTCTACCCCACCCCACCCTGCCCAAGAAAGCACGGAGTCAGGGTTTGCTGCTGTACAGCCCTCTCCACCGCGCACCCAGAGCAACTTCTCCAATAGCTCTTGCTGGTCTTTTTTTCTGCCGAGCCTAATCACCAAGACGCTGCTTAGTGGCCCAGGTCACCCTGACTCTCTGCGCCACACCGTTGCACAATTCATGTGTAAATGTCAAGTTTTAGCTGATCCCATCCCCAGCCCTCCTACTGCAACAAAAAGCGAGCAAGGAGGGGGGCGAGGGGCGGGGGGAAGGGAGTGGGCTGTGGCAGTACAGTGGGGAGGAAACAATAGCCAGTGCATATGGGACAGGTCAATAGGCTGCCATATGCTGGCTCCCTCAGCGCTCTGCTGCTTAATCCCCACTTTCAATATCATTATCAGCGCTGGTTGTTCACTCCCTCTGCAGAAAGGTGGTTTATACTCTGCCGTTTAATGCGTTCTCGGTTTTAAATCCAAGAGCGCTTTTGCTTTGTTGAACCGTTATTGAGGACAGATTAACAGGGAAAGGTTAGCTCGCTGACAGTCCCACAAGTGAGGCCGCAGCCAGCTTGAGAAAAGCATGAAATTCATCTTTTCTTAGGAAAAGGTTTCAGTCACGAAGTTTAGTTTGTGGCATTCACTCTGTGAAGCAGCGGGGCTGTTGGGAAGGAGTACAGAAAGGGCTTTGTTCATGCTTCCTCGGCTTGATTTATATGATGAAGGGGTTCTTGCTCCGCATAATATTTCATCTGTGCACGAAGTTGTGGTACCGATGGAGCATGAAATTCCCCAGTGATCAGAAATGAGCTCTCCACTCAGCAGCCTCTTATTCTGCATCCTTCCCAGATCCTCATTCTGCATCCATCCCCTGGCACCCCGCAAGCCAGCAAAATAAGCAGGAGGGTGCTTATGCAGACCCTGACAGGTCCTCATGCTTCATTCAGCGTGGTACAGGCAAGCATATGTCTTTCCAATTACAAATGAGCAGTGAGGGTACGTAGCACTCCCCGTGAGAGCAGGCGGGGTTTGCAGCAGGATTTCAGGGCACCTATGCAAAGGGAAAGGGGAAGGAGGGATCCCGATCCTGGGGGGCATCCCAGTCCCAAACCACTCGTGATGGGGTTACTCCCCTGTGTGCAGGATGCGAGCTAGCCTGCTCCCCATGGATGGCAAACAGCAGATAGACCCCCGGCGGGGTGGCCTGCCTGGCAGCAGCCACACAGGGTGGTGGGCTTGCTGCAAGAATGCAGAGGGCACCCGACTGGAGGAGGGCTGGGAGCCCACCGGGCAGCACTGGCTCAGCTGGGAGGACACCCGGACTGGGTAGGGGACCAAGCTGTCACGCTGCAGCAGCGTAGCTGCTGTGGGGTGTTTGCTCCGGCACAGCCCCAGCACTGGCAGGGCTGGAGGGTTTCCCCAGCATTGTGGCCGGCCAGGCAGAGCAGTGGGGTGCTCCTGCTTTTCCCCTGCTGAATGGCCCCGGGAGATCCCTGCAGCTGCCCCTGCTGCATTGCCACCACTGTCCCCTTCAGCAGGGCAAGGCGGCTTCCTCCTGCCCCTCCAGATGACTCCCACTCCTCACCACGGCACCACGCTTTCCCACAAGCTCTCTTGTAGCGCCTCTAGCAACACTTCCAACTTCTCCAGTGCAACGTGCTACAGTCCTGCCTTGCTCCAGCACTACCCAGCTACTTGCCTACAGACAACTGTGCCGTCGATGTCTTGGGGGGAGTTCTGTTGACCCTGGTTTTGGCTCTGGGGCTGAACAGACACCATGCTGCTTGGTCATCTTCTTGCCTTCCGGACAGAAAGGCAGCCAGGGGCAGGGATCTGACACAATCAAGCTACCAAACCTTTAACTTCAAAGACCACTTTGGGAATATGGGTGAGGTTACTGGTTCATATGTCCCCACTGAAGATGCTTATGTTGGTGGTGGGCCTGAAAAATGCTTTGTCAGGTTAGATTGCTCCTCAGGGAGGTATAACAAACAGGCAGAAAAACTGTCAACCCTTTTCTGAAAGTAAGACTCCAAGTGAGAGCTCTGCGGTGGATTAATTAGTAGGTGATGGCTGGGAATCTGATGAGCTGCTGCTTAAAACTACAGCCTGCCTCTCTGCTTGTGGGACAGCTGGGCGATGCTTTTCAAACACATGAGTGTGCTTGGGTGTCTTAAATTATCAAATAGATGCTATATCAGAGAATGGGTCTCCACTATAACCCTGGATGGGTATTTCATTTCAGACAGGAGCAAACCACCCACATAGCCATAGATCGTCCCAAACTTAGTAGTTACAGTCTGCAGCCAGGTGCGGCAGTTGTCAAAACCTGAGGCACTCAGACTTGACCAGGAAGGGAGAGAGAGATTTGAACTGCAGGCTTGAAATGGGTTGCGAGTTGAAATTTTGCTTTCATCCACCTCTAATCCTTAATAATCCTTAATATCTTCTTTTTCTCCCTTAATATATGAATTGATGTCACTGGGTAATGGAGCAAGGAACCTGGGAGCGGGGAGCCTCAGTATTACATATGTACATGCCTAACATCACGCTGTGCTTGACAATAAAATTATATAAGCAAAGCTCAAATGGCTTGTGGTAGCATCAGATGCCCTGGGACGACCTGACTCATCTGATTCTTCATTCTCTTTGTTTATAGTTTTTGTTAGACCACCAAAAACGTAAAGACACAAAAATCTCATTAAAGATCGCTGTCATTCTCTCTTCCTTTTGTTGTTTGCTGTCTATATCACAGCAGCTGCTGCCCACGACTGTGAGCTGAACATGCTCCCCGTCACACAGAGCTTGCACATTGCATACGAGATGACAGAAAAGAGTGAAACACCCATAATGACATCATTAAAGGAATCACAGGGCTCCAGTTTCTTACCTGCAGCCATGGTACACTCAGTTTTGAAACATTGCCATTTGATGTCTTCATAATGATCCCCAGGCCTGATACCACCCTCCAGAGAGATGCTTTTAGGTTGCTCTTCCCCAGCAGGACTTTCTGTCTGACATTACGAGCCAAGGCACAGGAAAGGCAGCTGTGCCAGGGACCGGGTGAGCATAAGGCTCTTATCTGAGGGGCTTGCGTGCCTTGCACATGCTGCACACCCCCCCTCCCCCTCCCTTCTCTGCCCTGAAGGGCTGAACCAGTGCTGCGAGGCTCAGGGGGAAGGGAAATTTCCTCTTATCAGCTGGATTTTTCTCTAACTGTTGCCTTCTGAGGTACACGTCTCATGTGTTTGGTTGAAGTCCAGAAAAAAAATTAATAAAAGCTATTCGCTCCACACCCCCCCCACCCCCCACCCCCCCCCGCAAAATCAATGCCCATGGGCTCCAATGATGAGATGAGGTCTGGCAAAGATGCCATGGGGAGAGGAAGATCACCGCCTGTCAGGAAGGGCCCTATTACAATTTAAGTACCAAGTGGGTGGGTGGGTGGGTGGATGCTGCTGCAGGAACCTTCCTATCGGTTTCTTAAATTCGTATGACAAGAATCTCAGGCTTACCTAGGGATTAACAGAGGGTTTGTTAAGCAATTAGGGCAATGTCAGATATATACATATATTCTGGTGCTTATCTTCTGTGAATGCAGACTGTCATTAAAGAACTATGGGAAGCGAGTATAGTGGGCAGCAGCCACAGCACTGGCCTCTTAAACATTTAATTGAAACCTTACATGCCTGCTTATTCTGATCCTTATTATTTATTAAAATAAAAAATGATCCAGGTCAGTAAGCCACCGAGGATCCACTATGGGACAAGGTAAGAGAAAAATGGAAGGGCTGCTGTATACTTTCAGGTGGAAAAGGCAAGCTTAGAGGGTTTGAGTGAGTGATTAGGGCTAGTCTGTTCACTGCAAGCTTAACCCATCTGGCAAAACTCATCTGGTGATTGTCTGCCCACTGGCTAGAGAAGTATTTTGAATGTTTTTCTTAAATTTTAGCCTCAGTGTGAGCCGAAAGGCAAAAGGATGCTTTTAGCCTTCAAAATTACATCTGTACTAAAATAGCCAGAGGTTTCTTGTTTCATAATCAGTAATCCTGTTTTATTAATAAATGAAGACTGTCAGTTATCTTCCTCTTTTTCAGCTTCCAGATAAATACTTCTATCCGTATTCCTCCTTTCTACATCCCTAATTGGTTGCTGCCTCAATTTTTTATTTCTTTGCTTTTTTTTTCTTTTGAGTTTATTTGATTTACAAACTCACTAGAAAGAAGCCTTACGCGATGCTATTTTCAGCAACATCAGGAAAACCTCCAAACCATATGAAAAATGTGTGCTGCAAGCATTCAGAATGATCCTTCTTCAACAGAAAATGTCTTCTCCTTTTGTGTTTGTAGAGCTGGCTGTCTAAATTCATGAATCTGCTTAGTTTTACTAGCACGATTGGCTAGACTAGAGCCAGGCTCCTGCGGTTCCTCTTGACTAGAAAAAGAGTTTTGTGTTATCAGGCCATCCTGGGAGAGCAGGTGAACACGGATGGCTCTTTCTGAAGAGATTTGAGGTTTAGCGCACAGCTGGCAAACTGGAAATTTCTGCCTTCAGGGTGAATTTGTGAAGCACCAAGGGTGTGGGCGAGGCTGGAAGGGAGAGACCATTGCAACTGCCCACCTGGTGCCGTAGCAGGCACCTTGGTAGGGGGCTTCAGCCTTTCCCAACTGCCTTCAAAGTCAGCACCATTTTCAGTGGTGGATGGAAGGGATATTCTCTCTGTCCAGCTGTGAACAGCACAAGTGAGAAATGCTACAGAAGGATTTCTTGAGTTTATGTCTGGTTAATTCACAGAATCATAGAAGGGTTTGGGTTGGAAGGGACCTTAAAATCATCCAGTTCCAACCCCCCTGCCACAGGCAGGGACACCTTCCACTAGACCAGGCTGCTCAAAGCCCTGTCCAACCTGGCCTTGGACACTTTCAAGTCAATTCACCCCAAATCAAGAAGTTAACCCAAACAAGAACTCCATAAAACATTGTCCTTTTACGAGAGATGTACAAGGACCTGTGGGTAAATAATCTAAAAACGCTAGCAAGCTGATGCCAGCCCCTGGGAAAGATTGGTCCTGGAAACAAAGCCTACACAGCACTTCCCTGATCTCCTCTTGCATGCCCACATTCACTGGTATGCATCACAGTAGTCTCATTTTCCAGGGAAAAAATCAGCAAAGCTACAGTTTTGCAACCAAAACCTGTAAAATTAGCAGTGTGGCTTATGTAGCAGACTAAGGCTAGGCTGTATTTTTCTGGAGAACTTTCAAGCAAAAAATCTTTGTTGTTTTGCTCTGAATCTGAAACTCCAAGTGACAAGTGAGAATGTCATTACCAATATGACCCACTTTCAAAGTAAAGGAAATTTCCATGAGAAGTCCTGGAAATGAAAACAAGCAAGTCTTGCAGAGCCTTACAGACCTCAGAGCAAGGGTAAAATGATGACAAATTCAGTTAATAGTGTTCTTCCTCTATGAATCCACTGTGACAGAGAAGACCTTCATGAGCTGCATGAAATGTCTCAAAAGTGAATTAAAACATCCCCTCTTCATGAAGAATTTCCCAGAAAGTATTATCTTAATAAAATCTTCAAGGAAAAAGCTGTCACTACCTATAACATTCCTTCAGACATATGCTTATATTTTTACAAATAGGAAATATTAATAATCAAAGTACAACCAAAATGTAGTATTAAACCAGTCCTTTTCAAAATGCATGATTATTGCATATGACACTAAATGTTTTCTCTTTAAGTCCACCTTCATTCATTTTGAAGGCGGAAAAATGAAGCGACTTCTAAATTACATTTCTGGGTGATCGAAATGAAAAAAATTAGCCATCAGTAGCAATGCCCAAGCTTTTTACCTCGTGCCGTATTTGTATGAGGCTGCTGCAACTGCATTAGTCCGTGCTGTTCTATTAGCTGGGAAATCAGGAGGGATTATTCGTAGGTTTTCTCATGCTCCCAGCTGTGGGGTGGTTTTGTGCAGCCGTGGCAGGACACCAGCTTGTTGTTAGGGAGGCCTATTAGATCGTTATCCGGCATCATAGCGCATCACAGAGCCATGCAGTGCTCCTAAAGTGAAAGAAACCTGGTTCCCTGGTGAATTTTAGAGAAATATTTATAGTGGCACTTGTTAAAGTTAAATGTCTATTAATGGTCCTACTAAAATCCTCTTTTTTTGTGGAAAGCATGCTCTAATCAGTCATTTAAACTCTTTCTGGGTAGAAAGATAGGGTGTGGGAAGCCTGTATGTTTGTGATTATTAGTTTCTTTATTTTGAAATAAAATGCTTTGGGTTTTTTTTTTCCTTTTTTTTTCTTTTTTTTTGGGTTTTTTTTTTTTCCCCAGAAGATGTGGGCACAGGAAAAGCTACAAGGATTAGTTTTTAATATTTGCTTAAAGTTCTTTTAAAAGCTGTAGGTTTTGGAAAGCTTTTCCCTGCTCTGTAAACAAATGAAATCCTGTATTTATATAAAACCACAGCAAATAATCACAAATGACTGGAAAAATAAGTCTCAGTCAGGTTTTGTTCAGGCAGAGCAATTGGTAGCTGCAGAAGTGGTGGTGGGGAGGGGTGAAATGAGGAAGTTTCGGGTTTTTTTCTCTTCTGTCAGCTCTAAGTGATTGAAGTTACAGGATTTTCATACTCCATTGCTTGTGTCTTTCTTACCGTTAACTCTGCATTTTAGTTTTTTGGCTCTAGTCTTGCCAACACTAAAGCAGATTCTTAATGTGACTGTCCAGTAATTCCCATGGCTTTTCACTGAATCTTCCCCAATTTTTCAGCATCCTTCCTGATTCACAGACCCCAGGAGCAGCCACAGTGCTCCCACAGTGGCTGTGACAGTGATTCCCTCCTGCTTGGTAGTTCCCTGGTCTGCAACCCAGGGCAGTGCTGACCTCCCCAGCTGTAGCGCGATGCGTAGATCTACCTTTCTGCTGACCACATGGCTGGACCTCCTCCTGCTTTCCTGCAGTTTTGGAAAGGACCTGATCCCCCTGTGTGCCTGCACTCTCCAACACCGCTGTAAAAGCCATGTCTTGTTTGCTGGGGTTGCATTCCCAGGGAACCAAATCCCACTGGATCACTAACACACCTGGTTCAATGCTTACTGCTATCTTTTGATCAGGCTTTGCCAGTGATGCATCTTCCAACTCATTCACAGAAATATTAAATAAAGGCTTATTTCTACTAGCTATTTCTATATACTATATAGAAATATGTATGCTATATATATATCTATGTATCTATCTAGCAGATCCCCCTGCTACTCTGCAAGGAAACTTGCCAGAAATGCACTGCTTTGTAATGCCATCCACGCTTGCACTTCCCCATCCACTATTTAATAATCTTTCATTTTCCCTTCTTCCAAGTCAGTCAGTCAGTGTCACACTGATTTTCTTCACTGCTCACATTTCTTAACCAAAATGTTGTATATCGTCAAGTGGGAAGCCACATGGGTGCTGAAGTATATGGTAGCAAATTAAGCTTCTGCCTCTGCCAGTCACGCCAGCAATCCCATTGAAAAAAGGTATCTGATTAGTTTTTCAGGTTTCTTTACCTTAATTCATAAAAATCATAGGAAATGTTGGCAGGAGATTATGCAGACCTCCAAGGATGGCAATTCATCAGCCTCCCTGGGCACCTCTTCCAGGGCTGCCCTACTCCTCCTCCAGTGAAGAGGTTTTTCCTAATGTCCAACCCTAGTGCCTCCCAAGCCACACTGTGTGTCCATTGCCCCCTGCTATGTCATCTGGCAGTACTACCTTTGTAACCATCCTTTAGATATAGGCAGCTATTAGGTTAGCCCCCACCCTGCAGTAAGCAAGCCTGGCCCCCCAGGTTCTCCTTGCAGGGCATGTTCCTTCAGCCCTGACCATCTCCGTGCCCCTCCACTGGACTCACCCCAGTTTCTTCACATCACTGTTGAACTGGGAGACCCCAAATGGGGTGCGGTGTTCAGAACCTGTCCTCACCAGTGCTGGACACAAGGAAATAATAACCCTTCTTACTTGACTGGCCATGCAGCCCAGAGCAAGGAGAGCACACTGTTGGCTCTTAAGCAGGCTGGCATCCAATGTAACCCCGAGGTCCCTTTCAGCAAGGCTGCTACTACATCGTAATGCTACCCCCTTTAATTCTTTGCTACGCATGTCCTGCCCCAGCCAGCTCTTACTGCCCATTGCTATGAGCTGAAACGATGTAATCGCCCTACTTGCCCAGTGTACCCCTCTGCAAGTCTAATAGAATGTTAGTTTTTGTCCTAGTCCTCTAGAAACATCCCCATAAAGATCCATAGGATGCAGCATAGCCACCATAGACTCTTGGAGGCAAATAGTTTTTAACTGCTGGTTCAAAAATAACTATTATTTCAGGAAATATTTGTTAACATTTTCTCATTGCCAGACCGTAAGAATTACGTTGCAGTCATCCCTCCCCTCACTCCTAGTATCATGAAAAAAACATTGACCATACCTATCTTCCCACAGTGCTACTGCCAAGTGCCGCTTAGAGAGTGTTAGCACCTTTTGCTCCTAGTGTAAACCGCACCTCCTTCATGCCCTTCAGTTCTACTATGAACACAGGATACATTTTCTTTGCCTTTTCTGATAATTTTCCTTAACTTGTAATTCATATCTGTATTCAACACCTTTTTGTTTCACCTAATCTAACATTTGTTTTGCGTACCGGCCTTCACTGATCCCCTCAGCCAGGTTTTTTCTTTTTTAAAATCAGTGCATACATCCCCTCCCGATCATAGGACAGGGACTAAAAATGGTGTTGCAGTAGCCTACCAGTGTCCATCTGTACATGAGGTTATGTGCAGAGAGAATATTGTTTCTGTTTTAACACTTACATATTTACAAATATCAGGATTCCTTAACGTGCAAGTTACATGGAAACCAGCTACCGTCTGGCACTGAAACTATCTGGCAATAGGCTTTACCTTGCTCGCTGTGCCAGGCTATAAAGCAGGAGTAATTTGTGTTCTTGCTGGAGTGAAACAAGACTGAGGGTGAACTCTCCTTTAGATTGTTGCAAGTAGCTGCCTGTGAGACAATAGACCTTTCTGGTTTATATCCCACCTTAAACCGATGTAGAGGCTTCCTCATGTGCCTAGAGGAGCTGATCCATGCGCCAAAGGCTCCAGCGCGGGCAGAAGCACACCATCTGGCTGCAGTCAGGCATCACTTGCCCAAGGCCCTGCTGATCCATCTCAGTTTGCAAAGCACCCTTGGACAGGATGGTGATGCAGGGCACAGGCGAGTGCCCCACTTGGGCACCCTTCCCTGTCATCCCTGAGGACTTTCTAACACCACCATCAGGATGACTTTTCCAGCTGTGGTTCTCCACCTCTGTTTTTCTGTTACTAGACAAAAATGGGGGAGAGGAGGCTTGCAGTGCAGAAATACCCAGCTCTTACAGGCTGCATCTTTATGAAGACCATACACCTCAGAGGGGATGCCCAAAGAGCGCATGCTCACGGCAGTGCCAGGTTTCTGCCATCCCTTGCCATTGCTGTGCTCGCTTATTTGAGAAGTGCCCACTGGCATTTGTGTACTCACCAAGTGCTCCGGGTGCAGGTCTAATCTGTGGCTAGCTCAGCCCTTCTGGACCCTTTTTTTACCAGTTTTAGGATTACCAGCAGAACTGGCAGATATGTTTTACAGTTTTACAGGGCTGGCCACAGGGCTTTTGCTGGGGCCTAAGTCATCCTTTGGTCCTCCTCAGCCAGATGCAGCTGGGCAGACACCAGCCCTCTGGGTGCTGGTCCCTAAAAGAGATGCGAGTTCCATCGGAGCCAGTCAGTGCTGGACCTGGCCACTGGGAAGGATCTGTGCTGCTCCAGTTCATCTTCGGAGCATGCATTTACAGCTGAGTCATCAACACTTGAAAACCCAGGCTCCTGGCAGAGAGAAAAGCAGGACATTCGCCTGAGCAGCGTGAGCCGTGATGTGGCAGCTCCAGAAACACAAACACCCATTTACAAAATGAGCCCCTGAAGTCCAGAAGAAAGAGAGCAAACACATATTTGACAGAGTCCGTATTACCTCACCCTCTGTCTGCGAGGACAGACATGCTTTATTAATTGAAAACACAGATGATTATGTTTCTGGTCTTGTCTCTTTGCGTGCCTCCTTCCCTGCTTCTCCAAGCAGCAGCTCTTGCTAGGACCTGGCGTGCCAGCTGGGTTTGCTGGTGTGGTGCTGCTTCCCTTCCCTGCTCCAGGTTTTCTTAGCCAGCTCCTCTGCTTTGCTGTGTTCCAGCCTGCAAGGAGAGCAGCCAGGCAAACGGGGGTTGCCAGAGGGGGTATCTTTTTACTATCCCAGCCTCCTGAGAGGGGGTGTCAGGTCGCCCCCAAGAGATGGGAGTGCTGATGTGGGGGTTTACTGTCTTGAGGCATCAGATCCTGATACGCCGTCCACCAGCCCAAATCTGGAGTAACTTCACTGCTATCCCAGAGGCCCTGCAGGAATACAGCAGCCCTTCAGGACTGTAGCCCACTGAACAGGGCTATAACTCACTGAACAGACCAAAGCAGATTACACCAAAAGCTGGACCAGATGTTAAACCTAATCCAGGACTAAGCAGAGCAAACCTGTAGGAAGTGTAAAAGAAACATCTTTTGCACTTGGGACTGTGTGATCCTGAAACACTTGGCTTCAGCTGGAGATGATACACATCATCCTGGCGTTCAGTGTTGCTCCTCAAAACAGGGAGAGCCAGGGTACACAATGTCCTGACCTCCCACATTTAGGCTGGATCTATGACCTGCTGAAATCCAGGGCCTCTCCTCCTGTCCTGGGACAGGCTTTGCAACTGACCCTGTGTGCTGCGCTCGGCTACCCTGCTAGCAACTGAGTTTAACGCAGCTGAAGGTCTGTGGAAAGCAAATTTCAAAACTCATGGTGGCATCTCTCTGTGAAAGCGGGCTGAGTATCTCAGAGGAGGAAGAACCTGTGCCAGGTGTGGCTCTGCTGTCACCTGGCCTGGGGACAGTGAATTCTGAACAGCACTACCCTGGAAGTTCTGGACAACTGCATTTAAGAAACACAGCACTAAAATTTGAGCACTGTGAGCAGGGTGGGGGGAAGGTTTTCAGCAATGATGGGGCTTAGCATCAGTGAGAGCACATCAGAGCGATAGAGCATTAGTCTTGGCCTCTCTGGAGCCACAGCAAGCAGCGTGAAGGGTCCATAATCACAAACCTGTAGTTATGAACAGACAGCACCACCCTGCTCTTGCTTGAAAAAGGGGGAATCACCACGGCATTGCTTATCCGTTGTGATGGGCTCAGTGTGTTGCTTGCCGGTTATTTCTTTCCTACTGGAGACAAATTGGATCTGTACCACTTTTGTTGTCTTTGAAATATTAAGTGGTTTATGTCCAGCAGAGCTGAGCACTTAACTTCAGGGGGTTCCACTTGGCTTGCTGCCCAGCCTGGTGAATCCCCAGGAAAGATCTTTAAAGGCTGTCCAAAAGAAAACAGCTTTAATGACATAATAAATAAGTACACCCACACCATGAGGAAATGGCACTGCTCTTGGAAAGGTGACATCCATAAAGGAGTTCACCAGCTGGATTATTTCCAGGGGTGACCTCTCCAGGCTTCTACTGATTGCTGGTGATTTAAAAACACTTGCGGTATTAAGTGTTTTCTTTTAATTTCTCTCCTCTCACTTCAAGGATGTGGTAGCTATGATGTGGAAGGAAAAAACAAAGGCAAGAAGAAAAAGGAAGAAAGGCAACAAGAAAAAGAAAGTGCATAAAAGGCAATAGCAAGAGTGTTTCATGTAGTCAAGATCAACTTCAGTCAAGCCCCAAGCTGCTAGAAAGCAGCACCTTAAAATGTGAAGTCTGCCAGCAACAGGGGAGACCCTTACCATAGGTCCCCAGCATCATTTTTCTGCAAGCCTGTCTTATCTCCCTGCCAGGCTGGCTGACCAAAGCAGGAGGAGATACTCACCTGAACACGGGCTTTCTGACCCTGGCAGCAGGAGGGCTGAGGAAGGTGGGTGAACTCACTAGTTACAGCTGATGTGATCTGTGCCTTTTCTTTTCCCCTCAATCCCCTCCCAAATGTTTAAAGGAAGAAGTAATTCCTTTCTGGTGTTGCCACCAGACCCAGAAAGGGATGTGCAGGGCAAACGTCCTCAGCTGCAGGAACCAGCAGTGAAGCGCACAAATTGACTGCCTGATTTTCACAGGTGCTGGGTACTAAGCACATCACCTTTAACACATGCTGGTACCCAGAGTCAAATTTTCCCCAAGTTTTGAAATAAAGTTGGATTCAGCATTATTATTTAAATCACTTTTATAGCTTCAGCTGAGCACTGACGTAGAAGAACCAGACCCACCACAGTGATGTAGAAGCCTAGTCACCTAGATTTTGAATCTGAGCTGTAGGGACATGGAAATAAATAGGATAACAGGCCTCAGGTAGCACACTTTTGCACCCCTTTCCCTGGAAGGAGGAGTACTGGAGGGACACAGCCCTCCATGCTGCCTGTGGAAGCTGAGCCACCCTCATTTTAAAGCACAGGTAAGGTCTAATTAGCCTGAGACAGGTGTTTTTTACACCCGCCCCAGCTGTATGCCAATTCCTGCAAGCATATACAAATACCCTGGAGGACATTTTTGCAACGTGCTGTGACTGTTTTGGATAGCAGCTGCTCCTTTTTATTATTTATAGGGACAAGCTCTATTCTCGAGTGTTGTGGGTTGGTTTTGCCTCTTAGAAGCTTGCCAAATGCTTCCCATTCCAGGAGCCTGATTTGAGGTATTTATCAGTGTCGCCAACACTTCACCTTGCAGGCTGAAAGTTTACATTCCTGGGGGTTGCCCCAGACTGAATTTTTGGTGAAACAGGTTAGCCATATCTGAGAAGACTAGAGACTAATGGGCATGTTGACAAAACCTGATGGCATATTCTTCTAGAAATCCAAGTGCTCTTGTAGTTCAGAGCAAGGACTTGAAAGCACTCAAAAAATGAGGAAGCAAAGCAGCAAAACGTTTGGCTAGAGTGATGTGTTTAACATCTCCAAGGTGCTGAGCAGGAAGGGCTCCATTACCCAGGGCAGCACTCGGTCACTCAGCACCACAGCCTCTCCTCTCTTCACTGGATCTCCTCCTGCCTTCATCCTTGCTTAACATGTTAAGTAACATGGGGAAAGAACACCAGCAAAGGAGTTGCAAAGGCTGAAAGAGGCTCCGAGAGAGTGTCACGCAAGTGTTACCGCTTGCGTAAGTTGGAAGAGTGTTTTGTTTGGAGCCAAGCCAACATAAGCTCTTCCTCTTCCCCAGTATTCACTCTCATCCTCACCCTTGTACATCCCCCCCAGGCTGGGCACAGAAGCGATATGGACTAGATACAATCACTAGCTCCCACTGAGATATTTTCCACCCATGAGCTCCTCCACCCACTGGCCTCGTGGCCATCCGGCATCGCGCTCCCACGCTGCAGGGCGGGTGGGAGGGACAATGGCTGATGCCTCCAACACACCGGGCCAGCCCTGTGTGACCACTTTGCCGTGGGGGCGTGCGGTGCCGCCTGTGTTTGAGTCCCTGTGAGAGTGGCAGAGGGTTACTGAGGACACCCAAAAAGTGTGGCCCTGGGTTCTCCCACTCACGGCACACAGGCTGCACAGAAACCAGGCAGCTGCTGAGGGAAGGTTCTGCTCTTCCTGTACTGAAGTACAGAGGCAACATTAATTCTAACGTTTCCTAACTTTCTGAGTACTTAGCTTTTCAACCTTAATATGGTGTCTGGGTATAATTATACTTTGGATGGTAACCCTGTGAGAGTCCCACTCTGAGCATGGTTTAGACATTAAAAAAGACAGTTCAAAGAGGTTAGAGAGCAAATGGAGAACACAGGCAGAAAACACAAAACATAGGATGTAGGAGGCAGACCACAGACTACATCCACCAGTGGCTGTGCACCCAGGGCTGGGAGCCCTGGCTCTGCTGAGTTCAGGCTGTCTTGCTCGGAGTGGGGGCTCACACAGCCGCCACAGGGCCCCTGCACGACTGCCCCCATGCCCATGGCAGGAGGTTTCTCCCTGTCTGTTTGGGACAGGCAGGGCTATCCCTTTGCCCTGTCCATGCAACCCAAGAGAGGCAAGGAAGATAGAACCCCAGGTGTCCTTCCACCCCTAGCTTCATACAGGAGCCGTCTGTGCCTGACACCGACCTCGTAGAGGAATTGTGCTAGGTTTAGTGAAGCGAGGCCATGACAGAGCTGGGGAAAGCTCACAGCTGGGACCCTGGCTTCACTGTAACCAGTGCCTGCAGGACCCAAGGGCAGCATTTTTAAATGAAGCAGACAGCATCAGTGGGGTCTTTCCACACCGGGTTTGCTGTTTTGCCCACTGCTCTTTGCTGCAAAGTTTTGACGAAGCCTGAAAGTGGTGCCTCTGTTGTTGTTGGCATCCCTCAGTGAGGGATTGTTAGCACAGGCTTCTTCTGCTCTGATTTTCTTATGGAAAAAAACAAACCAAAACAAAAGAGTGTGTTTGCATGTTCATTTTGAGAGCAAACACAAAGAGTTACGCAGGCTTTGCAGGCAGAGCCAACAGAGCAGGTAGGTTGTGAGATGAAAGTAGATGAGCCACAGTGGAATCCCCTGAAGCACCTCGCAGAGCAAGCTTTTACTTGGCCCAGAAACAAACTCAGCCAGTCCCTCTTCCAGATCACTGCCCCAGTGAGGACAAAGACCTTGAAGTGCAGAGGACTGGGAGCCCCAGATGCTACCTGCAGTAGCGGCTATATTAATAACAAAGGCAGCGTAACAGAAGGCTGCACCTTCAGCTCATGTACCTTAGTGCGGCTCCCTCAGCATCAACAGAGCAAGGGTGGCACCGCTTGCTGGGGGACCGTCTTGTCATGGCCTGAGGGTCAGTCTCTGAAGGGCTTCTTCCATGAGGCGTGTGCAGCGCTGATCTGCTGGCACCAGCCATCCTTCTGCTCGGCTGCCTCCTTTCCCTGTTCGCACGCTGCTATTGGCATTAAAGAGACAGCCACTGTCTCAGGTGGATGCGAGTCACAAGGCACTTGAGTGAATCCACAATTATTTTAGATTGATCAGAGATGGTCCTTTGGGGGCAGTGGTTTTGCAAGTAACGCTATCTGCTAAGCACTCATCTCTAGCTCAGCAATACATGGTATACAGGCATGCACACATACAAGAAAAAGCTTTATTGATGGAAGCAGTGATGTTCAGGACATGCATCTCTTGTTGCCTTCTTATTCCCAGCTGCTTTCTGTTGATTCTTTTTTTTTTTTTTTTTTTTCCTGGACAAGCAGCTAACAACTCATCTGAAGAATATAGCTTATCCCGTTGCCTGCATGGTCGTGTCAAAAGGCTGCTCTACCTCTGGTGTGAAGTTTGAATTTACAGTCATCCTCCTTGGAAAGGAAAATGTTTTTTTTTTAAAACAAAGGGGTCCTGAGAACACAAAAGCTGATGGACAATTTCAGGTTGGATATACCCAGCTCAACATGTCATTTCTGCCAATGAGCAAGTAGGAGGCACCTAGGAAAAAAAAAAGCAGCAAAACGATATGGATCCTCCCCTCGGCCTGACTTTCTGGTTTCAGGCTTGAATCTACAGAATCTCGGAAAGTCTGGGTTGGGTTCCTGCTCCTGGGAACCATCTGGTCTATGGAGAGTGGGCCTAGATGGGCTATCCAGGGCCCTGTCAAATTC
This sequence comes from Falco cherrug, assembly GCF_023634085.1. Classification (NCBI taxonomy): domain Eukaryota; kingdom Metazoa; phylum Chordata; class Aves; order Falconiformes; family Falconidae; genus Falco; species Falco cherrug. The sequence goes on along the minus strand of NC_073702.1, from coordinate 80,338,886 downwards.
AGTCAGGAATATTTCCAGCAGAGTCCAATTCTTCACGCCACCCTAGCTGGCCCAACCTTCCAGCTTGCCCAGGGCTCTCTGTGGGTTGACTCTTCCTTCTGGCCACCTCTACTGTCCTCTTTAACCACTGCTCACAGGCCACTCTGTGTGTTCAGCTGATGTCTTTTGCTGTACCTACCTAAGCATTTGCAGCTTCCTCTGGCAGCGAGTTCCACAGTTTAAACCAAGTGTCGTGCAAAAGAAGCACTTCCTTTAGTTCAAATCCTGGTGCCCAACCCTTTCACCAGAGACCCTCCTCCCATCACTGTGAGAAACAGTGAATAACTGGTGAACTCCTCTGTGCTAGGTTTCAACAACAGTTCTGATGCCAGCATATAATTCAGCATAAAGTTTTATCAACTTAAAAACAAATTACAGCCCAAAGATTGAATGTCTCCATAACTCAGCCTGCTATCTCAGTGGACCTGCGATCTGCAAGGAGACCTCTGTGTTTTCACTCTTGAAGCTCGTACTCAACCATTTGAGACCTCATACGCTTGCTGCCAGGCTTCTGGCTTACAAGCAGCCAGAGGAGTGCAAACCAATGCAAGGAAAAGCAAGGAGGACTAGGAGGGATGAGGGAAACAGGGGCTATGCAGGCCAAACCCAGCATGTCCTGTTAGGCCTGAAAGACATGCTTAACTCCACAAGCTCTTCAATGCAGGGAGGAGAAAGGGCAGATCCTGTTGGAAGCAGATGAGATTATTAAAGCCACGGCTGCTAGGATCCTATTTCTAGCAATGCCTCCCTGCTTGTCTTGGTGGGGCTTGGTTTTGATTTTAATCATGCTTTTCCAGAGGTTGCTTAATGACAGGGGAATAGTAATGGCTCATGAGTAAAAGCAAACCAAAGGAATTCACAAAAAGCCTATTACATTATCAGCTCTTGGATGGTTTTGCCAAAAGCCAGTGGCACTTGCTCACTAATTCTTTCATCTGCTTTTCCTCCTTAAATGGCTCATCCTCAAGGAAAACATCAGACGGCTTATTGAATACCTCAACTCTAACAGCTGAGGTGACCCTCTGTCTTCTTCTTCCTTCTCTCCATGGTGTAAGAAAAGGCATTTCCACAGGAACACCATGGGGAAGATCCTGCTCCCACTATTTGGCATGAGTCATGGTGCTGCTTTCTCCAGGCAAGAGCAAGCCTGTGGGATTAGTTGCCTTTGAAGGTAAACACAGCTGAGTGCTGTGCATTTTCTTCAAACCACCTCCAGCTTAGCTGGCCATCTCTCTGCACTGTATGACAGTGTACCTCCGTCCTGGCACACGGTGACCTTATTCATTCAGCCCTGAGCGAAGGCTGCACCATGTGCTTTTCCCAGGCCTCTGTCAGAAGGCTAAACAAAGATGCAGAAGGCAAACACGAAGCCTCCTTTCACTGGGTTGTAGGCTAGTTTTGATCCCCATTGTTGATGAATATCAAAAGCAGCTGATGATTATCAAAAGAGGGGGAAGCCAGTCATATAAAGCATAGCTGAGTACTATGTGTGGAATGAGCCTCAAAATGAGAAAAAGATTGGGATGCATAAACCTCATTGATTTTCAGAGGAGATATATGCCTAGCTCTTTTCATTTTTTAACCAAATTTCCTCCTTGGGAGGATATGAGATGTGCTTGGCATTGTCTCTTCAACAGCAGAAAACTCAGGCTACTATGAGGTACACAGAGGAAAAACTGCTTGTTAACTTTTTTCTAGGCAAGGGGTTCTCACTATAGGCAGCAGTATCTTTACCCTATGTGAACAGTGACTGGTGTGGCCCTTTCTGTCTCACCCATGGTCAGCAGCTCTGTTGTGGAAAGCTTTGCAAGCCTCACTGCCTACCTCCCTCAGGCTTCAGACAGATGCTTCAGCAGAAAGTGAAACCACTAAATCCCAGCTTGCATCTCCATGTGCTGCCTAGCACCAGCTCAGAGTGTCAAAGCCAGTCTCTGTTTATACAGATCCACTAAGAATGATACTTTTGCAGGTACCAGCTCCATGGTGGTGTAGAGAGCAGCAGCCCCATACGCAGTATAAAAGCTCTGAAGAAAATAATTGGTCCTATTAGCTTAGGTTCATTACCTGGGCTGCTTAGAGACCACAAAGCACAGAAGACCCACATGGATCAATACTGATGTTTGCTTTGGTTCCGTTTATTCTCAACACGGCACAGGCACTTTGAATGCCGAGCTCCAAGGTCACTTAGGTTTTACCCAGAGTCACTAAACCAAACAGCACCAAAGGCAGACAAAAGATGCATAGGCTTTCTCCTAGATGAGAGCGTGAGGTCATCCTGAGACTTCTTGTGTATCATAGGGTACGGAGTTTCACAGAGCTACCCCAGTGCTGCACCCAATAAACAAGGTTTGATCACCCATCTTGGTGCAATCGTCAGGATTCCCGTGCTTCTCGGTCCTTGATCTTCCTGCTCTCCAGTGTAATAGGAATTCATTCCCAACACCCCACAGATGGACCCCAGATGAGTAAGCATAACAGTGCGATTGTGAGGGGGAATGATGACGTTTTGGTGTGCATATTGCATCCACACCAGCAAGTATGGGTAGGAAGGGAAAAGTTAAATTAACCACATAAGGTGGGGGAGGAAAGCCACATCAGAGGAGCGGGGTCTTACCACAGAAAGAAATGATTTGCCTAAGAAAAGAGCAGAGGCTCCATTGCTTGAGGTTTCTGAGAGGAAATTAGACAAGACATACAGACAAATACATCTGAAGGGCTCCTGCCTGATTGCGAAGTGGCTAGAGTAGATGGCCCCTTCTTGTTCATCGGTTGTTTTAAGAGTTTTACTGCTACTGTAGTTAAGCAGGTGAACATCTGTTGTCCACCTGACCCACCATAAAACCACAACTGTCAGGAGCAGGACACACGGCACTGTGATCAAGGGGAGAAGTTTGCTTATTCTGAAGCCTGAAGGCTTTCACTTGTGTCTCTCCATCCTGTTAACAAGCAGCTGAACACGCGTTAAAAACAGGCTTGCCCAAACCAAACAGCATGTGAGTGCCTGCCAAACAACTGGCATCAATTCTCGGACATATATTGGACAAACTACACTTTCTCTTATTATTAAGTAACTGCGTTGAGTTCTCACTTAGGGGCGTGGATGCGACACAGCTTTCGGTAGGTTTGTGTGCAGTCCCAGTGACTGCTGCTGACCTGCTGTGTAACGGTGGGCAAGGCATGCTGCTTTGTTGCACTTCAGCTTTTTTACTCCTTAAATGGCAATAACAACATTCCTCTTTCTTGGTAAAGAGCTCTGAGCACCACAGGGAAAAAGCAATCCATGATTGTAACTGAAGAACACTGATGCAGAGTCCCACTGCACGTTTTGGCTCTTCTCTACTTAAGGATTAGACGTCGGTTGGGAGCTTCTCTACAGGATACAGGACAATTCTTTAAGGGGTAAACAATTAAGAAACCAGGACATGATGTTGGTTATGACAGTGTGAGCCAGAAGAACCATTCAAGGCTGATTCCCCTTTAAAAGAAGTAGTAAGTAAATGGCTGTCCGTGATAATAGAAGGGGTAGTGTGTTATTGCCTAGTGATGCTTGTAATATGATGAAGCATGGCTCCGCCACAGTGTTATTAGCATGTAATATGTTGCAATGGTATCAAAGAGTCTTGACCTAGGTAGGGCTTGTCATGCTGGGCCTTGTACAAATGTGTAGCAAATGGCTATTGCTTCCCCAAAGAGCATCCTTGCAGTAAAGTGGTGGTGAATTGGTAAAAGGAGAAAAAAACCCACAAACCAGAATGGGGGGAGAGTATGCTAGGGAAAGGGTGGGCACAGTTCCTAGCATGCCCTGCAAAGGAGACATGGCATGAAGAGAGAGCATCCCATGCTGCTCGCAGGGAGGCCAGGGAGGTCATGTCACTTCTGGATAAAAGCTGGTGGCAGCTTCCGAGCTGTAACAACTTAGCGTTGAGTGCTGCATCACTGAGGACTGAAGCACACAATGGAAAATAAAATTCTCTCGCTGCTTCCAATTTGCGATGAGCTTCAGTCAATTTCCTGAAAACAGTCATGTTTAGTTAAAAGCATAAATCTATGCAGATGAAGCAATCTTGGCTCTGGTAGGACACAATAGAGCAAGGACTGTTCTCCTGCTCACCAGGGCTTGCTAGGAGTGCGGGTGGGCAGCTGCTGCCCAGTATCCATTAGACCTGGGTGAGGTTTGTCCGCTGACGGCTCCTGAGGTTCCACTCCCTGGGGACGGCTCCTGGCCGAGCCCCACGCAGAGCCTTCCCTCTTCCCGTGTGGTTTTCAGGCAGATGCCAAAAGCTGAGGCAAAAGCTCATAACATGCCAATTATCCTGGCCTCAAAACCACAAATGATTGTATACAGCTGTTGGCAAATGAAACCTTGTTCCAAACATTTAATACCTAATTGAATAAACTTGTGGAGCCCAGCTCAGGGTTCGCCTGTTCCCCTGCCCTCGTGTCATCTCTCCAGCTCACTACCAACCCTTGTGTTCCAGCAAGAGGGGAAGGAGGTTTGCCTTATGGCTTTCCATCATTCATTAAAAAAAAAAACACCCACAGTCTGTCATGGTGTAAGTTTCAGATCTATCAATTTTCTGGCAGAGCCCTAAGAGGGTTAATTATAAAGCCCATTTCCTCTGTTTTCCCTGCACCAGATTCTGCTAATGGACAAATAAACCGATTCATAGCAGCTTTTGGTTCTCCAGTAAAGATGCAACAAGCGTTTCATTTAGATGTGGTGAATGGTAATTGTGTTTGATGGGAAAAGTGTGCAAATTTTCCTTTCTTTGTCAAATGCCTTGGATAAATTGTTTTTGTGACCTTATCTAGAACACAAAGGTCTAGTCACCACTTAAAATTATAAGGCAATTCATGAAATACATTCCTGGATCAGAAAAAGAGACCAAAAGTGACTTTGCCAACAATAACTTACACCACAGAGAAGGTCAGAAAAGGTTAGCATTGTCTTTTTTTTAGAATAACAATATCCTAAACTAAATGTACCATGTTTAATTTCAAAAAATCCAGAAATTATATGGTTTACTTCTAAAGAAACAGTACCATTCCGAAACGTGTAATGTTTCAAAGGTTATGAGAAACAGATGCCACTACCCCATCTTTTTTGAATAACATCTGAAGTTATATGTAATTTTCTCCAAATTGCCCTTTAACATGTGATTGCCTCAGATCCAACTAACTGAGCTGCACTGTGTGATATGCAAATGGGAAGCTTACTGCTGCAATCAACATCTCCCAGGGAGGGAAATATATCTGATCCAGCAAATAATTTTGACCCATCAGTAATGAACTCTGCTGCAAGGAGACGTTGCTCTCTTCTTCAAAATCTGTGCAAAGTGAACAGCTTCTAGTCTTTTTCTCTGCTTTAGGTTGCTAGTGTTACTAAAATAATTTTTAAGGTTTTTCTGGCTTAGGGGAGAAAAAGGACTTGTGTTAAATATCCCAAAGGGAATTTATTTTTTCAGTGCTAGCCTGATTTCTCTGGTCCAGAGAGTCAGTATTCTGACAGAAAGTAGTTCAGATTATAATCCAAATAATAGATCCCAAGAGAAGCTTCCACTCTTCGGTGAAGACATCAAGAAAAAAAGAAACAACGACCAAGTACTGTGTTTTATCACCATCTAAAATCACTTTTTGCTTCTTCAGTGGAACTGTTGCCTAACAGACAGCTTTGTTCACACTTTATATAACTCCATTGGAAAGACATTAAGGACTTCATACTCAACATAAACAGTACAATTCAAATAGTGATGCTGATTCTTGAATTAATTGAAAAGAATTCATTATTCACACCAAAAAAAAAAAAAGGGGGGGGGGGAAAGGAAAAAAATCTTCTTCCTTCAGTTCCTTCACATACAGGATGTTGCAATGTCCAGGGGGTTGCCTGGGCGTAGTGAGGGGCAGGATTTTGTCCTGATGGGCTTCTGCTCTAATTCTAATGCAATGTGAGGAATTTGCCCAAAGACCCACTCAGCGAGGCCCGTGGCGGCTTCATGTGCATAGACATCAAGTCCCCGACCCCACTAAGTCTCTCAGCAAACTGTAACTCGTTTGTTCCCCCACGTGCCCCTTGTGTGGATGCCCGGGATGTAGCGGAGCAGGGTTCGCTTGGTCACGCAGCCCCGCCGTGGCTCCTCACCTTGGGGTGCACGGCACCTTGAAGGGGGCTATTGTCAGCACGGGGAGGTGACAGGGCTGCACAAAGGCCCTTTACACAGTCAGCTCGGGACGGAGATCAGCTGAGAGGCACAAATGCCCTCTGCCCATCGCCACCCGGACAGCCAGCCCTGCTAGCCCCAGGTGCCGGGCGTCCACAGGGGCACAAAGCCAAGCTGGGACTTGTGGAGGTGGCGGGTCAGGCTGGCTGCAGCAGGGTGCCGGCTAGGAGATGGAGATGGACCTGAGATGGGAGGAGATGGGCCTGAATACAATAGCAGTGGTTGGGATAAAGTCAGTTTGGGAATGAAAAGGAATTAATGATTGAGCTCCTCTTTGGGGCAGGCGTATAAACCTTTGGTTCTTAACACCCCAGTTACTTCACTGAGTTTAGTGGGACTGCTCACATGTGGAAAAAATGCGTGTCTTTAAGTGCTTAGCCCGAATTAAAGGTCTAGCCCAGTGTCGTTGAAAAGGAAAGGGGTGATGTGGAGCTCTACTGCTTTGGCAACTGCGTGGGCAGTACGGAGAGCTTGTTCCTCGGCATAAAACCAAGAATGGTCCAGGAAGAGCTCCTCATCCTGAAGAAGTCTATAGAGATGGCAGAGAGAGCAAAATGGGGGATACGGGCAAAAGCAGAGGGTGGGATGCAGGCGAGGGGGAGGAGAGGAAGCAAAATAAAAGCACAACCATGGAAGCAGGGAGTGAAGAGACAATGGGAAGTTTGAAAGGGAAAGCTGGAGAAACACTCTGCAGTCTTTCCCTCTGGGGCTTGCAGTCAGTGATGTGGGTTTTCTGTAAGCCTGTGTTCAGATAACTCTCTTTTCCCTCTTGTTTATTCCCCCTGTTAAGATCTATACCATGTTTGCATTCCCCCCCCCCCTCCCCTTTGCCATGGTTGCTCAAATCTAATTACCAGAGGTTCGCTATATTCATTAGCTTCGTTCTCGCAAAACCCTGGGCTGCACGTCATCTGGATCTGATTATGTATGGTGCATTTCGTTTTCCCAGCTATTCCCCTACCTGCTTTTAATCAGCATGAGATTTTTCATTTAAATGTCATTAGACTTTTGAATAAATACGTAAAGAACATTACAGATAAATATAAAAGCTTCACGCAAGTCGGGCACCAGGAAAGCTGTGCCCGAGACCACCCATTGCAGTGTCCTTCTCTGAGGAGGCTACACCAGATGTGCCCAGAGGTGCTAACGCAGCCTGCCCCGTTTTGTTAGAAGAGCACTTTGTTAAGCAGCAGACTTTTACTAGCCCCTTGAACACTCCTCCGAGGTTGTATATGAGGTATGTATGAAGCCCAACACTCGGCAACGCGTTTGTGCCTTTCATTTCTGTGCGAGTTCAGTAACATTTCCGCATTCCCTGTGGCTTGCGAGGCAGCTGGCCAGACACACTCACCTGAGAGTGTCTGTCAGCTCATGGCCTTCAGCGCCTTTCCACGCAAATAAGAATTTATTATTATGCATGCAGAGGGGATCTAATCAACAGAAATAATTGAGCTATACTCTTTGTAGTGAAGTTAAAGCATTGTTACGTGCCTAATTCTCCTTCCGTGACTCGTTCAGCTGTGGTCAGTATTACAAACTCTCCTATTGCCTTCAAACTTTCACTTCTTCCCTCCCTCTGGAGCATTCCATCTAGAATAGCTTCACTTATTTTTTGATTTGTTATCTATCTTTTCCCTGTCATAAAGTGGTCCTGTCTGGAGTAAAAGAATGATTTTGACTTAGGTTTGAGGACCATCATACCCCAGGTAATTAAAATCCCCATGAGCACAGTATCCTGAGCTCCTGTATAAATGGTTCAGGAATGTTTCCTTCTTCCTTTTTTCGAGATCGGTAACAGATGCCCTCAGGAGTGATCCTTTCGTCTTTCATGTCATGACTCCTTACCCAAAGCATCTGTGTGCTGGCTTCCTGACAGTCAAACTCTGCTGGCAGCTGTTTTTCACAGGTAGGAAGCGTAGCCATTATCCACTGACTTTTACGGATGGACTGATTCCTCAGGAAGAGGATGGGGGAAATCAGATCAATGGCACAATAGTATTTATTCCTGGTTTGCAAGTAGGCTAAGTACCTCTCAGAGTCTGTCTCTTTTTTGGGGGGGGAGGAGGGGGCAAGATGTGAGCAAAGTTGCGTTCTACTTGAGAGAATTCAATCCAGTATGTGCTTAAATGCTTGCTGAACTAGGAATGGGGCATACAGTTTGCTAAATCCAGTATGAAGCTCATAAGCAAAGAGAATAGACCCCTCAAGTATCCGTACTTGCTGCTGCTTCGTAAAGAGTAAACAAACTTGGTAGGAAGTAAACAATTATGAATCTTCAGTCAACGAAATACTCACTAGCCAGGTGTTGGGCAATGTTTCATCATCACAAAGTCCATGTGTTTAAACGTGAAACTGCTTCAACTGAATGCCACCTTCACTTCTACTCGATTTGTGTCCAGTTCCTCCATATGTCATGTGTTCCTCCTTGCAACTGACCTATCATGGTAGAACCTCTCCCAGGTCTGAATCCGGACTTTCTGACAGAAAATGCAGATTCAGATCCAAATCCAGACCAAAACTGGAGTAACTCATGTGTATTCTCAGTGCTTGACATCAAAGCAGACAGATAATGACTGTCCTGACCCTTTCATGACCCAGTGCAGGAGCAGGAGTGTCAACAGTCCCTGACCATCCAGGCCTGCTTTCAATCTCTGTGACACAGAGGTTGGGAACCAGCCCGTGGAGTCAGTGAAAACCAGGTCCACACAATTTGGTGAAATATCTTTGATTTTAACACAAGTAAATGATTGAGGAGAAAATCCAGCCCCCTCTTTTCAGAGGGTTAAGCGATGCATGAGAAGGTGGTCTTCTTCAAGTTAAGTTCCCCATGTCTGTGCTACCTCATCCCTTCACTATTCCCTAGTAAAGATGGGACTAAGGCCTGAGAGGAAAGAGAGAAGCCACAAAGCGAAAGCAGAAGTTCTTTCAGTGATGGGGAAGCCCAAAGTGGTGGGTTTACCATGCTATGGGTTGATATAGCCCACAAGTGGGAATGGAGGGGAAGGAGTTACTGACTGTGAGTAGAGAATTACAGAGGTCTTTGCAGCCCTGGTGAGTCACCGTGGGTGTCAGGCAGGGAGTTCAGACCCAGGTTCCTTGGACTGTCACCTCTGGTTGTATAGATTCAGGATGATTAGCAAGGGGGCTTTTGTGGAGGAAAGGCAGCAAAACACTTTGCAAGGAAAGCTGAAACTACAGCTGAAGCCTCTTCCTTGTAATGAGAAACTGTAATTCAAAGCAAGGTTTCCAAGGCACAGATACGCGTGTGTGCTTATGAAGACTCACTGCATTAAAGAGGAAAATGAGAGCACAAAAGAATTCTTTTCCTTGCTTTAATGAAGTTAATGGCCCTTTACTCTCCATGGAGCGCTGGAGGATGCGGCCATTAACTTTTTATTTGCAATTTGTATGCACCTTGCTGCACTTGCTTTTTTTATAGTAGCGATCTCAGTGCGATATCTAGGATGGAAGGGAAAGCAGCATGTAGAGAGAGGGTCCCTGTGGTGGGAAATGATGAACTGCCTGGCCTACCTGCCCCAGAAGTCGTGTGCCATGGTCAGGTAGCTTGGCCACAGGATGAGTTGTTCGTAATGTCCACATTCTGAGACCCTTTTAGAAGTGCCTTTGCAACCGAAAGCTGAGCCGCTTATCTCAGTGGTGGTGTGAGGAGCCCTTTTATTTGAATCATGTCTTTTAGAGAAGCTGTAGCAGATGGCATGGAGGGGAAGGAAAGCACAATGTAGGGAAAAAAGGAGGCAGCACATCCTGTTCCGTAGGAAGCCTTCCTACCAGGAAGGAAAACTGTAAAAATAGTGTAAGTATATAACGTTAGCATGTGCAAAAAACATATGGCTCTGGCTAATATAACGAAGGCTTTGCAATGAGTGGCAAGACATTATTATCAAGGTACCAGTGTGTATGTACATATATATGTGTGTGGGATGGGAGGGAGGGTCAAACAAAAGTCTAACTGGTTCCTCAGGCACTTGCAGGTTTTCTTTTCTTTTCTTTTCTTTGGTGGTAAATCTCAACACAAAGGCCACACTTCTGACTGATCCACTTTTAGAAGTCAGTAACAGCTGTGGGATAGCTTAATTGAGGACTGGGGGTCATGCAGCAAGAAGAGCTTCCCGTTGTTTTTTAGAAGAAAGAAAAAGCTCTTCCAAGTTGTGGTGTGAGAAGGCTGCGTTCGGTCCAGACCCAAGTGGGGGACTTCAGCCCTTATTAAACTCAGCCATAGGGGAGATCACTGTTTCCCTTGATATCTCTTGTTAGTAGGGTTGTTGATGACGTTAATAGCTGGAAAATCAATTACCACCAATACAGTGGTAGGAAAACGCAGAGAAACTGCTCCAAACGCAGTGCTGAAAGCAGCCCTCAGGTTCAAGACAGCAGGGCAGGAGGGATGAGCCCACTGGTGGACCACAGGGGTGGGATATGGGAGACCTGAGTCCTCAGCTCAGCTGTACCACAGGTCCCCAGCGGGAGCCTGTCTGCCAGCAGCCACAGATTTCCTTTTCTGTGACCCTGGGCAGATCACACCTGCCCACCTGGCAAGGGTAATTCATGGGGGTCTGGAGGGCACCCTGAGATGCTTAATTAAAAGGCTGTTTGAGTGCAGATGATGGTTGACTTTTTCCAGCAGCCAAAGTGAAAATCAAAACACAGAGAAGATCCTACTGATCCCAGAAAAATAATTATTTCTTAAAGTGAAAAAAATGTGTATTTTGCTTGAACAAAATATTTCATGTTTGGTCTCTGGCCATAAAGAACCCCAAGAAAACAAAAGGCATCCCATGCCCTCTTTTGAGCCAAGAGCCTGACCTTCTGACAGGGTGAGGACTTGCTCCGTGTGGCTTGTTCACAGACATCTGGAAGTACGATAGAGATGGGAACAGAATGAAATTTTCCTGGGTCTTAGGTCTCTCTGCCAAAAGGCTTGCCAGACACCATCTCCTGATTTTCCTCTGATGTTGTCTTGAAGTGTCTTGCATATCTCCCTGTTTGAGCTAGAGCTATTTATAGCACAGCAGCAGACAGGGAAGAGAATATAGCTAAGGCTACAGATTCACTGGCATTTGCCACTAAAACCAATGTCCCATGGCTCTTGTAGGGACAGTGCGGCCGTACACAAACAAATTTAATTTCCTACAATATCTCTTGACTCTTCCCTCCCTAAAACACCCTCGTCATTTTTAATGCTAAATGAATAAATAATAACGAGACACTTAAGGTGTTAATGGAGCATTAATTATTGCTGAGGTTTCTGTGGAAGGGCATGTGACATCCACATTAATACCGAATGACTTTCTTTATGACTAGCATAATTACAGAGAATATTAAATGAAGCAAAAAGTGATTGGGCTTTTAGCAGTAATTGTTAGCAATCGTTCACACAGAACCTGATTTCCGATACCGTATTTACTTAAATTGGCTAGAAAAAGCACACAGGGCATGTAAAGCCCAATGAATCACTCCAGTTTACATCTCTAGCTTGAGAAACTGCTTCCTCATTGCCCACAGGAGAATAATAAGCGTGGCCATTTGTGTCTGGTTTAAACCTGAGACTGTGGCAAAACATGTCAGAAAAACAGCGCTGCTTTCCACTTCTGTTTGGAAAGTTGGGGGTTTTTTTTCTGAGCAGAGGTAACAGTGAACATGATTTTGTGAGTAAAAGCGAGGAGGAGAACTTAAATTCACTCGCCCGTTCGCACATCCCTGGGCAGTCAGAGTTTTACAGCCAGGAGGACTCCGGGCAAGCAGCTGGGAAGTTTTCAGTCTTTGCTTGTATTCGTGTGGAAGAAGCTGTAGGAAAGTGAGGACAGGGACATGCAAAGGGCCAAGTCCTGGTGCCTGAAGCACTTGGAAGATACTGGGAATGACACACTTTTGTTCAAGGAAAGAGTCTGGCCCTGAAGACAACTTCCAGCATCCACCAGAGCTGGTGGAAGGAGTGTTCCTGTATTTACCTTTGAAGCTGGAAAGGGATTTAGTCCCTAGGAAAACATACACAGTGGTCACCCCTGGGTGAGACAGCTGTAGGGCTGAGGGTCCCCTCTGTCCCCTCCCTGCCAAAAGAGGGCTGGCAGCCCTGGGGGCAAAGGGGTCCCAGGTCAGCAGAGCCCAGACTGCAGTAATGCCTGAAGTAGCGTTGCACCTCGGGGGCTTTGAATTGGATGCAGGTGGGAGGCTGGGGGGAGAGAGGGGCTCCAGCAGCCGTGTCGAGGTCCTGGGCTGTTTTCCAGGGTGTGCCCTATTGTACAGCCCTTCAGCACCACACTGGGTTTAATTATCTGAGGCAAAGGATTGACCTGGCAGCATGAAAGCAGAATAAAGAGGCTTACCGCTACCTGTGAGAAAATATCCTCACTTGTGAACTTTGAATTTACTTGAAACTGAAAACTTGAGCCTGGATTTCAGCATCAGGCTTGACTGCTGAGTGTTCCCAGCGAATACCCTTTGATGAGCTGCTGTGCAGAGCTCGCTGGCTTTTCTGCATGGCTGAGCTCCTAACTCACGCGGCATTACTTCAGCGTGTGACTGACGGCCTCAGAAACTGGCCTCGCTCTGCCCGAAGTGACTTGAGCTAACTTGCCAATGTGGTTTAACTTTTGGATTAAACAAGTTCTAAATGTGCCTGAAATGTTCCCGCATGAAGAAATCCCTCTGTGAAAGGGCATGTGAAAGGTGAGCAAGATGTGGGGGAAACTTGTATTTCATTCACACTTTCTCCTCTAATTAGAAATGTGAGTTGGTCGCTGTGTCCCTTTATTCTATTTCTATAGGCTCTTTGGAAGCCCTATTGTATCTCTGTGCCTGCTAATTTCCTCAACAGACTAATTCAACTTACTCTGCTGACATGTAGTTAATTATGTTTCAGTTAACTCATTTTCCTGGATGATGCTCAACTGCTGTCTGTAAATGAAATCACTGCCTAGCTAATCAGAAGTTTCTGAGCGTGATCTCTTCTACGTGTGCACGCACATGCTGGTCTGGCATGCTGCTCGAGATCCTGGCAGGAGCTTTGGAAGACAGACATGTGCAAGTGAAACGTAAGGAAGAAAAAAGTAAATGGTCCCTGAACCTTCTGAAACTCTAAAATCTTTCTGCAATTAAACTAATGAAGTGTCTATGCCTGGGGCCATTCGATTAGAAATGGTTAGCCTATGGCAGCTAAATGAGCTCTTACAGAAGACAGACATTTGCGCAAGATGCCATCAGCAAATATGTTCTCTCTGCTTGTGGTCAAGTCCTTCCTTCAGCTGGCCCATTTGGGTCAAAACAGAGCCAAATAAGCGCCTGTATCTCACAGAAATGTCCCCCTTCTTCCTGAGTGAATCTAGTCACATTTTTGAGGATGTTAAGCGTCCTGGGCATGCTTTACACTGGCTATGTACAAGGTAGGTCTTTTGTATCACAGCTGCCTCTTCTCCATAGGCCCACAGAACCAAGCTCTTCCCAAGGGAGGTCACAGCAGAACCCGTCACCACTTAATTACCTGTGAATTGACATGGAAAGAAAGTTTAGAATTAATCAGACCATGAGAAATGAACGTTAACTGGCTACGATCATGGAAATATGGGGCCAGACTTGGGCTTAGACCAACTTGATTGGTAGCTAGAGAGTTACATCCAGGATAAATTTGCTTTGGGTGTTACAATGGTGTGTAATTCCTCTTCAGAGGATGTGACTGGACTGCATCCCACTGCTGGGCAGTGACAGATGCCTCAGGTGACATGTCAGAGCTCTCTGTCCCAGCCTCCAGAAGCCTAACTATCCCCCCAGGGAATGTACTCCTGCTATCATGAAACAGATTTCATGAATAAAGAGGAGGTAAACACTGTGGGCTAGGAACACCTGAGGTGAGGTACCTGAGAGGCAAACAGCTTACATGGAGACTGGCTAATAAAAATAAACTCACATGCAGAATTCCAGAGTTATTTCACAATATCCCACATAGTCCCCTTCATTTTCTTGTTGGGGACATGTATAAAGCAGATGTGAAAATCTCTTTCAGGAAGCTTGGGTCTTCGTTTTTAATGGGGGAACCTAAGTAGACACCCAATTCCTCCTAAGACTCACTGGCACCCAGGCATTTAGCTCTGGATCCTTCATGTTCACTGTTGGTGACTGATCTGTACTTCAGCTTACAGAAGGGGCATTGTTATGAGAAGGGACATTGTTATGAGCTCTCCTTTCTGTCCTCAAAATCTTACTTTCCCTAGTCAAGTCTAGCATGAAAGTTATTTCCCTCCTAAAGGTAATCTTAAGTGGCTAAGCATCTAAAGTGAAGTGGGAAAAGTACATTTTCCATTTTTAAAAAGTCTTAAAGGAGGGGGGCAAGAACATCATTAGGGCTGGATTTCTTCCACACCACTTCACTGTTGAGTATGTCTGAGGGAATGGTCATTTAGGTTGTTAGAGGTCTCTGGGAATCATGAACACATCCTGGCTGATTTGCAGTTAGCGATATCCAACAAAGACTTGCTGTACTGGTCATGCACGAGAAAGAAAATTACTGGCAGAAATGGTGGGTGGAAGGTGCACAAGGGCAGGGGATAAAAAATAGGTTTTTGGTCCCTACTCTGCAATACTGCTAGAAGTGTTTTACAGGTTGCTCAGATATTTTGTAGTACTTCTTGGGATCTTATGCCTGGAGACCCTTTCCACAGAGACGTTGCTGACAACCCGGATCTGGTGCCTATCTACACCTGTAACATCATAACAATGTCTTGATCAGAACTGGATCTTCCATTAAAAGGTATGTCAATAGCCAATCTATAAGTATCAATATTTCAGTAGTACTGATTTAGGCTTGCTAGTCCGTCTGTTGAGTTCTCCACCACCCATGAGTTAGTTACCTTCTGGTTTTGATACAGTTTTGCCCAAAGACATTGTACTGTTTTAAAGCTCCTTTCTTTTGTCTCCAGAGTTTGGGCACCGGTTCTATCACCTGTACAAGTTCTTGCCACTGTTTTCAGCATCCCAGTTCAGAGCTCCCTCACTGATCCCCAGTACACTTTTCAGGACTGGCAGCACTTAGCCATGGAGCATGGTTACAAGGGAAAGTATTTCTCTACTCTTACTAGCAGGAGAGAAGAACAGATCAGGACAAAGTACTGGCACCGTGTTGAAACCTCTGGCAAATATTCCACTGATCTCAGCAGGGACAAGTTGATTTTACTTTCAAGACTTCAACATACCATCATCATAACAGATCCAAACACATGATTTTTGAAGAAAAGAGTAGTGGGGGTAAGAGATATAAATAAAAAGAAAGTACAAAATAAACTATGCATAAAACACTATGTACTTAACAATGAAATATAGCAGGATGGATTTTTCAGTAAATGAATGCATTAGCTCATGCTCTGCAGCATCTGTGCAAGCAAAGTCCTGCTGTATGTAAATTGGTGCCTAACAACTTGTGTGGCTAGAGAAATACGCCATATGTATGCTTACCTTGTGAATTTGTAATTAATCCATGCTTCTGGGTCCTTCATGAAATCCAGCACCAGTGTAAGTCTCTCTTTGTCCTGAAAAATCCTAACAGTAGAATAATTCAGACATCTGAAATTCTGTATGTAATTAATATTACATGAAATCTAACATACAAGTTGTAGTCAAGAAATTAGCTAGTAATTATCACTCATTGACTGGCATCTGAAGACTGGAGGGAGGCAAACATGACTGTAATCGCATGTAAAAGGGATGAGGACTGGGGAGGAATCTAGCAAATTACAAGTCTCACATCTGTGCCAGGCAAATTAGCTCAGACTGTGGTACAGAACAGAGTCAGTGGCCACCTGGACAAAAACAGGCAAGTGATGAAGGGTCAAAGTGGCTTCTGAGGGGGAAGTTCTGCCCAAAAAACCTCTAGGGGTGTTTTGGTGAGGTCAGTAACGTGGTGCTGGTGATGCTGTCTCCTTGGTTTTCCACAGTCTTGACATAAAGGTTTTTATGGAAACTGAGTAACCAGAGGACAAGAGGTAAGACCCTCATCCACACAAGTAAACTACAGGTGGGAGTAAACGGCCACTTTCTTCAGTGGAGGGAAGTCATCATGGGGGTCGTGCAGCTCTCTTGTCTGCGCTAGTAACATGTGCTGGGTCTGGATTGCTCAACGTGTACATAAACAATCCAGAGAGGGAAGGGAGCCATGAATTAATATTTTTTGGTGATACAGAGTTATTCAAGGTATTGAAATTAAGGCACACCATTAGAAATTGCAAGAGGACCTAATGACACTGTCTGGCAATTAAAAAGCAAATCAAATTATTGTAGATAAATGACCTAGATTGTGAAGCGAACTGTTTGCATCACTGTGCGAAGTGGGGCATGATGTGGGAGGAGAACCCCCCTTCTGTGTGTATGGTAACAGGCTCTGAGCAGACAGGTCCTTGAATAGAGCAACTCCATACACAGCAACAATCAAAGGCCAGTTAAATATTGAGACTTCTTGGGAAAGGGGGAGAGCATGACACGGGAACCCCAGTGCTGCTTCCAGGGTAGGGGTCCCCGCTCACCCCTGTGCAGCTCTGGACCCCTCTCTGCAAACAGCTTTGGAGGAAGGTAACAAGCACAACCAAAGGTATTCATACAAGGAATGACTCAGTTAGGACTATCAAGCCTCAAAAAGGTAGCATTTAAGAGGATATAAGAGAAATACAGAATGATGGGAATGTTATGGGGGAGGTGGATAGGAATCAACAGCTCAGTGTCTCCCCTGCTGCAAGTCCCAAGGCCGGGCAACCACTGTTGAGTGGAGCCAGTGAGACAAAGGCAACATAGCTGATCACTTCTCTTTGTCTATGGCTAATTCATATGCAAATATATTGGCTGTCGAGACTCAGTCGTTCAAAGGGATTCTGAAGGTTTTACCCATCTGGGTTAGAATACAGCTGTAGGGGTCTAGCTTTGGGCTTGCCTGTGGCAGCAGGGCAGAGCTTGCAGGGCTGCTCCAGCTCCATCCTGCCTGGAGAATGGAAACAGGATTGCTTTTTTATTAACAGCCTGCTGAAATGACTGCCCAGTGGCAAATAAAGGACCAGACTCACAAGTGAGCTGCTCAGACACCATTAGCTCCTGTCATAGTGCTGCCAAAAGAAAAAAATGGGAGGGGGGAAATGTGTTTTTCCATGTCAATTGAACAATCTCCAACAACTATTAAAATGCTTTAATCATTTAATTATTGCAGTCTTTTTACCACAGAGTAGAATTAAGTACGGTCTGCAAGGCAAAGTTTTTTTTTTTTCTCTTCACAATTCTGATTTTCACAAGTGGAAAATAACTCCAAGCCTTTAGTGTTGAATGCTGAACAGGTGATTGTACTGTAGTGAATTTACTCTTAAATAACAGGTATGCCATCCACTTTGAGTGGATTCTTACGTAATTTTCCTACTTTTGAGGGAAGACAGTTGTATAGATTTTGGCACCTTGCCTGTATAACCTAACTAGGCAAAAGTTAGAGGTATCTCTCAGCTGCCTGCTTTGCAGGTCACTTATTGTGGTGACTGCTGAGCTTGCACATGGTCCTGGAATGACAACTCTTCTATTCAGAGCAGGAACATATCCGATGAACGGAGGGCTACATCTTCTGGACCCTCATGCCCACATGCATCATCCATGAAGAGCAGAAGCTGAACCCTGCAAGTGGCAGAGCATCAGCTGAGTTGCGCACGTAGCCTGGCTCACTTTGCCAAGGGTGGATGGCAGCTTGGGCTGGCAATGTAACAGCTCAACTGCTAGCAACAGCCTCCCACCGAGGCTGCCAGCAACACTCCAGTGCTTGTGGCTGTGACCATCCCCTCTTTGCTGGCTTGGGGGGGGGGGGGGGGGGAGGGGGGAGGAGCAGCTCTGTGTCTCCCCCACTGTTGCTGCAGCCCCGCTGGCTGCTGTCCTCCAAAGGATGCTCGTGCCAGAGCTGCCACTCGCCTGGGTGCTCGATGGATTCACTTTTTGTTCTTTCTTTTTTTCCCTGTGCATAAATCTTGTCAGCTTCAACCTAATTGCATCCTTTTCCGACAGACTGTCTCAGGAGCAATGCAAATGAGCTTTGAAATGTGGAGATCTGGTTTATATTTGTCAGTTAATTGCCTGAGTGGCACAGACATCTAGAGCTGGCACCTGCCTCCTCGTGTTAAGATCCACCTTTGATTTCAGACCTGATGCTGCTCATAGAAGATGAGCTTCTGATGGAGGAGGAGGAGGATGCACTCTTCGGGCAAAATCTTGCTTTAGGGGACAGTGGCCTAAGTTCCTTGAACTGAGTCCCTTTTACACTGCAAGCAGTGATCACAGAGGTTGTGCCTCCATGCAAGGCAGCACGGATTTGTTCAGTTCTAGGTGAGCTCACCCAGTCTTCACCCATGAAAGCCCCAGCCTTCTTGTCCATCTGTTTCTGTCCGTGTTGCGTGACCATATGCATCCGCAGTGTGGCTGCGTGCCAACTCACTGGTCCCTAAGGTCTGACTCTTACTGACACAAACAGGGCATGGAGAAGCACCTCGCCTAGTAGATTGTCTTACTTGGCATGCACAAGCTGGAAATAACAGGATCTTTAGCACTTTTTTACTCCTTAGTTTAAAAAAAATCCCTCACACTTAAACATTAGGCTCTGAAATTTAGCCTCTATTTCTTTTGCACTTCATTTCATCCCCTTGTCCAAATTTCGTCATTCAAATCCATGTCAGCTTTACCAAACTCCTGGCAGCACACAGATTTAGTCAAGTACAGAGCTGGCTTTCATACCAAATATTTGAAAGCAACCCTGTTTTCTTTCCCACACACTTATTTTTCACTCTCTCTCTCTTTTTTAAACAACAAGATGCCAATCAGATAAACAGCAACACATTTTCTGAGAAACTGTGATGAAGACCATCACAATTAATATCAGCCTATTGGGCTGTGTAAGATCTGGCTTCCCTTCAGATAAGCCTTCCTGCTGCTGCTGCCTTTCTGCCAGGGACACCTACAGCAGCAGATCAAATTAACTGTCTGGGTACCCTGCAAAATGCAGTGCTACAAGCAATACAGGCTTGCAACTCTACAACAGCCCTAGCCCTAGCTCTGACGTTTGCTAGATCATCCCAATGCAGAACACAGCAGAGACATGTTGGAAAGGTTTGATGTCTTCCGCTGACACAAGTGTGATGGTATCTCCATGCTGCGTGACAGGTACCTTAGAAATGCATAGACCAATTTATCTGGGCTGTGGTAGGAATCTGGGGTGGGCAACTTCAAGGCTGGAAGCATTTGCCAGCATAGGTCTGCACGGCATAAATTCACTCAGTTGTTCACTGGCTCTCTGGTTAAATTACCCAAACACTAAAGAAACTGTGGAGATGTACAATTCGATGCAGCTCTGAAGCTTTGTCCCATGTAGTTGGTTCATCATCTTTCCCTGAAGGCAAATGCATGTACATAGACAGGATCAAGAGCTTAGATCTCCATGAAACCTGAAGAAGGGATAAAACAGGCACCTTGCATCTGTTACTAGGGAGCTGGGACCATCGGGCAGGAACCCTAACAGTCGGTGCAAGGAGAAGGCTTTGGAAGTGATGTGCTTTCATGAAGAATTTGCTTCTCTTTAAAAATCCATTGGGGACTATTAAATGCAAAGATAATTCTTATGTGGGGAAACTGAACTGCAAAGGCACAAGGAGGAGGGGAGAGTGTATTCAGGGGAAGCACCACCATGTCTGCCCTGTTCTCATACCCTTTCTGGGTTCCTGGTTGGTCACGTAAGTCCTTATTCTTGATTTACAGGTGGACAAATGTAGCCAGCCAGTATTAAAGCTGGAAACCACCCCACAGCTGGATTTGGAGCTGTGTGGGTCAGCCAGTTGTGGAGAGCAGCTTGCACTTTCACATGGAAGACACAGAGAGCATTACTACCTGTGCTGCGGGCTGGGTTAACCCCACCGCTGGCAGTGCTATCTGCTGGCTTCTCCCAGAAGCAGCACGGTGATCTCTGCTCCTGGCAGGCGGCTCTGTCTAATGCCTTGGTTTGTTTATCTCTATCGAGCCAAACTTATCCCAGCTGTATCTCCACCAGAGTGAGCTGAATAACACCAGGGATGTATGTGGGTCTCGCAGATTTTCATGCTCTTGTCTTTGGCAGCACTGCCATATGCAAACATGGCTCAGATTCAGTATTGGCAATTCTGCATACTTTGTTTCTTGTAGACGATAAGTATGTATTGTGGAAGTCTTTATTTTCCTTATATCCAAGCTCATATTTTGACATAGCATGTAATTAACAAAATGCCCTGATTAATCAGAAAAGGGAATTTTTAGAATCAGCCTTCTGATTCCGCACTTCTACTGCTTATTAATGAACCAATACATGTTTCTCCCAGGGTATTTCCCATAGAATAACAACCCGATGAGTTATTTTGCTTCAGGCTATTAACCCGAGCTGATTACTAAAACCTTAGAAAAGGCCTATGTACTTTAGCCCTTTAATGATGTCCAAAAGTTGCACAGAATATCTTTCTCATATTCCCCTTGATTGCTTTTCTAGAAGTACAAGGTTGATCATCTTCTCTTGATAAGGAAACAATTTTTAAACATTCTTTCATATATATATAAAATATTTGCTAATGCTGTGGTCTCCATTCTTGGTGCCTAAATGAAGACTTTCAGGGGCTCATTTCCACCAAAGCTGATCTTTTGCAGTGCTCAATACTGAGTTGCGGCATCCCATTTTGCATCCTTCTCCTGTCCATGCTAAGTACCTATTTGGGGCTGGAGATTACAGCCTGGGAATAGATATTGCAGCTTTGGCATTGCAGTGATGGGGGTGGTGACATCTAAGGTCCTTTTTGGATCCATTCCCAGGAAACTACCCACATAAATTGGTGTCGGTCTGCCTTGTAACATGAAACAACATCACTCCCTTTGCAGTTCCTGCTACATTGCTGTGTTATGCTAGTTACCCCAGGCACTTTAAAAAAAACAACACTAATATCCAAGTCTGCCTATGACTCTAATAACCGTCAGTTTTATTTGTTGCACAGAGAGGCTATAATAAACATAAAACAAAGAAATGAGGAAATCTTCATTACAGAGTGCTTTTACTGGTATCTTGTACTAATAAACACAGTTGTCTATTTGGAAAGATGCCTTCAATCTGTTGATTTATTGGATATTAGCAGTGCTGGGAAAGCTGGCTTCTCTACTTTTATAAGACAAGCAGTAGGTAGAGGACTGCCTCACAGGAAAGCTATGTAAAATCGGCTTTTTTTGTAAACACCGTTTTGTGCCCATCATCTGAGAGATTATTCTAAGCAATTGATAGACCTCACCATCTCAGCCTTTCTGGCTGCTTCCACCAGACCAACTCCTGGTCCTGCTTGAAGCGGTGGGAGTCTTCTTGCTGACCTTTGGGCAGTCTCCACCCTCACTGGGCAACTGCATTTCCTGGGATGCTGCTGCTTACACCTCACAACACCAGCTGCAGGGCATGGCCAAAAGCCTTCAGGGGTTCAGTTGCAATGGGTCACTGTGGACAAAATGTGTCCATAAATCCAGGCTTGCTGCAGCAGTGCCCAGGCAAGGTCCAGGGAAGGTCCACAGCCTGCTCCCATCCTGTCGGGCAGTGGAAAGTGCAACTGTGCAAAACCCAGCCAGCTGCAGTTGTGTTCTCCATACAGTAACGCTCAAACCCAAGGGTTTGTTCACCGGCATGTGGAAAATCTGAATGTTTTCCATTTTACTGATAGGTTTTAAATCTAAACAAATTTTACTCTTTAAATGAGATGAGGTAGCTCTGGCAACCAGTCCCTAGCTACATGATTGCCAGGGTGTAAGGAACAGGGCAGGGCTGCTTGCTGAGTGCTGCTGTGCAGCACCAAGTGCCTGTCTGCTTCATCAGGCAGCTCAGAGACCCCTTTCTTTGAAGAAGACAGAGACCTTGCTTCAGTTATGGCACTGTTCAAAGCTCCCTCTTCCTCACAGCTCTTGGCCAGCTTCCTCAGGCTTCTTTCTATATACTTTTATACCTCTTTGCTTGAGAGGATGAGAGAACATCTGTACATCCTGGTGTTGTGGGGTGTAAGCAGCATCATCCCAGAAAATGCAATTGCCCATGAGGACAGAGACTGCTCGAGGTGATGCTCGTAAGTGGTGGTAGTTCATATCAGGAAGAACCATGCATTTTTGCTACCTTTTACAATTCTGTTATAAATCTGAGGAAAATTAGTAATTTTCTATAGGACCTAGATATGTCATCACTTTATTGTCATAGTTCATAGTTGCAGAGAAAAGCAAAGCTGCGGTGTCTCTTGAAACTTCAGAAGCCAGTTGATAAGGGATCTGATAAAGATGGTTGCAGAAACATACACACAGACAAGCGAATGCTTGGGACATCCTTGTTCTTTTTGCTGAAGATCATGTTAATTCACAGCGATTTGTGGGCTTGGGCACAGAGAGCACATGGGGGCTAGTTCTGCAGCTGCAGCAGTGCTCATGCGGGTCTCTTCTTGGTGATGCCTCTAACTGGGCTGCTCTAGTGATGCCACCACAACTCCACTCCAAGACTGCATTAATGAGCATTAACAACACGGGTGGGAAGCCTGGCCGGATGCAGAGTGCTCCGTCTCTCGTATTGACCTGTCAAGTGTCCCTTATAAAGCAGAAACAAGCAGCACTATTTCCTGTCCCTGTGATTTTTTCTATTATTCGGATCTGGCAAATGTTATTCTGACCTGGAATCAGAGATTTAGCTTAGTGTGTTGGCTGGGTCTGTTTAAGCTGTTAGCCACCATGTACCATGCACATGGAAGCAGATCAGGGCTGGGACCCACGATTAGGGCAGGGGGCTGGGGCAGGGGCTGGGGCACCAGCCTTGTGAGGGGCGGCTGAGGGACCTGGGGGGGTTGGCCTGGAGAGGAGGGGGCTCAGGGGGGACCTGATCGCTCTCCGCAGCCACCTGACAGGGGCCGTAGGCAGCGGGGGTCGGTCTCTTCTCCCGGATAACGAGCGACAGGACGAGAGGAAACGGCCTCACGTTGCGCCGGGGGAGGTTTAGGTTGGGTATTGGGAAAATTTCTTCACGGGAAGGGTGGTGAAGCATTGGGACAGGCTGCCCAGGGAGGTGG
Source organism: Falco cherrug (assembly GCF_023634085.1). Lineage (NCBI taxonomy): Eukaryota > Metazoa > Chordata > Aves > Falconiformes > Falconidae > Falco > Falco cherrug. Next base: position 80,315,527 of record NC_073702.1, on the reverse strand, counting down.
TGGAATCACCATCCCTGGAGGTGTTTAAAAAACACATAGACATGGTGCTCAGGGACACGGTTTAGTGATGGACTTGGCAGGGCTGGATTAACAGTTGGACTTGATGATCTTAAGGGTCTTTTCCAACTTAAATGATTCTGTGATTCTATGATTCTATGATTCCAGCCACCTGAAAACCTTTTTTCATTGTCCTAAATTTTTATTCAAAAAACCTAAAAACATGGAGGGCCTCACAGATCTCCCTGCACGATGATACCTGACCTAAATTTTTCTGTCTGAAGCTTGTGAAATGCTTACTCAGGTGCCACCAGCACTGTAGATTCCCTCTGCCACCCTGCCACACAGGGACAAGGTTCACTTCAGTGTGGCCAGACCCACAGGCGAGTCTGCTCCTGAACACCATCAGCCGAGGGGATCTGGCATTGCCTGCTCCACTGTAGCACCTGCTCCTGCAATAACAGAGCTCTTCATAATGTTTTGCCTAAATTGTATTTTTGCAGCTGGATTTCATTGTGCTTAATTCTACTCTCCTTGGCAAATATTAATTGATGCAAGTTCTTCTTCCACAATCCCTAATACCCAGTGGCAGATGAAAAATCACGATCTGAGTTGTTTTCTTATTCAAACATTTCTATATATTTCTTCTACCATGAGAAATTTACAGGAACATTACAAGGCCAGCTTTAAACATTTGCAATACTTTTAAAAATTGTATTTTCAAGTCTGAAGGCAGCACTTGTGCCCAGAGAGGGAATATAAATCCTGAGGTTCCAATGGAGCATCCCATCCATCTTGCAGCAGCGTCAGCCTGCAAAGATCAGGGCCTCCTGTTGCAGAAGGAATGCAAAGACCCTGGGAAGGACAGCGTGAGCCCAGAAGACCGTACAGTTTAGATTGGGTAGCTACAATGCAGCAGGTAGAAAAATGCAGCAAGGAGGGGAAGTGATATGCTGTTCTCGTGTGCTCAGTGACGGCACCAGCGATAGACCTGGGTGTCTTGATGTCCTTCTAGTATCACTTCCCAGGAGAGCTTATCACCACAGATTTGCCATGTTATTCACTTCCCTTTGAAAACTCCCCACTATCCTGTCCAGCCTTCCCGGAAAAAAGCTGCAATTAAGGCAAAAAAGGCTCCCTTCCCCTCTCCAAGGGGGATCCAGCGGTGACAGATGCACCCCAGCCCAGATGGGTGCTGCAGCAATAGGGAGGTGTTGGGAAGAGAGGCTCTGGAAATATATTTCCTCACTTTGCAGAAGCAAGGGACACAGTGTGAAGTTCAGGTGCCAGCATACAGCCCGCTGGCTGTTTGGAGCTGATCCCGTTGAACGCCTGCCTGCTCCACCATTCCCCCACAGGCTGCCATGTCAGCTGCGTGCTGGCTCCTCGTTCTGTAACACAAATCTGCTCCACCTTAGGCCTTGCTTCTGCTAATCTCACAATTAATTTCAGTAATCAGACTTAACCCTGATTTTAACTTTATTGCACCCTGAAGGATTCTGAGGTAGGAAGCATGGAGCAGTGGGTGGAGGTGTCTAAATATAATTTTTCATACCTGGGCAATCCCAGGAGGACATATAGCAGGTGATAACCTTGGATGCCAAACATTCTGCTGTGTTGATGAAAGCTCAGTACATTTGATTGCCACACATGCTCCTCTCCTCCACGACCACTGATATGCAGAGAAACCAGGGAAGGAAGGAGCAGTCTTATCCTCTGCCATTTATTTAAGCGGCGGCTATTGCTTATAGTGCCATTATATTCATATGCATTACATGGCAGGTGACCTTTATGTTTTGCATAGCATCACTGAAGAAAGGGATAGGAGAAAACAGGGCCACTGCATGCCGTAATTACATTACACAGGTCAAAGCCATGGGTGTTGTGACCCACCCCAAACACCCCCGCAGCGTGGGGCTTACAGGAGATGCTGGTGAGAAGTGGGTGGGTGATGGGATGTCTGGGTTTGGTTCCCAAGCCTGTCATTTTACGGCAAGTAACTTGTGACAAACTACATTAGCATCTTTCTTGCTATGCCACAGAAAAAAGAACTAAACAAGAAGATACCACATTTTGTAGAGATTCAGCAACAAGAGAAAACATTGTGTAAGGGCTCAACATTATTACTGAATAAGGAATTCAACACAGCATTATTTAAGTTCATACACTTATGCACTCGGGTATACAACTTTTTTTAACATCAATTACAGGCAGGAGTGTAAAGTGCATCTCCCTTGGGATAATTGTGCATCGCTGACAATAGCTCTGCTGTAAGGAATAACCACTTTAAATCTTTAAGTAAGAGAAAGATTTTTAAAAGTCAGGCTATGAGATATGAGAAGTTATTTCAAATAAACCACCCAAGTACATCTGTTTCCCTCCAAATGTTATCTTAAACTTTAGTACCGGGTTTTCTGGCAGAGAAATTAAACTTCAGGCAGACTTTGAACACCCAGATATTATTTCCTTTTTGTTTGCTGATCATGACCTTTTCTTATGGCAGCCTCAAGGCGTTTGAGGAGCTAGAATTCCCTCAGTTATACTGAACTAACTCTGCTGATTGCCGCAAGGTGAACACTACCTTATCTGTCACCTGCTCACACGGATGTAGCGGGCTGCCCAAGTGGTCTCTCTGCCACTTTGAGTAACCAGGTTGTGTACACAGTCTTCCTGGCCCTGCAATTCACCATCGTGCAAACAGCTGGAACAAGTCGAAACCAAGCAGGAGACAGTATTGTTACCATATGTATTCCTTATCTTGATTTACTTTCATTGAGTAAGTTTTTAAAGGAGTTTTTAAGAACTGAAGTGCCATCAAGGATTCTAGCCCCTTCCAGAAAAAACAAAGACTGCAGGTAGGAAGTTATATTTTAAAACAACGTGTTTCAAATGCTGTTTGTTTTCCCCATAGGCATTCGAACATGATATATTTTTTCCTGCCTGTTTTTTCTTCCCCACTCTGAAAGCCAGGATAAAGTGCTACAGACAAAACTGAAAAGGAATAAAAGGAGTGTTCAGGCAAAATCATCTGAAAGCTTTTCTGTTTTACAGCCTTCTTCCTTTAGGACTGAGATATAATGAAGTCTCGTGGGAAACATTTTGTTTGGTGATTTACTGTCTGATGTGCCCTGTGTCCAACAATAAACATAACTTCAGTGTAAATTCAGAGATACTCAGTGGAGATGAGTTGAACACCTACAGGATCTCTTACATAGGCCTAGATTTATGGATCTGATCAAGAAAATACCTGCCAAAGCAGAATGGCCTGAGGTTACATGAAAGACACTTCTACCCAAGAGGAAGGGGGCACACAACTTCAGAGCCCATAGCCAGACCTGATAAAGGGGATGTATCTGCACACCCTTCTGGTGGACAGACTGCGTGACTACTGACCTTGAAGACACATACTGATTTTGAATTCATGGATTTACACTTTAATGACCCATTCACCAATTTCAGAGGCACCCGCCCTAGTGTTAGTGAGAGCAGGACTAAAAAAAACTTCACCTGATGCCAACTTGGATGCAGGTTTCCTCTGGCATGTTGGTTGTGGCTTTCTGTGTCATCAGGTGCGTGTTCATGATCTCTTTTTTAATTCCCAGTGCCAATGCATATCAACTGTGGAACCTGCAGTGCTTGACACGGGGACAGAGATAGGTACAAACAATTGGCTGGAGTGACTAGTGGAGAGTTCAGACACTTCAGATCAAATCCCGTTCCTTCAAGACAGCCCTGAGTTTTGGGGCCAATGGAGCCAGGAGCCGGGAGCTCAGCTTTCCCTGCCCCTCACCCCTCACTCCCTCTAGGCACTGCAGTTACCAAAGGAGTTCACTCAGGGCTACTCACTGTTCCACCTGTTAACGACGATGCTATGGTTTAACGAGAGGTGGCTGGAGGCTGTCCCATCATTCTACTTTAGGACTAGAATGACTGATTTGAGAAGTTACCACCAGTGAATGAATTAATGTGCAGGGCTTTGGGGGACCTGCAGCCCACAGGGTCTCCCCTAAACTTCCCCTGATCTGTTTGGCCTTGAGCAAATCCCACCAGCACTCAGCCCATGGGGCCAGCACTGACACTTTGCCCACCAGGACCCAGTACTAAAATGCTCCCAGCAGGGAGGAGACCTAATCCTGCTGCAGGTACATGCTAAGGATGCAGCTGTTACAAGCCTGCAGCATCATGGACCCATTACGCAGCATCGGACGCGTTATGTAAAGCCCCTTTCCCGTTCCTTCTTCAAACAGGTCGCTTCAGCCCTGCTTCCAGGTCTTCCCATAGCACTTTCCAGGGAAATACTTTTGGCCCAATGAGTAAGGCAGGGGTTTGGATGGGAGTACTCACACTGCCCAGCTGCAGGCAGTGCCCCTTGCTAAGACCCCTCCAGCCCCTTCACACGGGTTGATGGGGGTACTACCCCCAGAGTCTCCCTGTGCTGGACCCTCCAAGTAAAGCTTCCAACCATTGCCTGCCTGCAGCTTGTGCGGTAAGGTGATTTACCATCCTATTTTTAGGCTGTTTTGCACAGATACATAGATCAAAGCAGGACACCACCCATTTTCATTGTCTTCCTGCAAAGCTGATTTCAATGGCAAACTACCACTGGCTTCAACATAAATATCGTTTGGGTCCACTATAAATAGAAGTGGTGTCAGTTTTAGAAACAGTCAGAAATGCTTCCTTCCATCCTTTGCCAAACTTTGTCTCCTATTTTTAAGTTATTTTTCCATTCCAGTCACTGTTTTATCTTCCCTTTAATGTCTTTGCACAAAAGCCATTCATCTCCTGTACGGAAGACTGTCAAATGCTTCTGGAAAATCAAAATATTCTGCTACCCACTAAATTGCCATTATCTGTCGTGGCAGTGGTATCTTCAAAGAATTCCTGAAGAGTAGTTAAGCATGACACGATCCTCCTGTGCCTCAGCCTCTGTCGGCTTCCTCTAATCAAGCCAAGGCTTGGTCACCCTTCTCTTACCACATCCCTTGAAATGGCTCCCAAGCCTTTTCCCCAGAACAGATGTCCAACTCACTGGCTGTATTACTTCCCAGATTGTCCCATTAGTCTATTTTATTTTATTTTCTTAAACAATAGTCATCTTTGCCAATTCCCAGTTCTTGCATAGCATTTCCCCCTCCTTGGACCTTTTACAAATATGACTGCTTCCCCGATTCCTGTGCACACTGCCTCAGATACCATGGGGCGTGAGATATGGGATCACTGTGGATTTCTGCCACTTGGTAAGTCTTGGGAGCACTTCTGGACAGAGCTTGCTCTTTTACAGCTGGAATTTTGTTCTCAGACCTGAGCAGGCTCTTTTCTCCAACAGAGTTTAAAGCCTGCATTTTCCTGACATCAGTTACTTATTCTCTTCATCATTTCGTGTAATAGCTAATGATTGCTGTTTTTTTTAGAAGAGACTATGTCTTTGGAAGCTAAAGCCAACTTAACCCAGCTTCCTTGAACATTGTTTCAACACTCCCACATCCAGCCAGAGGGTTTTCTGGGGGACAGGGAGCAGTAGTTGCTGTCCCATCCCTGGGACAATGGGCTGCTGCAGGGAGGTGGAGACCGTAAGTGATGCCGTATCAGCCAGAGACATTTCTTAGATAGCCCTGTCCTGCTGCAAGAGGCCACGCTGGTTCCTGGATGCCCAAGGTCGGACTGTGTTTAACTACTGCTCCGTGTCAGAAAGTGCATCTGGGTGTATCAAGAGGGGAGAGGCATCAGTGGAGAACACTAACTCCGCCTAAAAAATTGTGCTCATTAAAAGTGTTGGGTTTGGTTGTTTCTTTTTTTTCTCTAGACGATTAGCTCCAGGCTCCAAATACTGCTGGGTACTGACTAGATTCAGGTGTGATCTTGCCCTCCCACACACACATATTGCTAACATCTGTTAATATTCTTCTGGTTCAGTTTCTCAGCCCAGGAAGAGCTAACCTTGACACACATATTTAATTTCAAGTGCAGCAAGATTGTTGATAGTAAAGCACTTACTGAGTCTGCTTGGATGAATACATAAGTTAATAGGTTTCTGTTGGACTCATGTATATGCATTATGTTAATGACAGCTTTTACATGAATTCCTGTAGGGAAACAGTGCACAGTCTATATTAATATCCCATCTCCGTGTGAGTCTGCAAATTCACATATTAATTGATTAACAGCAGCCAGCAAAAATGAACAACAAGAATGCCAGGCCAATTTTGCAAGGACTGGCCAGCACATAAAGGGCTTAATGGATCTCTACCTGCAACAGACCCAGCCTTGACCTTACCGAAAGCAATGGTGGTGGTGTGCTTATTTCAACAGGAGCTAACAGAGGCTCAATAGCTATACCTCAGTGACAGGAGATCTAAAGAATGTGAATGCCACAATGTCTCTGCTTCATAATTAAAAATATTGATGTCTACACGCAGAGTTACTTGGCCAAAGCTCATTCAGAAGTACGAAGCTACCATTCATAGTAACTGATAGTCACAAATGCAAAAACAAGGTGAGCTAAAAGCAACATAGGAATTCCCTGCTTTTTAAAACTAGCCTGTACCCTCCCCACACTCTCAGCACACTGTTTTTGAGCACAAAAATCATTCATTGACACTTAAGACTGATTTGTAAGCAGTTTTAGATCTATTTTAATATGTGCATATGTATGTATACACACATTCTGCAGAAGTTCCCATGTAGGGTTATTTTTACATGAATTCTCATGCCCACCCTCAGCATTCCTTTCTCCCAGGGGATTTATGCAGTGCAATTTTCCTGGTTATAATGAGTCAGCAGGACTCTGCAAGTATGTCCAGGGACGCCCCGGGCTGGCCCAGACTTGCTGCCTCAGAGGGGCAGAGATAGGGAGCCAGAAGATGGTGGAGCTCACGAGTGTCCTGACACTCCCTCGTTGCCTTTTTTCCTGCTCCCACGCCCTGCTGGAGCTCCAAGATCCCCTCAGTATAATCATTGAGTGTTGCCTTACATAGCAGAAGTCCCCTTCTGGCTTGTTAGGATGAATTAGGACCACTTTCCCCACCAAAACACAAGGCCAAATCCTTTCATGTCAGTGAACCTGGTGTGGGGCTTCCACGGGGCTGCAGGCCACTTGCCCCAGTGTTGGTGAGGGCACCTTCCTCCATGTAAGCAAGTTAGAGCATCTTTCCAGCATACACCTGCTCGAGAGCTCAAGGGCCATCGACAGCAGGAAAAAGAGTGTCTTCTGCCTTTGTTCTTCAGTGTGTCTTCAGCGACTTTTTGCTAGGGAACTAAAATAATGATGTTGAAGCATTTTTAACTGACTCAGCCTTTCACTCCCCTGCAGTTAAAACGACTTCACGACTCGGATGCTTCTCCCAGCACTGCACAAGTGAGGGTTGTTTTCTAGAAGAAAGGTTGTGTGTATAAAGATAGTGTTATAAATCATCTTTTTCATTACATGTCTAATAAGCATGAGTAAATCTCAGGCAGAAATGTTCCTCAGAATTTTAAAGCAGTCTGTAGACTATTACTGGGCTATTCAGGGCTTGGGGTTGGGGTTTTTAATGAGATGGTCTCTTTGTTTCATCTCTTCATTGCTAGCCAAAAATCATATCAGGCAGAAGATTTAAAGTATTTTCTTCTGAGGCTGGTGAGTTGTTAGCAAACACATAAGCCAACTCTTTCTGAAATACATAAATCCATCTAAGTGGTCTAGACATTTCCCCAGCTTTTTTGATTATTTCATTTACTTTTTGCTCACAAAATTTGCATTTAGCATTGGGTAGGTTTCATTTGGCATAGATCTTTAAACAGATGGTTTTCAGTAAAGTGTGAGTATGGGGCTTGCCGGGGTTAAACACTGGGCTATCATCTAGGCGGGCAGGGAATGAGGTTACTCTGCTACACAATTCCTCTGTGGTCTGGTTAAATCAGGTTAAAACAGCCTGTCTACGCTTGTGATGTCATGTGGACTAAGACAGGCTGAGGATTTCATGTGCAGTAGGGCTCCTGAAGGACCTCATCTTGACTGTCCCGGTGGCAGACGAAGGATGGAGAGCCTGTGTCCGGTACAAGCTAAGGGGATGGACGGAAAGCCCTCTGGCTGCCAAAAAAAGAGGGACACACATGAAATAAATCAGGAACACCTCTAAGTTCCTCTGCTTCTTCAGTTCCCTTGACCAATAAATCGAATAATAATGAGCCCTTTTCCTCCCATTCTTTGTGTGCTTTGTCCGTGTACACTTAAATTCTTCTGTGGCTGAGACCAGCCTTGCAAGACAGCTTTCAGCTCTGAAGACATGTTGGCCCCTAGGGCCAGAGGAGCAGTTGGCAACTCCAAGAAGCTACTGCTTTGCTTTGATGCTGCTTTCCATTTTTTTGAGGAAACTTTGCACATTAGGTACTGCTAGTAGCTGTACGAGCTCCTCAGCAGCAGGCCAGGTACGCTCGTTGCACACACAACAGCAGTGCATGGGATTTCCAGACCTGCCCGCACCTACCTCCAGTGCGGGACACTGGTACAAGCCACTGGAGGTCTGACAAGAAGGCACCAGCTGCAAAAAGGTGATCAGCAAGCTCCCCAAGCTTATCAAGCCAAACCCTTCATGCACATCTCCAGCATTTGACAGGCCTAGCTAAGAGCTCCCTTTCACCAATCAGTTCCCTGACACTATTTCTCTTGATTCACCTCCGAAGAGTCAACACAGCCATGCCAGAAACCTCGCCACTTGTGCCGGGGCTGAGAGCGAAGTAGCTGCAAGCCGGTTCAGAAGCCTTGGCTGAGTTATCAGCTCAGTAGCTGCCCAGCGACTTGCAGGCTTTGTAGGGTATGCATGGAGTATACACGTGTGATTCCCCAGCGCCGGAGCAGGGTGGGTGGCACTGCCCGCGCTGGGGTTGTGCAGGGACGGGAAGGGCTGTGCCTGGGTCCCAGCAGGGCTGGTTTAGCTCGGACAGTCTCGTTTTGTGCCATCTCTGAGTTCTGTGGTTTGTTTAGGCAGAGCAAAGGAGGAAATGGAAGCTCCTTTGCCAAAGTAACGAAAAAGGAGGGAAACGAGGAAAGGAAACCCAAAATGCTGATTAATAAACCTCTTTCCAGGCTCTGCTGTAAGGTGCTATCCAGTGACAGGGAACGCACACACGCGTCCCACCACTTCCTCTATCTTGGAAGATGACAGGAAAGATGAGGCCATTTTGCTTTGAGGATGAGCGAAGTTAAGCCCTTAAAATGAAACAAAGACGATTTGTAGACGCCTGATAAAAGCCCTGCGTGCAGCATAGAAACTTTCCACCGCAGTCCAATGGCTTTGTCATAATCTTATCGCCTGCTGCTGACTTATCCAAACAGCTGCCTCCTACCTACTTATCTCTGTAGAGGGGTGGGGAAAATCACAGTGTATAACAAAGCTGCAGACCACACACGCATGCACTCAGAAAGTCCTGTGTGTGCAGGACTCTGAATTTTCAGGGGCAAAAGAATCTCTGATTATGAAATGCGAGATTTACCTTCAGCTTGTTCCTGCTCCCGCTGCTGCCCCTATCAGTTATAGCACAAATGGATGTTTACTCTCCACTAAGATTTTACCTAAGCAAATGAGTAACTCCTCACACCTCCTGTCATGGCACAGTTCTCCCTCTTCCAGCTTCCTGGGAGCAATTTGCTCCCTGTTAAAGTCTTTGCAGTGCAAGCACCTTTGAAATGGTGCTCCTTATTCTGATGAAGTGGAGCTCACCTGAATGTTGAAAACACAGCTCTGGCTCCTTCATGCACAGAAGGAAATTAAATAATTGCCTCCACTAGGAAGACATCAAGTCTGGAAAATGGTGAATTACAGTGGCAGCTCCTAGCCATGCTGCTGTGCTGAAACATGGACGCTTTGGGATGAAAGAGGCACCCAATGAGTTGTCTGCTTCAGCCCTGCTGGAGAAACATGGAGAGCTTGTCCAAGGTCAGAGTTTGCATGGGTTGTAGGACAAGCAGGAAGCCTGATTTATATCACTGATTTGCAGGTTGCCCTGGGAGTTTGTGGAGTCTCCACGCTTGGAGATATTCAATAGCCATTTGGACATAGTTCTGGGCAGCCTGGTCTAAGTGGCCCTGCTTGAACAGAGGTGTTGGACAAGATGTTTCCAGAGGTCTTTTCCAATGGCAACCCTTCTGTGATCGATTTTGTGACACCACTGGGCATTGTGGGAGCCCTTGCAAAATTTTCTTGGTGGCAGAACGGCTTGATCTCTACTCCAGCAAAACCCCAGTGCTCCAATGGCTTGCAGATTTTTTGATGCAGCACACACTCGCTTTGAGTTGGCATTGCAGCTGTAGATCATAAAAGAGTGCTGTGCACAGCTACGGCCCACAGCGAGCTAGACCAGGTGCTAGCAGCAGTGGTACCGTGCCACTGGGGCTCTCTGTTAGATGCCACTCCTGATCTCACTCCAGCTCCATGGCTGTTACTCTTAGTAACTTGCAACTTGCTTGGCTTGATAAGAAAAGTTTTCCTAATATCTAGCTGAAGTATCCTCCATCTATGGCTTTTTCTCCAGCTCTTCTTGGTCCCTCGCCTCCTCACATTAAGAATTCATGTTGCCTGTCCTCTTTGTGGGGTGACATGGTCTTTCTGCCATATATTACCTATCAAGCCAAGTCCTGTCCCCCTGCCTTCTCTGCCTTCCTTCCCAGCCTTATTCCTGTGGCAAATTGACTTGAATCCACATCCCTGACATAAAGAGTAAAATAGTTCCCATATTTGAGACCTCATATTTTAAAGCCACAAATCAGTTTCCAAACCCAGCCATAAGTCTATAAACCCAGCAAGATTTCCCTTGGACCCTCAGGACTGACGTGTACCAGGTGGAGGTCAGAAGAGGGGGCCCGCAGGACTCAGTCATCGAAGGGAAGATTTTCAGGAATGCAGACATGGTCCAGCAAGGTCCAGCACATCCCGAGATGCTGTTCTTGGTCCTGGGGGTCCAGTCCCCCAGCAGCCTACACAAGGTGTATCCATCTCCGTGGAGGCAGAAGTTGGCCCAGAGCACTGGTTTTGTTAGGACAGCTGTACATAGCGAAGAGATTTTCAGCTCATTATTCTCTTAAACTTCCAAATTGAATTTTACCCAGGCCAAATAAAATTCACTGCTCAGAATCTGAACATCGCATTATTCCTTCTTGAGAAAGGCACTTCACCATCCTCCCTTTTTAGCTCTTTAACCTTTAGATTATCACACTCTCATTGTCATTAAGGAGAACACTGGAGCTTTTTGATACTTTTCCACACAGGTCGGTGGTTTGCATCAGCACAATTTGCTTTGCAAGAGACACCGACCTCTACAAAGTGCTGCTTAAACTTCAGTATTTATTGTCTATCTGCTGTATAAATAACTGAAATCCCATGCTTTCCCTTTGTTTTTGTTAATTTGGAAGCAGGTCCAGGTTTGATTTAATCCAAAGGCAAAAGACATCCTAAACTCAATGAGAACATCAGGCTGGATAGCCATAGCAGTTTCTTAGTACACAATATGTATATTTTAAATACAAATTCTAAAGTATAACAGATAAGATGCAGCTTCTACTAATTTGGACTGTGAATGGGTGAAAAACAAAGCTCAGGGGAGTCAGAGACTCGCTTGGTCATCTGGAGACACCGATGCCAAACCTTGAGCTTTTTCTGAAGGAGCCACGGCTGGTTTATTCTTTTTGTAAGAAGCTGACTGTACAGCCCTGCGAGCGCTCGAGGATCTCAGCTTTCTCCCTCCCATGCCTTGGGAACAAAAAATGAGAACAAATATGAAAGCTGAAGGTTCAAATAGAAGAGGGCAAATAAAATGGGCCTGAAATCCTGTTATCTTAAAATCTCCTGATTACTGGCTCTGACTCACTTGCAATAAGTAACACTGCAAAGGCTTATTCAAAATCTGCACTCAAACTAATCCTGCGTAGAAGTCTGCCATCTTGGGAGAGACAGCAGGAGACCCTGACCCCCTTCAGCTAGAAAAGCAATGGTGAACCCTTAAATGAAGCCCTTTTTGGCTTCATTTCTGCATACAGATTCAAGGGAAGAACACAGAGGATTTTTGAGCTGTCTGAAAATTAAGATCTCTTTGAAATCTTTTGCAAGCATTGCATTAGGATGTTTTTTAAGAAACTTCCATGCCTATAAAATGAGTAAAAAAATATTTTTTTTTAAAAACAGGCTTAAAACTAAGACTTTTGAAACCACTCTGAAAATCTGCAAAACCTGATGGGAAAGGAGGATCTTCCCAGCAGGTGTTTTAGCAGTGCTGGTCAGTTTTGTAAGACGGAAGTAACTCCTGACAGAGCCATGCAAGAGGCAGTTTTCAAAACTAATAATTTTTTACTAACTGCAGTAGGACTGTTTTATAGTCAGCCTTGCTCTATTTAAGCGCTTTCATGCTAGCACCTTTTTTCTTAACCAAACCCAGCATTTTCCTGATCACCGCCGTTTTGTGTGGAGCTCTACAAGAGGTTTGCAATGAAACACAAATCCTTCTGAAGCTTGCCTGGTTTCGGATTTCGTGACGAGCTCGAAACTCAACCCAGGTTCGTCCAAAAGTTCAGTAAGGGTTCGTGAACTTTCCTAGCCCAAGTGGATTGATTTATGATTTTGTGTTACAGCTACACAAATCACGTGGTTTCGGCATACGGCAAAACTCGGCGAGCCTGAGCACCAAGCCAAGGAAATCACAACCACAACCTCACCCCTTCCACCCTCTCCTCTTCCCACGAAGGGTGGATGCTGACTGTACATCCCCAGCGGCTTTCTGGGCCTTCATCTAGTAAAAGAACTGATCTTTAGAAAGCTTTAAGGCTAGTTGTGCTGACCTGTCAGGAAAACAGTCCAATCTCACAGGGACTTGTCCAAAATTTTAAAAAGAACAAAGCAGAAAACAGATGCTTAAAGTTAAGTATCTTAATTTTTATTTTGTTGACCAAATATCTGGGCTGATCTCCACACAGGGCTGAGTGTACAACAGCTCCTGGTTTTAATCAGAGTTGTTGTTTAGATGACCAAGTATGAAGCAGAAGAAACCTCATACTGGTGTTCCTTAGAAAATCCTGTCCCTCAGCTGCAGGCAGTGCTCATGGCCAGCTGCAGGTGGATGAGGTGGCCCGAGGCTACAGGCAGCCGGTGGCTCTGGCACACTCAAGTGACACACAGGGACACGTGGGAACACACAGGGAATGTGGGGAGTTGGAGAGGCAGTTTGGTGCCTTCCCCACCTCCCACCTTCCTGCATCCCAGCCCTGGGTACCCAAGGGCCTGGTACAGCCAAGACATGCCAAAGGCCCTGTTTGCGTGGTCCCAGCTGGTGTGGAGCATCTCACCACCCCTTATGATGCTCTGTGACTTGCTCAGCATCTCAGAAGTACCTCGGCTGCGTCCGCCAGCACTGTGGTGACTGAACGCCATCACTCCCACATTCCGGCCACTCGCCTGTGGTTTTGGCTTTCCTGATTTGAAAGCTGGGCATGGAAACCCTATTCCACCCCAGCTGCTCGGGATCTGATAGGCACACGTGTTAGGATGCAGTGACAGTCTGTCATCCTGTCACACGACACGGAGTTACGTGAGGCAGTGGCACAAGGCAGCAGCCCCAGGCAGCACCCAGACTCAGCAGCCCTGGTGCTGATTGTGCAGCTTTGAATCTCGAAACAGCAACGGGTGACCCCTCCAGTAACGAGGTAAACACAGTTTTGGTTTTCTCTTAGTGGGCTGCTTGTGCCCCCCTCCCAAAGTGGCTGGGCTAACGCTGTCCTTGCGGTGGTGGGGTCTGTGCCAGCTGCAGTTGCTTGTCAAGCTGCTGCCAACTGGTGCGAGCCCACGTCAGGCGGGTGACAGCCAAGACAAACACGCTTCGTGAGCTCGTTACATCTTAGCTCACACTGCTGGTGAGCCACCTCCAGCTCTGCGGCTGCCTTGGGGGCCTTGAAATCAGGTCTGCTGGGCTTCCCAGTGGGGATTTTGGATTGTTTTGTTGTCTTCCCTGGAAAAAAAAAAAAAAAGCAGAAAATATCGATTCAAAAGAAAATGTTGACTTAAACCATGCTGAGGTCAGGGTGTAATAAAAGCGTTGTGTGCAGGGCTCTGTTTATCTACAAAGCTAAGATTTTTACGCAAGTCCTGAGGGAATGAAAGGAGACAGTATTTCCAGCACTGGTGCACCAGAAAATGCAGCTTGTACTCCTGCACATAAAATGCCTGAGCTGCAGGAGAAATCAACATGTCTGGTGAGTACCAGGGCACCCTCCTCAGCATCTGCTTTGTCCTCGGCAGGAGCCCATCACCCTTACCTGCAGGAGCAGAGGTGGGTGCGGGGTGACGTGTGGTGGGAAGGCTGTATGGAGGCATTGAGCCAGAGGAGCCGCTTTCCCATGTTGGCAGTTGAGAGCAGAAAACTCAGTGGAGGCTGGTGCTGCAGCAACAGGCATTGGAAGGAAGATGGATAAGCCACAGCACCCAGCGAAACCAGCAGTAAAATGGCTATAGACTCCATGCTCCCTCAGCTGCAGCCTGGGCACAAATAAATGAGAAGGAGAAGAGCTTTCAAGCTCCTCCAGAGATGTGCAAACTCACAGGTAGAGTTTGCCAGTGTCTCTGCAGTGCTCCGGTGATCCCGGGAAGAACCACTGTGGATTTTGGTGGCATCTGCAAAGACACTTCTTCCTGGTCATGCCTGAGGGCAGAGCAGCTCCTTGCTCAGCGGTGCTTCTGGCCAGGGGAGGAAGAGGCTGAGGAGGGCTACACTCCCCGTGTGGGCTCAGTGAGCAAACAGAGGGCTTCAGCCCCTTGGGCTCCTGGACCAAAATTTTTCCCTCCACTGAGAGCTTTGAATCCCCTCTCCCACATCAGATTAATGAGTAGAAAGGAATTTTTTAAGTATGCCCCTAGCTTGCTTCTGGTTTATCCCCTGGGTTTCATCTCCTCTGATGGTACCACAATGCGGCATCTGCTGCGCTGCCAAACGTGGAGGAGAGTGGGCTCCAGGGTGCACAAACAGAGAGCACGGTGTCTTTGGCAGCTGGTGGAGCAGCCCTCTCAGGTTTCCTTTCATTTTAATGGTTCACATACCTCTCTCCACGTCTGTGTCTGATTTTCAGGGCATGACCTTGATTTCACATCAAACATTCCCTATGTCTCTCCTCATCCCACTGCTGTCTGGCTAGATTACTGATGCTAGAGCTGATCTTTCTATTAAAATGTTTGGGGTTTATTATTTTTCTAACCTAAAGCCCATCTAAAATGCAAAGCCTTGTTCATCCTTTCCTCAAGGGCTCCTGCACTTTGATTCCTGTGCCACCCCGCCACTGACAGACAGCTGCGAATTGCTGTGCATCTGCAGGCGCCAAAGGTGGAGGCAGCCGCTGTCCTCTGGACACTTACCGATACTGTAGGTAGCTGCTGTGATCCTCCTCGTGTTCATAAATCAGCCCATAAACACCCAACATCTGGCGTACTTCCTATGTCACTGGCAGCTGTTGCAAAATTAATGCTGCTGTTGAAGAAGTCCCACTGACAGCGCAGGTACACCCCTGTTTGTTGGCACCTGAGTGCTGTTTACGAACAGGAACGAGGAACTGCCTGGTCAGCATTTTTGCAATTGAACATTTGGTGCTTGATGAAGACAAGAATCAGATAATTGGGTCATAGACTGCAAATGTGGGTTGTTTTATTCCTAGCATAGTTTTCAGCCTGACCCATACCTTAGAAGGCTAGGTCCTTTCATACTCTGCCTAGCACCCCAGCAACCTTCAGAAGTTACTTTTCCTCTTTTCCAGCTTGGAAAATGACTGCTCCAGGGATTTCCTGCAACAATTTTGGAAAGCAACGCTGCCTGAGAGTTCTGCCTCATCCCCTAACCCCAGGCCACCTTCCCCCTCATTAGTTCTCATTTGGGGTTTTACAAACTAAGCCCATCTCTGCTCCTGTATGACAGACACTGTAGCAGGGAGAACTGGGGCCAGATGCCCACTGCAACAGCATCCCCTTCTCCTGTGCACTGCCCTGGGCTGCCTTTCACCTCTGCACAGCGGTGGTATATGTGTGCAAGTTGTGAAATGCCCCAAGACCCTCCTGGGTGCTACCAAGGCACGGGAAACTTTCCTCTAGCTAATTCACCCACTGAGTACCTCCAGCGTGGAAGCTGTAAGTAAGGAACAGAAGCCACATTTCAAGCCCTTGGATGTGACCAGCCCTTGTAGAGTCAGTTTGGACTGTCCTTGCATTGTAATGACAGCTGACCCAAAAATCCAAGATTCTGAGAAAATTTTATACCTAGGGTCAACTATCTGGGCTGTTCCCCGAGTAGCACTGGGAGCCAAGAGGGGGTCCCGGACCAGTAGCCTGTAGGGACTCCAAACAGGAACAAGCTTGGGTTTGACCTCTCCTGAAAGAGGTGGGTTATGTTATGAAAAGTAAAACCATCCCAGACGATACAGAGCATGGCGATGGAGAAGTCAAACTGAAAATGTTCTGAGAAGATATTCACAAAGCAGCGACAAGCAAAGACAGAAACCATAAAAAGCCAGGAACAGGCACATACCTCCATTCTCATGTGATACATTGCAAAGCCACACAGTTAGATGCATAGGTGGGGAGCACGGCAGCACCCCGTGTGCATGCACAATAGCAAGATGAGCCCCATGCGCTGCCACGACCACAGAATAACCTCTGCTGCCCTTTATCCCCATACTGCTGATGCGAGCCCTGCTCAAAGAAGTCTTCCGCCACCAAAGCCCCACTGTGAACTCCACACGCTCTAACCCAGGGGGTGACCTCAGTGAAGTTCAGCCTGGTGCAGGCAAGATGTTCTGGGAAGATTCCCCACCCTGCCCCTCAGGGCCCTTGCCTGCTGTCACAGGCCCTTACTAATTGGATACATCTGACCTACCGATGTCTTTGAAAGTCCTCCAAGGATCTGTTTCAAGAAACACATTTGGTTTCACACTGAATTTACAGAGTGAAAGTTTTACCAGCTGGCGTGGTTTGAACCAAAGCTGGTCTTTCCACAAGGAACGAATCATATATTGGATCCAGATCGCTCCCAGTTTCAGCTTTCCCCTCTGCTAACTCCGCTCATTATCTTTCAGGGAGGAGAGACTGGAAATTGTGGAGGTCTAAACCCCGCTCTCTGTAGAGGGAGTCTATTAAAAGATCAAGAAGCAACAGTTCCATTTTCTTGCCCTCAAATCCTTGCTGCGCCTTGGACAGCTTTACAGTAAATTTCAAGCCAAAAGCAAATCACAATTAAGTAAGATGCTCCCAAATGCAAGGTGGCACTCAAGAACAAAAAGCACTAATCTTGTCCATTTCAGACTCTTCTAAAGCTCCCCTGATGCAGAAGGCTACAAGCAGGGATGATATCCTCCTCCACGGACTCTGAACACGTCCTAGAGGAGGCGAAGCAGTAGTGTGTCCCAGTTATGAGGCAGGAGAGTGACTTGCGCAAGGAGACTTAGTAACAGAGCCAGCAACAAAAGCTAGCTCTCTCGAACCCAAGGATAATCCCTTATTTTTCCAATCAGGCTCTATCCCCCATGTATAGGCAGCGTTGTTGTGTGGGGATGGGTATTTTCCATTTCAATTAACTTGGACTTAGTAAAAGTGAAAAGAGCAGTGTCTCTTGTGCCTTAGTCCTCAGCAGGGCAAAATGAATGACCCAGGCATGAAAACTCTGACTTTCATTTGTGTGCCTGAGCAACATCCTGAATAATTTGTGTTTTGCAAATTACGTATCTGAATGATGTATCTAAAAGACAATGCTGATTACACATATTTAAACATCAGGAAACATTCAGGTAATAGTCATGCCAATAAATAAATTCAATGAGTGCCTGTATGGGCCATAAAAATACACATTAAGGAACGAAAAATGAGTCCTTACAACAATATTAGTTCATTTCCAGATAGAGCTGGTGAAACAGCTAATGATAATGCAGGAGAGTTCAATTAATATTTTTGCTCTGTGCTTGAAAAGAAAAAGATGATATGTTGAGATGACATAAAGATGATAAAATGCTCTCCAGTGCATCACTGAGAAGAATGACAGACAACAGCTGTTAGGGATAAACAATTTTAAATTGCAAAGCCCAGATAACTTACACCCTGAAGTCCTTAAAGAGCTGTCTGGGAGATGTTTGGCCCGTTGACATTCATTTTAATAACCCTGGGGGTGCCAGCGAAGTTCCAGTGGACTGGAAAAGGTCTAAGTGTGTGCCAGTGTTTAAAAAAAGGACAGGGTGGAAATATCTGACATCAATCCCAGACCAAACAACGGAGAAGATGACATGGGATTCAAGTATGACAAAAATAAAAGAGAAAAAGCATCAGTGCTGGTTAACAACATTTCATGGAAACCAGGTCTTATTTCATTTTCTGGTGACTTTGTAAGTGCAACTGATAACAGTAGCCGCCTGGAGGTAATGCCTGGGTGAGGCATCGCTAGGCACTGCACAGGACTTTTAGGGAATAAGCATCTTGCAACAGCTCCAGACAATATGTGAAACAGTTTGAAGGGCCGGATGGCTGACAGGCACTAATGGAGGTGACACACACGGGAGCACTTCTGGTGGGGCTCCATGGGGACCTCCTCCAGACCTGACACCTTACAGCATCTTCCCTCAGTGATGTTGAAGAAGCAGCTGTGGCTATTGGCAGAATTTGCAGGTGACCGTGGGACTGGCAGGGTGCCAAGAGGGGTTTGATGATCCCAGGCAATGAAGACAGTTAGGAAGATGAAGTCATTCAGACAAAATGCTCTCCAATACAATTAAAAAACCACATTGTGCAAGTAGCAAGGAAGACAGCTGTACCTACTGTGTAGCCTGAATTTTGCCTTCCTTGTGGAAGAGCAGCACAGGGTGAACCTGTGGGATGATGACACCAAAAAAGGACTAATGGGGCCCTGGGTGAGAGTGCTGAAGGGGCAGACACGGTTGTGTCAGGATAACCAGAAAGCTGATGCAGTCCTGCAGCAAACTGCTGGAGGAAAACAGCACTCTGCATCCTGAAAAGTGCCTGCCTGAAAGCTTGGTCAGTGCTGAGTTGGAAAAAAAGGAGCCATCGTGTCCCCTGAATCAACAGCATTTCTCAGGAGATGTTGCAGGGAGTGAAGTTCCTCAGCCCCACCGCACTGCTGCAAGGTGTGCGGCACAGCCACAGCCCTCGGGACCACTTTGCTTCTGTACAATCCCTCCAGAAACCTGGGCAGGAGCTTTACCTGGATACTCCTCTCCTCAGATGCAAAATCAACTGCTGTGGTTTTTCCTCATTTCCACCAGCCAGGATAACACATGTATCTGGAAGGGGAGTGAACCAGGGGAGCCAGAAGGGGACATTGCTGTTGCTGCCAGCGATGTGGGTTCAGGCTCAAACATTCTTGTTTTCTGCCATACCCATCCTATGGCACGGCTGGGGGCTGCTCCTGGGCACATGCCCTCTTTCCAAGTTTTGTCCAGCTTGTA
Source organism: Falco cherrug (assembly GCF_023634085.1). NCBI lineage: Eukaryota > Metazoa > Chordata > Aves > Falconiformes > Falconidae > Falco > Falco cherrug. The sequence goes on along the minus strand of NC_073702.1, from coordinate 80,296,083 downwards.
AGGAAGGAGTAGGAACATATGAGTCAAGACCACACGGCCATGGGGAAAAATTGTTGCTACAACTAAACAAAACCGCTCCAAAGTGTATTCAGTTGTACCCACCTGGATTCTCCTATTTTTTCCCCGTGAAGCCAGTGAAAACAAGAAACAAGCCACATCTCATTAATGCCTCATGAAAGTCCTCGCAGCGCACACCTCGCAGGCGGGGAGTGGGGAGCATGGCAGCCCCTTCCCTGCCAAAAGCATCAGCAGGGTCCCGCAGGCTGTGCCATCAGTACGTACGGGCTCTCCTCACCCTGCACCCACCGACGCGGAGCACACTTTGTAATGTGCGTTGCACCACAAACAGCAGCCTGGTTGTTCCCTGAGGTGGGATGGGTTTTGCCCTGGCGACTGAGAAGAGACTGCATCTCTGATCTGCTCAGGCTATTTTTGGTTGCCAGGTGGTGTTCAGTTAAGCCCCTTCATCCCAGCAACTCCCATGCAAGGCTGGTAGCCACGGGCTGCATCATCCACAGGCTGAGGTTAACATTTGTTTTCATTTAAAAACAATCAAAAAAGCCACTGGCTTGGGAAGCTGGAGCGGTGAGGACACCAGAAGCCACCCTGCCAGATGGCAGCTCTGCACGGCAGCGAGGATGCTCGTTTGCTGGAGCTGGGGGCCAGGTTTTCACTAGGGTTTGCACTCCCTGCGCTCACAGCCAAGCTGTGCATCATCCCAGTCTAATGGCACGCACAGAAATCATGCAGTACTGGCAAGGCTCGAAGCCCCGGCATCTGGTGGAGCTTGGACAGAGGCATCGCTGCCTGGTCCAAGTCCTGCTTGCAGATGATGAAGTATCCTGGAGGAAATCAGGCAGGATTCACAGGGGCAGGCAGTAGGTGATTAATAGGCCATTACCAAAAAGTTGTGATGCCATGGATGCAAGCTGGAAGGGAGGGAGCTCGCTTGGTATGGGTCAAATAGTCTGATTTTGGGAAATAAACGTTCATGCATGGCTACTTTTGAATATCCCCCTCTGCAGTGCTGGTAGCAGATTTACTACCACACGGGGTGCCAAGAGGAATAAAAGAGCCTCCACCAAAAGGCTCCTGGTCCATAGGGGAGAAAAGGCTGAGAGAAAACGGTCTGATAAGTTTTGCTTAAGCCAAAAGGCCCGTAAATCACAGGCCTGATCCTCCTCACAGAAGAGTTGTCCCTTCAGCGACAGCACAGGCTGATGTCTTTCCTTGTCCTTTACACTGATCTGATTTTGCTGTATTAGAGAGAAGCTTATGAACGTGCTGCAGTTCGAGCGTTATCAGTGCAAATAACCTAATGAGCTCTTTTGCTACTTAACTTAGATAACAGAAAGTTCCTTTTTTTCAATTTCGGAAGAAAACTCCCTCTCATTCTATTTATGAATGTATCGTGTTAATGTTCCTGGGAGCGATGGGAGTATTTTTGTCTGGTGCATTACTGAAACACTGTCACGTTTATTAATATTTCCAAATCGGCCCAAGCCCCATGCACATTATTACATGGGCACACAATAAGCAATCATACATTTATAAATTGGGCAGCCACCACGAAGGACTGGTTATTGTACTGAAGGATTAGCTACACACGCTGCCTCTCACTGCATTCACAGCTCAGCAATATCAAACCCCTACAAAAGATGCAGAGATTCCCCAGACCCCGCTCTGCTCCCCTGCCTGGCAGATAAACCTGTGCAGGGGAGATCAGTGTAAAGCATTGTGTGAACATGAAAGGAGAGGGGGAAACGAACTGCTTGCCATGCCCTGGAATAGGAAGGCTCCAAGCAATCAGTGCATCCCACCTGCCCCTGATGTGCCACGGTGCTCATTGAGATGCAGAGGGAAGCGCAGCACGGTGCTGCCAGCCGAGGGCATCCCAGCTCGGGGACAGGCTGCTCCGAGCAAGCACCTGCTTCCCTCGGGATTGGATCCAGCCAGCGCCCACCACCGCCACCACGAAGACAGAAAAGCCCCTTCATGACACCAAGTGATGTCATCTGCGGGAGAAGAAGGGAACATTCAAGCACAGGGCTCTGCATCAGCAACAAACCTATTAAAAAACCTGCCCAGAGCAAAGCCCAGGATTTTAGATAGCCACCCCCACTTTCCTATGACCCCTGAGCCGCAGCCGGGGATGAAAAGAAGGGAAGGAATTGCTGTCTGTGGTTTCCAGGAGGACGTCCTTGAAAGCATAACAAGCAAAAGCCAAAAACAAATGCTCCCTTCAGCTAAGAGGACCTTGCCTCCATCTGCACATTGCAATTATTATATTGCAATAATTATATTGCAATATAATGGGGTATTCCTAACCTACTGGTTGCACCAGCTGAAGCCCAGGACAAAGGGATCAATGCCGTTGCCACAATTGCCCACGGACAGTGCCACAGTCCTAACAATGATCTTCAGGACCAAAGCCCCATGCTGACACCCCCATGCTGTGCCCACACTGCCCAGTGAGCCCACTATGCCATGAGCCATTCTGGGGAGCGGTTTGTTCCCTGCCACGCTGCTGGCACAAGGCACGGAAGGGCTATCAGATCCGGGACTGGCTGCAGCCACCATTGCTAGTGACTGTTAATTTACAGCTCTGTTATGCACATAATAAAAAATTTTCTACCAATGGGGAAAATATATGTTTGGACAGAATTTTTTTTCATTCAATCAAGCAGATGAACCTGATCCTTGAAAACACTTCTTTAGAGTGGCTTTCTGCTCCTTTCAATAAGAATTAAATACGGCATTATTATCATTTAGCACCTCTGGTAAAGATCAGTAATTTCAGTCAGTTTTTTTCTGTATGCATGCCCCTTCACATTTCTCAGTGGGATGTGCAGAAAGCAGTTTGAGAGTCTTGAAAAGCAACATATTCCTCAAGCAACTTAATCAAATATGTATTTGTATTGAAAATACAAATTTTCACCAATCTAACAAACATTGCACTCTGACTTGGCTGCTTTTGGGAGGGCAGCGAATACTTTGCAGGCTGTGGGGGAGTTAAGGCAGAGAAGGAGTTAGGGCAGAGCTGGAGTCAGGCAGGGGAGCTGGGTGGACTTGGCACCACTCAAAAGCCAAACCTGGCCTCCAAACTCTGAAGCTCTGGAGCTGTGAAGTTGCACCACCCTGTCATCTCAGAATAAGTAAATATTCCCAGTGAGCTCTTCAGGAGATGCCCTTAGACCAGCTTTGAGTGACATTTTGAGAGGGACACAGGACATCAGTTACTATTTCAAATTTTTCTGCTCTTTCCCTGTATGATCTTTGGTATTTTCCTTGCTGCTTCAAGCGCTGTGTGGCCATGAGAGCATTTGGTGCTCCGCTCTGGAAGCTGTGAGTCTTAATTCAACAGAAGCTGTGACCCAGTTTCCCTTTCTGGGGGCAAATAGTACTTATCTGTACAGGAAAGGGTAGAAGGGACAAGTCCTGGTTAGCAAAATGCTTTGCAATAGTGTTTTGAAAGTGCTTTGAGATAGTCTGGGATATGCAAATGAACACTAGCCGATAATCTTTGTTTGTGCTCATGCAGCCTTCTTGAAGGGAAAGAATTTGCATGAAAATCAGATTGTTGTTCTTGCTTTGTTTGTTCATTTGGTGACTTTTTGTGAGAGGATGCTTAGCTGGTCCATCAACACTCTCTGTTAAACAGGGCTTTTTACAAATTTTTCCTCCCCTGCCTTTGTCTAAACAAGGGTATTGATTGTACACAGCTCAACGCTAATTAAACCCAAAAGATCTGAGTTAGCAGGAGTAGCAAAACTGGCATAAGATATAGATGTTCTTTTCTGCTCCCTTCCCAAGCAAACCCTAGAGGCCCATCATCCCTGGAGAGCAGGCAGCTGTTTAGGAAGCCGATGGATGGTCAGGGGTGACAACATCAGTCCCCAGCTCTGTCCCTGGTGGCTGGCGTCCAGTGGGAGGATGCACTCATCATTCACACTGTCTGTTAGGGAGAGAGCAAAGCATCCAAATGTGCATTTAAAATCATTTTTTAATGTGGCTGGGCCTGCCAATGCATTAATAGCGCACTAACTCACCTAAACTCATCCAACGTACCAAGTTTACTTTGGTTACTCATCACCTGATTCTTCCTCCAAACCCACCACTGCAGCTCGTGAGGACAGCCACAGCTGCGAGACAAAAGGTGTTCTCATACAGAAACCCTACCCGTAGAATAGCCAGACTCTTAAAAGATGCAAACACTGGACAGCCAAGCAGAAAGCCCTTTCGTGTGTCCTATTTCTTGCCCAGGAGTTTTGAACAGCTCTGAACAAAGCCCCAAGGAAATGCCTTGGCCCCACCGCCTCAGCCGCGGAGCACAGAGAGGTTTCAGCCCCAAGCTCTCTGCCCAGCCTCCTGGAAGTCACCCATCCCTGATGCGAACTCTTGAACTCTTTGCTGAATGTATGCTTTGGCAAATCCACCAGTGCAGCTGAGGATGTGGTAGCACCTGCTGCATTGTCCAGAAGCTTAGCTCTCAGCTAACGGCAAGGCCAGGGACTTCCTCAGTCTATCTAGCTTTAAAGCAGACGACAAGGAGTGTGATCCCTGAGCGTAAACAGGATGGAGTTTGTTCAAGATTGCCATTGTGTGTATGAAAATAAATGAATGGCGTGACAACTTAACCCGCTCATGGTATTTTGTTTTGCCAGTGCTGGGCCCAAAATTTCTACCGAGCATCCACAGACAGGAGACGCTGTTGCAGCAGAGAGGCTATCCCGCAGTGAGACGGCGTTGGCTCATCTGGCCCCAGTTACAAGGTGAGGATGGGTTTCAGGGCTTTGTTAACTTTATGTTATCATGTTAGTATGTTACCTGCCTTCAGCTTCATAGTTATTCCTTGCCCCTGCTCCAACCTCTTCTTTTTTCCCACTTCTACTGCAGTAAACCCAAATCGTGGCTGCTTGTGGCTATTAAAACCCCCTCCTATGCATCACTGACCTTTGCAGTTCATTTTTGGAGGATGAAAGTTGAAAAGACACCTGTATTTTCAGACACATCCCATGCAAAGCCTCTGTAAATGCATTTTGGAGCACACGAGTGTCTTTCTGCTGATGTCAGTGTCACAACGTAAGCCCTGCATGCCCATCCTCAGCCGCAGTTACTGGTTATATTACATAGCTTCCTCCAGGATCAGGTTTCCTCCATGCAGACACACACAGATCTGTCTCTGACTTCAGGTCAGCCACCCTGAAGAACTTAAAAATTCGTTTCGCTGTAACAGATGAGGACCACAGTCACAGGCAGCGTTGGCAGCTGTGCCAAGAACCGATCTAACATCTTCAACAGCTTTAGCCTGGTCGTGCTTTTCCTCCGCAGCTGCCTTCTTCAGTTGCTGTCCTCCCACCCTAGCCCTGCCTTCCAACTCTGAAGGGCAACAGTCTCCCCCAGAGTTTGGACAGAAGCTGTTGTCACTGAACACCAGAGGACTTTGTTTCCTTTGTTTTACTAGACCCTGTTGTTACGGCAACAAAAAAAAAAAAACCAAAACAACAAGATCGGTTTCTTTTTAATTTTGTTTGCTTTTAAAAAATCATGCCAGATTTTGTATACCAAGTGCCAGCGAAGAGCAAATGCTTTCAGCAGTTCTAAAACCAGCTGGCTTTCAAAGCAGCCTCTGCCATGGAAGCAGCCCTGGCGCCTGTACCTAAAGCAGCCTGAAGGCCAGTGCTGCCAGAAGCCCAGGGATGCCGTTGCCTGCCCTGCTTGTCCAGTGATGCTCCCACACCCTGCCCAGCTGAGCAGCCCATCGTACCCCGCTGCTGGGTTTTACACCAACTTAAAATCACTGTAACAGAATCGCGGTTTTTTTCCACTTTTTTTTTCTCCTTAAGAAAGTAAATTAAATTGTAAACTGCTTGCGAGAGGTTCAGTTCCAAGGGCGAGGAAGGTGAGGTAATAAAGATTTCTGTAAAAGCTCATATCCATCACCCTGTGAAAGTTGCAGTGCATATGGTAGCCGTGCCCTTTGCTCTGGCAGAGTTAAGGCAGAGCAGTCATTCATCACTTGCAGGGAGTAATTTCATGCTGGGAAATATCCAGGGGAGTGGTGAATCAGCCAGAACATGAAAGTGTCACTCAGCCAGCAAAGAAGGGAAAAAAAGGGCAGATTTGAAAAACGAGGGAGGCTTTTGAATGTCATGGGTTTGTGGCCATCAAAGTCTTCCAGGAAAGACCAGGAATAAAATCACTTCACTCGCTTTTTCTGATTGGCAATGTTACGTCTGAGTCTCATCTCAGGGATCCCTTCAGCATCAAGAGAGAGAAGGAGACACCAGTAAAGCGCAATTCACCTGCCTGATGCTGGAAGTGTGTCTGGTTTGAGGTGACCTGTGTACTGAAATGCATGTTTCCCTCTGCTGACTGTAGCTCAGATGATGGATACTTACCTTACGTGTATCTAGAGGTCTCTGCATGTCTCCCATGAACTGATAAGCCACTGCTTTCTACAGAGTCAAGCTTGCACATAAGAAGAGGTGCCAGTGTGTTTGTCTCAGCCGGGTACAAAGGTGCACTGGCTCAAGCTTCCCATGTGATCGGGAGGCAGAAATACAACCCCCAACTTGTGCCAGCAGCCACTAGAAAATAACTTCTCGCTTAATAAGGAGATGACAGACACCTTGCGTGTACCCAAGGAACACAGTACGTAGAGTCAAGTGGCAGAGGGAAGCAGATGGAAACATCATTCAGTGCTGCATAATCAGAAAGAGACATTTCTTAAAAATAATCTGCAAGAGGAAAAGAGAGAGCATTCGGTGAATAAAATGTTCCTTGCAAGCTACCGTACCCAGATCTATATTTAAAATCAGAAAGCAAATCACAGAAATAAGTGAGCTCATGTTATCAAGAGTTGCATCCGCAGGATGGAAAACTACAGCTCCGCTGAAACTGCCCTCCAACCTGGGTCTCCCCAGCACCATTGTGGTGTGACAAATGGCAGCACACTGAACGAAAAGCATTGGAACAAGCTGCTGTTGGGGATAGGCAGCTGGGGCAGCAGGCTGATCCACACATCCATGCTGAAGGCAAGCCATCATGCTGCTGCCATGTAGGCAAAGCTGCTTGTCCTCAAGGAGCTGGTGGCTGACCAGACACCCCAGGTAGCACCCAGCAAAGCAAGGCAGCCTGGCTGCCACGCTCTGTGCCACGAGCAGGGCAGGTGTGTGAGGTGTCTTAGGAGGTGGGGTGGCACCCCATGGGGCACAGGGGTCCTCCTCCCAGTGGGTGCCCTGCTGGGCTCTGAGCTACGGGCAAGACACAGGGGAAGAGCGGCCAAAAAACAAGTGCCATCAGGCTTGTGTCAGGACGCCAATCTCTGCCCATCTGTCCTCACACATGGGTGTGCCAGGGGAGGTAACTTCTCTCTCCTGGGTGAATCAGCCCTGCAAGAGGGTGCTGCAAGCAGGGGGATGTTTGCATTTGAGCATAACAGGTTGCAGTCTGTGCTGCCACTTTTTGTCACGTGCCTCCCCCTGCATCCTCAGCACGCTGTCCCCAGTGCTGTCAAGACCCTACCCTGCCCCAGGCTGCTGAGGGCCTGTGGGGCACGTGGGGAGCAGATCCATGGCACCCCACCACCCTCCCTTCAGCTCACCCCTGTGTCCCTCCCTGTAGCATCACTGCACCGACCCCCTGCCCAGCTCCTGCCAAAGGCATCAGGAGTTTTTGCCCCTGTCTGGAGTAGGACTGAGCTCAGGCCCTGAGCAACCTGTGTTATTGCAAATGCTTGGTGGATTTATTTATGCCTGTGGCATAAATAGTTCCTCCTCTCCGCAGGACACGTAATACCTCTGGAATTCAGTGAGAGGAGATGCAGGCACAGGCACAGGCACAGGCGGTCTCTGGCATAGCCGGGTGCTCACGTGCAGGTACACGCGTACACGGCCACCCCTGCACAGCTCCGCTGATGGCAGCACCCCTCCATCAGTGGGGTCTGCCATTGCCCGCACCTTCCAGCTGCCAGCCCTGCCCACTGCAAACCACCTGAGATGCACTGTCCCTATGCGTCACTTTGGGGGAAAAAATGGGGATTTGGTTAGAAAGCAAAAGGAACGGTCTAGGCAGCCAGTTTGTAAATCCTGTGTGTTAGTAACATATTAGGGAGAAAGATTTTCATTTCACCTGGGGAAAAGAGACTTCTGCAAGGGGGCTGTCATGGGGGAAGTGGGAAGTCACTTTGCCCAAACTGCAGTCCACTTAATTTGTGTGTCTGTGCCTTCACTGCTGTGCTTCACACACCTGGCCCCATGCCCACTGAACCCATGCGAAATGGAGCATCCAAAATAAAGCAGCAAGAGGAAAAATAGACACAAAAGGAACAAGTGGCCCAAGAGGAGAATGAGGGATAGGGATACATCGTTGCTCTGGAAAGGAATAAGTACCCTTTAAACAGAGGCATGACATGAAGGCTGTGTTGTCTTTGAAAAGATTGACTTGGAGGGCACCTGCCCTGGTGCAGAGCTGGTGTAAAGCCCTGCCCCTTGGCTACCCCACAGCTCGGAGCTCGCAGGGCTCCTGCTCCCCCAGCGTACGCTGGCCACAGAGGCAAAAGGGCTCTGCCCTTGCAGAGAGGCAAAGCAAACCTCCCTGGGGGCCGACGGGCTGAGCGGTTGCCCTGAGAGCCACCAGAATTGGCGCATGGTTTCCTTGTGCTTCCCCTGCTCAGTGTATCTGATCCTGCTGAGACCCTGCCCCAGGTCAGTTCAGCACCTAACGCAGAAGGACCACAGCCCTTCCTTTGGAGAGGCAGTTCAACACATATGAGAGCATTCATAACGTGGTCTCTTGGTACCTGCAAGCTGCAAAACCACACGGGTATTTTTTTAAAACAAAGCACTTTTAACTATGAGGACCAAGAAACGTCAGCAGATTCTCAGCATGGTCCTGCTCAAGGGAAGGCAGCTTTTTCTACACACCTCCCCACCTGAGTTAATCCATTACCTGGGAAGAGGACAGCAAAGCAGAGGTGCAGGCAGCAGGAGGAGCAGCCAGGTGCTGCGTGCCCTGCCAGGAGCGCTGGTGCTGCACTGTGCAGAGCCAGGACCTGGCCCTGCTGCCCAGGCAGCCAGCGGGAGCCCTGCCTGCAGCCCACCTCGGGTCCGCCGAGAAAGCTGAGCCTCTTGGCAAGCCACCTTGTACGCCTAGCTGAAAATAGCACTGTTTTTGCCAAAACACACACTCAGGGCTTGGATTCAACAATGCTGCATCAGCAGCTCGTAATCAAGTTGACACGGGGCTGATTGTTTATTGAAAAGAAAGAGGAGGGGAAAATCGTGATCTGACCGGATTCAATAAAAGCAAATAAGCCAAAGGAGAGGGGCTGGGGTGGTTTGTTTTTGCGTTTTTTTTGCACATGACAGGAAATCTTTTCTGTGGACTTGTGACAACGCAGACCTTGACCTGACGTCTCCTTTGCACGGAGCCGGGGTGGTGGGGTGGGGTGTGAACCCAGGGAAGGACTGGCTCAGAGTCTGAGCAGGATGCAAGGGAGGAGCAGAGCATTTATTTGTGCAGCATAAGGCGTGTATATGAGCTGTCAGCAGAGAAATGGGGAGAAAGAAAATATGGAGGGAGGGGAAGAGGAATGCTATAAAATGTAATATGTAAACTGCCAATCACGTCCATGATGGTTTGTTCTTGGGATATATGGCTTTCATCTTTGCTTTTTATTTATATGCATTTCTTCCCTCTTTGGCTCAAGCGAAGCCGATTCCCCCAGTGTAAAATATATTGGCTTTCCACCCTCCTCTGTTTACTGTCCTCAGTTCCTGGCTGAAGCCGAAGCAATGGTTTTTTATTTGCTTGTTTTCTTTTGGTTTGATTCTTGGGATTTTGGACCACTGCCTCCTGGACTGCCTGAGATATTGCTGTCCTTTCATTCCCGTGCCCTCGCCAGGCCCCCCCTGCCCTGCAGTGCCTCCTTTGCCTAAGGGCACCCGCTGGCATGGGCAGCGCAGGGACTTGTTTTCTAGAAGAGCTGAGCTCTGGGTCCTCAGCAACCTCCTGAGCACCGTGACTCCGAAAATGGCATGGTCTGGTGCATCTGAAGGTGACACAGGGGAAGGGCTGCAGGGAGACACTGTCCTCAAGCTTTTCGGCCACAGGAAAGCCCTGCAGTAGATGGGAGCTCCCAGCCAAGAGCAGCACCTACGCTGATAAGCAGTAGAAAGAGGGATCTGGAAATCATCCTGGGAGAAGGGTGGAAGAGGGGAGTTGCATGCAGAGTACTGCCCAAACCAGGAGCCAGGGCAGGCAAGCCGGGCTTCAGGGCAGGACCAGGGGCATTTGCACGCTTCCCCACAGAAGGTTGCCTGGGGCAACTGCTTCTTCTGCAGCCCTCAGCCTGATCCTGGGTTTTCATGGCAGCTGTCTGCTCCTGGCACAAACACCAAGTTGCTCCAGGGCAGAGAAACAGCAGCCTCCAGACTGGGCTCTGCAGGCTCTGACAGCGCCCTTGGGGTGGCTGTAGTTTACTTGCTGTTGTGCCACTTCCAGCACAGAGCTCCGTGACACCAAGCCAAAGGTGGCCAAGGGCTTTCCATTCATCACAGGGAAATGTATTTTTTTCACTTTATCAACTCAGCCCCGGGGGCTCCTCCGCTGCTCCTCTACAGTAATCAGCTTAATCCCACGTGCTACGGGGGGGCTGCACCTCCAGGTGCCTCCTGCATGATGTCACCCTTCGCTAGTTCAGCTGCAAGCCAAGATGGACACTGCCTGCCACTAGCAGGAGAGAGGCTGGCCCTCCCCAAATGACAGTGCTATGTGCAAGCCGTCTCCCAGCCCCCGCTGAAGAATGGGGTTGCACAGGGGCTGTCATTATTTCTCACTCGACAAGTGCATTGAGATGTGACTGGTGGCAATTCACCCGCCGTTGTGTTTCTGCAGTGGTAGCTCTCAGCTCCTGTGCCTCTCTTGTCCCAGAGCAAAGGGGATTCCTTGCAGCTGGCTCTGGCCATGAAAGCTACATTGGACCCTCCAGGGAAAGAGTATCTTGCATGGGGAGATCCTAAATGACCTTTCAGCCCACGGTTGTCCCCTTGATGGCAGCAGAAGGAGCAGGAGACTGCACAGGACTTGCCTTCAGCAGGCACAGCTGCCTTGGAGGTTACCCCAAGCACCCTTGGGTCCTGCTGCTGTGCTGATACAAATCAAGCCAGTAGGTCTTTCTAGACCCAGGATGCGGGTGGATCAAAGATTATTGCTCTCACAGCCACGGCAATTTAAATTAAGTCAAGTAGCAGAGGGCTAAGACAACATACATGTTAAGTTAGTACCTACCCGGCAGATACCGCTGAGCTGTGGTGATCAGGTCACAGTCAACCATGCCCCAAGCTCTTGGGTGGCATGGTCCACCCTACAGCCAGTGCCAAGAGCTGCGGCTCAGAACCCTCTGTTTGAGGCACTAGTGGATTTTCCTCAGGTATGGATATCCAGCAGCCTAAGCAACCACCCTAGGGACATGATAAACTATTCCCAAAATGGAAACACCCAGTGCAAGTTCCAGGCTTGCTACTCGAAAGTTCACCCTTGTGTTTTTTGGCTTGCTTAAAAAAACAGGGAAAGCTGAAAACAGGCCTCTTTGCAAGATCTGGGAGTAACACAGTGCTGGTGCTGAGCTCCTGAAAGTGCTTTTAGGTTTGTTTTTGATACAATATCTCCCCATAAATTTGGTGGAAAATCTTACTAAAAATAAAATAGCATCATTTTCTTCATGTAATCTTGTGGGGGAGATGCTGATGACATTCAACACTACTTGTTCTACACAGCCACCAAAACATTGCAGAACAACCTTCTCCAAGGATATGACTTGACACTTGAGTCTTCAAAGCCTTGATGTCAGGATCTCAGTTCTGAAATTGAACTCCCTAGTGTGTTTTTATGGTTATCTTCTGCCACTTTCTTCCGAATTCCAGCTAAAGCCCACAGGTTACAAAGGAGGAGGGGAACCCTTTGGGACTTTTCTCCAGGGCTGCCCAACAGCCTAGTCACTGCTGGATCTACTGTCTTCTGCCAGTGAGAAACATTCCTGCCTCTGGTAGGCCCAACCCAAACCCAATGATGCAGGCTGGCAGTACAAAGAAATCAAATAAAAGAATACTTTGCATTTATAAAAGAGGGTCAGATGTTTCGAGGTGTGATACCTACCCAAAAAGCCAACTTTCAGAAGAGTTAATCATCCAAAGGCCAAGTTAAACAGGACACAATCAAAGCTGCGTGGCTGTCCAGGGACAGGCTGGGTTTATGAATGACACTGGAGGTAGGGCCTCACTGAGTCACCAGTTTGTCATGTTTAACTTGGCCACATCTCTGGATAACCCCTTGTAACTTGGCTCTCTTCGGCAATTTCACACCTTCAGACAACTGCCTTTCTTTCACAAACTCATCCCCATAACTTCCCTGCAGATTAAATGGTTTTGGTCTGCTACATTTTCTTGTCTTTCGATTTCAGGCAAACCAATAATGTGACAAGAGTTTAATCACCTGCTTTCTACCTAGTGATGATTAAAGCTAGTAAAACATCCTGGCACGATACAAGTAGGAAAAATGTTTGCGTTAAGTGCAGACACCTCATCCATTATTGTACCTTTGGTTTACAGCACATGTACCAGAACTTCCAGACATCTGGAAAGGTGCATTTTCCCAATAGGCCTGAACACACCACAGGCATGTCTACGCCCTCCAGTTTCATCTGCGCTGCTTGTGAGTAAGCGAAATCTCACGCACGTCTTGGAATGACAAAGCACACCGCTCACCTTTCCCTTCACATCTCCCTTTTAACACAGAGACAGCATGTGCAATAGGGCATCTCCGCCACAGCCCTGGGTATGAACCCATAAATGTTCCTCAGAAGGGAAGCCCAGGCTTTCCAGCAAGGTTGAGGGCATCTAATCTGATCTCAGGGCATATTTTTAAGCCCTTTCTTACCGATGGCTTTTCCCAACATTCCCATTACCTCACCGCGCTACATCTCCGTAGGCTGTGACAACAGCCTGAGCGCACACTTTGGTTTCCCAGCTCCAGGACCAAGCACACCAGGAGCATGCCAGGTCCTTAACACACTGTTAGCTCCTGGCTCTCTACTTACCCACCACACCGTTAAGGGCCTGCATGTCTCCAGTGTGGCTCCCAGCTCCTGCTCGCCCGTGGCCATCCTCCGTCATGCTAACCCTGGTAGTGAGAAACAACTGGGAGCACCAGGTGCCCACATCCACGTCCCACTCCACCATCACAGACACAGGGAGGAGGAGGAAAGGCAGTGCTCCCTCTCGCCACTCAGTGTTATGGTCACACAGCTGTGCCATCGTGCCTGCATTTTCCTGCCTGACTGGGTGTAACTTCGTTTCTGCTGGGAAGTTTACAGGGCTGGCTAAGGCAGAATGGCCAGGTAGCCCCCATGCACACTAGGGCACAAAAAGCCTTGGCATTTCAAATGGGCACCCTCCAGATTTCGTTTTGCAATTGGTTTCTGTGCTTTTCAACTTCAAAAGAAAAAATTGCTTTTCATTAGCAATGTGATCCTAACCTTTTGTTAGCAAATTGCCACTTGAATCTTACAGCAGGTAGTATGCTGTATTTGGATATGTTTGAGGGTGTCTATATAAACTTATGCCATACTGCACACTGAAGTTATAATCAAACCTGGGGAATTTTGTCCCTAGAAAGTCTTTTTTTCAGCAGTGCTGTTCTGGATTTAAAAAGTGGTCTAATCAAGACCACATTTAAGTCAAAAGTAAGCCAGCATCATGGCCTCAGGTCATTTCTGGGCGACTAGATCTGCAGCAGGACACAGAAAGCCCACTTCTTACATTGCCATTCCTGGCTAGGCAGCCACAACAAGGAGCACCCCAGCCAGCCAGACCACCTCTCACCATAGGCACCCAGCTGAAACACATCAGTTAGATAGCTGCTCCACATTTTATCCACCTCCCAATCCAGATGTTTGAGGCACTGGACACCTGGAGCACCGTCCCTGTAGGATGCTTCTGCTACACAGTTTGTGTGTAACCCTCAAAAGCCTTTAGATGAAAGATGTTTCATGAAAATGGAAATTGCAAAGAGTATTTATTTGCTTGGTAGCCTTCAAGAATGTCTGAGCGAGGACCAAGATCCTGCTGTGCTAGGTGATGCGCATGAATAGCAAAACAGCAATTTCCATTTGGCCTTTCACAAGAATAAGGATTAGAGTAGTCCTTCCACAGTAATTTCCCTGACATGCTTGAAATGCAGATGTGCTGGCTTCTTTTTGCAGTTAGCTTGGGAAATACTGTTTGTGTCTCTATTTCAATGATTTTGTCCATTTATGCCTTTACTTACTAGTTAAAATAGAAAAAAAACCCAAAAACCAAATCAAATTATTCTTTCTACCTATCTGATTGACTGCACTAAGATAAAATGTTGCATAAGTAAAGATATTAAAAAAGAATTGAACTTTCTACAGGAAAAGTTTCATTAAAAAATTCAACTGAGAATAATAAAGCAAAGTCAGTGTATGTGGCATTTCTTTTGTATTTTGTAAGAAAAGCCACTTATTATTTATGATGTATGTGCTGTGATCTCAATTATCCTCTTTTTTGTGTATGGACACCCTGGTTTTTCAGATAAGTGGTGAGTTGATTGGTACACTTAGCAGCCAAAAATGCCTCTTCAGACGTGCTTTGGAGAAAGAAAAGTATGGAATGGCCTTTTTGTACAGATTGATGGATGTCTTTGGCATTTCAAACTGAACAGCAAATGCCACAAATCATGTCAGCAACACAGCCAGGATCCAAACCCCAAATGCACTGGAGCCCTATGCCCAAATATTAGCCACCCACTGAGAGCACTTCTCTGAGCATATTTTGCTGTAAAGGACAGTGGGTGTGAAGAAGTAATGGATGGTGGGTTTGGCGTAAACATCACAGGGAGCAAAACACCTTAACGCTTACTGGCAAAGGCTGAGAAATAAGGCTGTTGTATGCCAATAGTTCTTGCAATTGATGGCAAAGCTCACCATTTTCCATCCGTCTGCCTTTCTGCATGTAAACACCAAACCCATAGGCTCATTTGAGCCCAGCTTGACTCAGGTCGTAGAGAGCTTAAGTTCCTATGGTTTTTGTGGAAACAGGTGGCTGGATGGAAAAGTTTCAAATGCCTCAGGCAGACACTGGTTTGCTCTTTGCTATTTGTAGCTGAAAGATTCAAAGGGTCATCCCTTACCCTTGGGAAAAGGAATTTAGATGGAAACAGTGAAACCTGTTGAATCACCGGATTTTTAGTGTCTGCCATATGGAAGGTGTAGAGGCACAATGTGTGTTCTTGCAGCGCAGACAGTGGAGACACCAGTATGAAGGTAACCTCATATTCGTGTTACTATACACTACTCCTGTCAGGTGCAATAGGCCGGCGTCTATGTGTAGGCACTAATTTGCCCAGCAGAGTCACTACCCTGACTTTGCTGAAGCTGCTGCCTTATTGCACCAAGCTATGTGCTCTCCAGGACATACCAAAAGGTTCCTCAAACACCTTCTAGTCCCAGTCCAACCACGTGTACACTTGTGCTTCAGAGCATATGGGCCATTCCTGCAGGAATTTCAATCCACAATTTCTGTTTCCTTTTGCTAAATGCTAGAAGCAATATTAGAAAAAGCACTGAATGGCTTAACGAAATGGAGACCTGAGTTTTCAAGAAGACACTGGAGCTATCACAACCTTGATTGTAATTGCATTAATAGCAATTGGACCGTTTAACCTGCTGTAGTTCACTAATTGCAAACCTTGTTTCCTCTTTAAAAAATTTTTGGGGATTGTAAGACTTCCTGAGGGGCTGTCAGTTCGACTCAACATCTGCATTTCTTTCCTTAATTCTGAAAAAGCAAGTTGGCTTTATTAATACCTCAGCTGAGGGAGCAGAGTATTTGCTCAGTGAGGGGGGAAGGCAGGCTGCCTCTAGGCTGCCTGAATCCCAGGAAGGGGCAGAATGAGCTGTAACGTTGTCTCCCTCTCTGTCTTCTCTTTCCTTCTTTTTTCTCACTGGCTTGGTACCTCGTAAAGCTGACTGGATCTCACAGCCTTGCTGGGACTCCCTCTATATGCATACAGGAATATTCATATATATACTTGTATACACGTGTGTGTGTGTGTGTGTGTGTATGTGTATGCACATACCTCTTTTTGCTATGGTCCTGCTGCTGAAGTAGAACCAGAGGCTCAAACTCTCCCTTATTTTGAGGTGACAGAAAGCAATGGAAATTGCACCAGAAGTTGTTGCCTGCATGTTAAAAAACAGTTTTGTGCCCACAGAGTTGTACCCTCCTACCACCGTCACCCACAACCTCTCCCTCCCTTATCCCCCCTCCCCTTGCCCCCCCAAACCACCTAGAATGCATTTTGGAGAGTGGAAGTGAGCTCCCTGTCAATCAGGGCTGTACCAGCCACCTCCCCTCAAGACCCTCTCCCTGGCACTGCCTCTTTTAGGGTCCCCAGACACACCTTTCTGAGGCTTTTGGAAGAACTACCCTCTCATGTAGCAATGCAGATAAGTGGGAATAGTGATGTGATACAGATCTTCCATATTGAAAACAGATCCAGTCTCCGGGTTCTTTAATGCATTTTGGCATTATTTGCTCTGACATGACACAACCTGCCAAGATAAGATATTTTCAGTGAGGTGAGATATGCATTACCTCCAGAGGACTTTGCACCTCCCTGGAATTTTATGCTCCAAACACCACAATAGAGCCACTTCTGAGATTTTAAAGAATCCAGGTAACATTATTCTTCAGGTATCTTGGCTTTTTGAGCTCTGGCTAAGGCTAAAAATGCAAGTGCTGAAATACATCAGCAAGTCTCTTTGTTTATATGAGATTCACAGACCAAATTTTCAGACCAAAGGGAGGGCAGGTATTTCCACTACATTATTTTCATAAAGAAAATTAAATATCCATAGGGAGTCAGAATCCGTTTTGAGAGAAAAAATAAGAACAACAAGATACTGAGAAGCAGACAATAAGTCTCAGTGGGAGCTCAGGATCCACTTCTTTTCTGCAGCCTTCTGTACCGACTGCGCAAAATGGCAGCTGTCCTGCAGCCAAGCCAGCCACCTCGGAAATTTCTAGGTTCAGTGCATAAGGGTTGAACAGTTACATTTGCTGTCAGCTCTCATAAACAACTGACGGCTTTCAGAAGGTCTCCTAACAACGGGCCTGAGCCTCATCCGATTAAAATTAAATTCTAGACAATGAAACCTAGCGAGTTTGTAACATCTGAGGGTCTCGCCGACCGCATTCATGCCAATTATTGCATAACTGTGCCTTCATAAGGAGAAAGTTTTGTTAAAATTATAACTGCAGAGTTATATTTTTATATAGTTTTCTATATGGATATAGATACAGTTACATATAAGTGGGCAATATGTTTAAATTCATTTAATATTTCCTTTCAGTAAATACTATTAGAGGAAGTGAGGCTGCTTTTGGTGAGGTTGCTGTCTTTGTACAAGACCTTGCCATACTACATCAGTGGCACTAAACCTTGCTTTGTAATCATGGACTCAGTTTGATTAATAGTGAACTAATCGTTCCACTGAAAATGTATGAGCTGGGCATGGGTCTCAACAGCTCTTGTGAGAACACAACTGCTCAGCAGTAGGGCTCCTTGTACTCAACTTGTACCAGCAAACCAATCCTACCGGCTAAATTATCTCCTCCTTTTTCTCCAGTTAGAGAGGTTAAAAATTATCCCTTTGATTTCCTAAGGCTTCTGATTTTTTTCTTAAAGGCTTTTTTTTTGTTGTTTGAAAGGGAAGCAGGGGGGGAAAGGGGGATAGGGAATAAACAGCTGGAGGAATGCAGACATCTATTAGCACAATCATTTCCTTTTTAAATCTCCTTGACTCCTCCAAATGAGCAATCTGGTTGGGAAGAACTGCTGAATTTCACTCAGCCAAGGTTTCAGAAAAACCCAGCATCGTTTGCAGCAAGCTGTCTCTTCCCTTGCTCAGTGTAAGAGGCACCAGGACTTGGCACTGGCAGAGGCAGCCAGGCTGTCCCCTGCCATCGGGTACCACCTGCCAGGCAGCAGCTCTCTGTCCCCCTGCAGCCGTCCCACTGTGTGGGCTGAGGACACACGTGTGAGATTTCAGTTTATGGATTTCTGGCCTAGAGGCAGAAAGTGCTGCCTAGTGAGCCACTCCAACCACCAGAAAGAGATTGAATTTAAAAAATAAAGAAGAAAGAAACACACATTACATTCCTGCTTACTTGCAATCTGATCCCACACTGTGCATCCTTTGAATTAAGCACCTCTCTGAGAGGCAACTGTCCTATTAGCATAACGTATAGCATTAAAACATGGGGCTCTTCCCACGGAATGCTTTATTGTGTGCATGCTTCATTTTTAATATTCATGGCCAGCTCTGTTTAGAACATCCTTTTGACAGAGGAGAGGCGCCGAGATAAGCCGTTGGGATAGTGGTTGTCCTGGAAACAGCAAGATCCACTTATTTTTAGCACCGAAGTCATCCAGTTAAACAAACTACATTAAAGGAACATTGTGATTATGACACAACACGAAAAAAGATCTGTGGCGTATTTACAGTCACTGGGACGGTGCGACGCCTTGTCTTCGGCCGCCGGCTCTGACTGCCAGCAGCCTGGTGTCCACACTGGCAGAGCAAAGTGTGCCCTTTCCTTCTGGGCGATGGCAGGAACCCAGGAATGACCCAAGCCGGGGGGCAGGGAAAGCACAGTGTGTGCCTTCCCTCTGGTAAGGAAGGAGGATCCTCCTCAAAAGTGCAACACAAACCAAACAAAGGTATAGTTTTTCAGCGAGGTATGTCACCAGGAATGTACAGATCAGAAGGAGATAGACCATGAAATCTGGGCAAACAACAGCAGAAACAGGGAGGCAAAGTTTGTCTCTTCATCCTTGCTTCCTAGTGCTGATGGTCTCCAGTCCCTGGTGTGCATCCCTCAATAAGTCCGGGAGCTCCACCCAGAAGGGCACCCCAAAACCCAAAAGCTAAATCACAAGAACTACACCAAAAAAGTGTCTCTGTCTCAAGGTTTCTCCCCACCTGTGCTGGGGCAGGCCTGAACTACGACGACGTGCAGTGCCCTGCTGCTGACAGTTTGATCCTTATCCTTCAGGATGCACAGGAAAGCCGCAGGTGCCTGAAACCAGACAAAGCAATGAAAATTAACAACAGCTTTTCCAGAGCTAATTGGAAAAAGTCTTTGGGCCACAATAAAGCTTCAGTGACGGTTTAAAAGTGGTTCTTGCTTTGTCTAAGCCAGTTTGCCTCTTCTCATTTCTTCGAGTGTGTGGAAGGAGGGCCTGACACGAAGAGACCTCCTAGCTTCAGCCAAGGCTGTGTGATTTTTACCACCACAAAGGGCTACTTGTCAGAGTCTGCAAAGCATTGTGCTCGGTTTGGCTGTGTTTTTGTGTGTTTGGCTGTGAAAGCACAGCTTTGAGAGACTTTGACACCCCGCTTCCGAAGTTTCAGGGGCTGTTCTACCTCCGCCCCCCCTCCTACCACTGGTTTTGGTGGGAGTCAGCAAAGCCCAGTGGGTGCAACAGAGACATGAGGCACATAAGGCACAGCAGCCTCCATAGCTATCAGGTGATGGTGGCCCACGCATCTCAGACAATCCCAACAAATCATGTGTTGCCTGGAACTTTGTCTCCCTGAAGGAGAAAAAGAAGAGGAATAAAAATTAGAAGGGCTCAGAAGAGGGAAGAGGCCGAGGAAATTGAGGTGCACCTTGGGACAAGTTTCTCCTTGGCATGGAGAAAAAGGCAGCTTTTAGCTGAAGGAAGCATGTGGGGAAAGGCACAGAGATGGGAAGAACTGGAGCCACTGAGAGCCCATGTACACATACATGGGAGAAATTCCAAGCAGAAAAAAGGATTGCAAGAAGGCGTTGGTATGTGCCACAAGCTTGGCCATTGGCCTCAGTAGCACATGCAGTCCTGCAGGTCACATCTGCTTGAAGCTGTCCAGTGCCACTACCTCTTGTCAACGCCAAGGCTTTCCTTACACAAGAGTCAAATTTGGGTGTGAAGGTGTGCAGAGACAGAAAACCCAAAGCCAGTGCTCTTCCAGATAACATCTTCTTAGCCTTCCTTGTGCAAAATACAGAAAGTTTCAAGTAAATCCACCCAAGAAAGATGGGCATAGGCACTCCCTGTGGGTAAAACTGGAGGAGTTCATGGCTTTGCTGTGGTGGTTATATCTAAAAAAAAAATAAAAAAATAATGTGCATACCTGAAGTTCAGCCTAACCTATTCACAGCTGTGGAAAAATGACTCATTGGAAGTTCAGTGTCTTCCTGGCACCAGTTAAAGTGTCTGTTATAAATCCATCCAAGCAGAGTAGCTGTTCTTGGAGCGGCTATTCTCACACAGGCTTCTCCCTCTACTTTCAAATAACTGCTCACTCCCAAAATAATTCTGAAGAAAAATCTTTGCTTGCTCTTTCAGTACATGCCTGCCATCGTACTTCTGGTCCATCACTGATGGGAAATGAGGTGACCTCCTGTAAGCAGAGACAGCTGGTGAGGAGGGGGAAAAAGACACAAGATTTTCTGATCACTGCATGTAATTCCTGAGGGGCTCTGACAACACCCTCTTAACACATAGTACCGTCTTCTTTGGTACTAGTGATGCCAGCAGGGATTAGATTTCACATTCATCATAGCACTAGTACTGTAGAAAATGAGACCCTAATGCTTCAATTTATTTTGTTCTAGCTTTTGTAAGTTGCTTTTGCTCCAGTAATGAACTGGCCGTTGTGTAGCTTTGCTATGAGCAGGATGGGCTGCCAATGTCTTGGTGGCATGCTGTGACAGCGAGACTTACCAGTGGCTCTCCTTGGGCTGAAGGAGGTTATCTGTCCTTCTGCCCAGAGGAAGTCACCACATCCTCTCTGCCCTCCAGGTGGATGCAGGCATATAGCACTGCTTGTGTTACCTCCCAGGGGAGGGGTCACAGACCTACCCCACCATTCACCTGCAAACACTGCCTGAAAATCCGTGCTTGCATTATGACACTGCTTCAAGAGTAGCATCCCATGAGTTCCTGTAGTGCTGCTGAGCACAAGCCCTAAACCCTCGGTGCAGGTATGGAAGACTGAGTGTTTGCAACTGCACATTAATTCAGCAGCTAGCCCCGACCCCCCACCCCCACCCCCACCCCCAGTGACTTCCTCAGGGGCATTCAGATACCTCTGGGCCAAACATTCCTCCTTGTCACCCCCGAGAACACGCTTCTGGGTGCAAAAGGCATTAAGCAAAGCCAAACCACAACTCTGCTATCTCATTTTGTGGCTGCAACTCTTCATTATAATTTTTTTTCTTTTTCTATTTTTTTCCCCATAATAAATGGTGCTTATTTTAAAACAAGAATTTCTGGGTAAGTCCCCTCTCCCTAGTTTATTAGGTGCATTGTTCCCTTATAAAAAGCCAAAATGATTTTGTATCCCTTGTGCCTTCTTTTTCTCCTTCTGTCGCTTGTCTATTTTTCCACTCTGCCAGATGGAGCTGAGGAAGAGAAAGGAGGGAAATAAACACAAAAGTGAAAGGGAAAAGAAAGCACCCTTCCCAGTATCTTTATTGATTTGAACTCACCCAATATATTTAATGATTTTTCTTAATTAAAACCCCAGGAAGCTGTATTATCATGTTTTTTAAGCTATTTCTCATAGCCTCTTCCCTTTCTCCTTTTCCTGCTTTAGCAACCAATGTGCACCGACATTCCGCTTTGCTGGGCTCTGGCTGTGGCTTGTCAGCTGGGGGGAACAGTGCTGGGGCCGGCAGACTGCCCCGAGCTCAACACTGCCCAGGAGCTGCCCTGGCCCCAGGTGTTGCCATGCTCAGCAGGGCTTTTGCATCTCCCAAAAGCCATGTCAGATGGTGGTAACTGTCAGTCATGAGTAACCACAGCTGGAGTTCAGCCCCCTGACCTGTAAGTAGCTGGTCGATCCATTAAGCTGTGCTTTCCTCCTACAATCAATTTTTTAATATCTCAGCTTTTGAGTCAAGATAACTGCGTTAGCTCTAGTGCATAAATAGCAGGATGAGGGAGGAGCTATGTTTACCCTTTCCACAGACTTGGGCCAGAGGAGGTGGGGACACAGTGGAGCACAGTGGATGGAGACCCTCTGTTACCGGCTGCTAACCTAATCCCATTTATATGGAAACAAACAAGCAAACAACGCATGAAAAGAAGGAAAAATCCTTTCCAATGGTATCTTGCATTTTCATGTGGTGAGTCAGAGATAAAAGCATCTGGAAGGGAGCACACAAGCTCTTTCAAACCTCCCTTTTGAGCAGCTGTCTCCAGAAGCCTTGATTTTACTCTGGTATTTCCAACAGGAGCGCACAGTACTGTCAATTCCCGCTTTCTTTGATAAATGGAGGTGAGGTGAGAAAGGTAAACCAGGCGTGTACGTGGATCCTTCAGTGCCTGGGATATCACCACATTACCTTGGGAGCATAGCTTCCTTGCTGATGAAAGTCTGCCTGCCTTCAAAGGACCTCTGCTGTTTCCATCAGCCGAGAGCTCTAGCTAGCCAGATTAGGGTGAGGAGAAAAAACTCAGATACCCACAACACAGAGGGCAGCCCTCCTGGGCACGCACAGCTTGCCAACACAAGGCCACAGGAGCTCTGTGGGAAGAAAGGATGCCCGTCTTGCATCCTCCAAGCAGCAACTCAGATGATCTTTCAATTCACCATTCAGCTGGCAACAGGTTAGCTACTAGTGACAACACACTTCAGCCCCCAGGTGACAGTGCCGTGGTGAGCTGCTTTTGAGTGTCAGGCAATTTGCCGTCTCACAAAAAAACAAGTGTAAAGAATGCGAGCCACCACTTCAGGAGCCCTAGCATGATGGAATTACCCCAACCATATGGGAGAAATTACTTTTTCATGCCAACAGCAGTCCAAAAGACACGGATCTTTCAGTGGATTGCAAAGCAAACTTTTGTCTGATTTTTGTTATATTTTAATAATAGACTTCAAAAAATGCAAGGCACTTCCCTCCTTGCTAACAGATTTCCTTTACATTTAAGTAGAACTAAAGATTGCTGACACAAAGTATATGTAGGAAGAAAAATACATCCTCCCTTCCCCAAAAAAAACTCCTACTCATTTTGTGGCCCAAAAACTCTTCTCCGAAAAGCTCAGATTAACTTTACTCAGTCCTCACATTCCAGGGTACATTTACAACTGAAGTAGTATTGGAGTACAACTAAAAAAGCAAGCAAAAAGCTATTGAGTACTTACATCTATATAGGCAAGAGTGTGCCTATAGCTATGGAATTCTTTGTAAAAGATACCATTTTTCAGATTACCCAGAAACTGGTCAAATGCCTGGAAAATATTCTTTCCAAGTTTTCAAACTGGCCTCTGAAACTGCACAAACAAATCTTGTCCCATTGGAGTTAGTGGAATAATTCGTGTTTGGCTTGGACTCAGTCTGCTGCACGCACATGAACTCGTACGTGCAGATACTTGTCTGAGTCTTCGAGCCAGGTAGATAACTGTGTAAATTTCTTATTTGCGTGCAATCTTGTCCAGCTGGCCCATAGCATTTGTGTAGGCCGTGTAGGCAGACATAATTGCTGTATATGCTTTTGCTTTTCCTGCCCTGTTTAGCCAAAAGTTCGCACTTGCAGGGATGCTGGACTGGACTGTTCTCACAGGATTATAGCGTGCAGGCACATCATCTGAATTCATCACAGGACGGAGAGAGTAGCCAAGTGTCTGCCCCTAAGGGCCCAGCTCTGCTCTGAATTGTGCTTAGGCTGGTTTCAAGAATGAGCACTCAGGGCAATTGCACAGGGCCTCGGGACTTGCAGGGTCTTATTAGATCAAGGCAGGGAGCAGGCCAGCCCAGTCAGAATGAGCGTTAAAGACAGGACTAGCCCATGGCTTAGACCCTGCCCAGGGTCACCCAAGGTACTGCCTGCTCCTTGTTACCCTCATTAATTGCCCCGAGGTCAAACAGCCTGCACTATCAGGCAGTGATTTAGGGAAGAACTTGCTTCATAAATGGGTCTTGGGCTT
The DNA here is from genome assembly GCF_023634085.1 of Falco cherrug. Classification (NCBI taxonomy): domain Eukaryota; kingdom Metazoa; phylum Chordata; class Aves; order Falconiformes; family Falconidae; genus Falco; species Falco cherrug. The sequence goes on along the minus strand of NC_073702.1, from coordinate 80,272,022 downwards.
CATTAACCCACTGAAGCTCAGCCATGCACTAATACATCTCAGGAGGCTTGCTGTGTGACCCACAGCATCTCCAAGGGCACTGACATGCCAGAGCTACTTCAGGAGTGCTGCTATCCTAACCGCATGTAAAACAGCAAGAAAATGGGAGGTTTTGCAGGAAACAAAGAACGAATAAAATCTACGTGCACAAGGAAAGCTGTTTTGGGGAAAATTGTGAGGGTCAAGCTGCCAATGAGGTGAAAGAAGGGGAACCGCAGGCAAAGATTATCACATACTAAGCAGGGGAGGGTGTAAAGGAAGCAAAACCTGTAAAATCAAAGCACTCAGAATAGACATTTGTTTGACTTCCATTTTAAGTGGCTAGATTTTATCCGTGGTCTCCTTCTGGCTTCTTGTAAACTCCCATGACACCGATTGATGGAGACATAGAGGATTAACTTGCAGACAACCCATGGCAAACTTCAGCCACTCTGCAACCATTTAAGCAGATAACTCTGTTTTTATGTAGGGCAACTGGTGGTGAAAATGTGTCACCATTTTCTTTCTGCTTCCTTTGAGTGGTAAGATGAGAAGCAAGAACACTTCAGACCCCAAGAGCTCAGCTTCCCTTCCCCCTGCACTGGGGGGTGCCTGAGTCTCCCCCACAAATGCCAAAAGTTCTTGCTAGGCAGTGGCAGGAAACCAGAGGCATCTCCCAGAGTCACAAAAGCTGGTCCTTACCTGCCTCAGGGCAAAGAGGGAGGATAATTAAAGCAATTCAATCCTCTCTGCTGTCAATGCCGATGCCGGCAGCCGAGTGCTTTACGTGGCAGCCAGTTCCTTGGATTTATATGGTATGCACAGTGAGAAAATATGTTAGTCCTATTTGCTTTACTGGGCTTTGCCATGCTGTGAGTGCGACTACCTGGCAACAAGTAAATCTTCCCAGATCCCACCTGAAACATAACATAAATTCTGGAATACAGTCTGGAGCTTGTTTTGAGAGCAGGGAAAAGAGAATTGCTCTTAAATGATCTAAAATGGCACTCAGCAACCTAGAAAGCTTTCTCCTGGGTCATCAGGAGCAAACTCACTTACTCCGTTCAGTTTCCTGGGGAAAGCAGCAGATTGGCTTAACACAGATTTTGGTTCCTCTCTGGTAGGAGCCCAGCTGTGCCACCAAGGCATGGCAGCCAGCAGAGCCCAGTGCTCTGCCCGTGCAGGAGGACAACAAGGTGGTGGGAAACCCTTCACAGTCAGATCAGCGCTCCCGGGTGCACTGGCACGGAGGAGGGTGAGGGCAGGTTGGCACAGCACCAGAGCTGTGCCCCGGGAGAAGAGCAGAGGTTACAGAAACCAACAACAGCCCTTGGGCTGCTCCAGCCCGGCAGTTCCCAACATCTTCTGTGTTACAGCAACAAAAGTAGTCAAAAGATCCCCCTGAGATTCATTTTGTCAGGAAGAAGGAAGGGGTGGCTGCGGTCTCCCAGACCCCACCTTGTGACCGGAATCATTGCCGCTAGCCCTGCTCGTGTTCCCAGCACGAGGGAGCGGGGTGAGAAGAAAGGTCCACTCGAACTTGCCTCTGGTTGACATGAGGGGCCAGACTGGACAGCCAGCAAGGGCTACAACAAAAGGGGGTCAAAACCCAGCTCTAAACCATCTCCACAGCCCCTTTTGCATTTAAAGCAAGAGAATGGAGCAACTTCAGCCTCCACGTGTCCAGCCTGCTGCCCTGTTGGCTCATGGTATGGCAAGTCTAGTGACTCAGTAATCTGTTTGCAGTGGGTTTTTTTTTTGAAACAGGAACATAATTTAATTCCCTTTAAGACATCAAAACCAGGAAACATTTAAGTAGGACTTCCTGCCCAGTGTGAAATACAAATTCTTTTCATCATGGAAAGCTAACTGAGCTTAAACAATAGTAAATGAAACTGGTTATGCAATGAAGTCGCAGGATATCAAAGCTGATTTTGGTTTTTAATTAAGATAACAAGGTACCTGGATTAAGGAAGCTAGTGGTAACCCACCGCCTAACTACTTAAAGAAACACAAACACTTCCCCATTAACTTGGTGAGCACACAGAGGAAAATGAGGCAGCATAAGAACTTGCCTGTGCTTACAATCAGGAATTGAAACTGAGAAACATCTTTCTTGAATTTATCTACATCAGACACCGTTTCTTCAAGAAGGGAGAGTATCTCATGAATCCTACTGAATATTACACCCCCCTCCCATGCATCTCTTCTGCTGCACATCCCTTTAAACATGTGTCTATGTGTATATTGCTAAGTTGTCTGTCTCCACAAAACCCTTGCTACTCCTCTTCCACCCACGGGGCTATCGAAAATCCACGGTCTTGTAGGTCATTCCAGTCAGGAAGAAAAGTCAGTGCAGGGCTTAGGTAGTTTTTTGGAAGCAGTTTTGTTTATTTACAAAGGAGAGGCAAACTCCTGTGTAACATGGCAGGAGTTAAGCCAGAGGAGAGGTCTTCTTGGTTCCCAACTTCCCCTGCTGTTTTGGCCAAACTGCCCACCCAAAAGCCCCCCTGCTCCCTTCTCCGCTTTTCCCAGGGCCACACACTGTGCTTGCTCAGGCATCCTCCTTTGTCTCGTTCTGCGCCTGCTCCACAATTCTTCTCCTGAGCCGCCTGGCTTTTCACACCCACCTCTTCCCAAAACAGCTCCATGCCAAAGCTCCCCTTCCCAGTGCCTGCGTGCTCCCGAGGAAAACAAACGAGCCCATGATCTGGGCAGAGACCTCTGTGCAGGGTGGAGGTTTCAAGCTAGTCATTATTTCGCTGTCTGCTTTCCCAAGACAATTGTGGGTTTTTTTAAAGGAAAAGTCTGAGAATGGGGGTTAATCTGGGGTCTACCTTATTAGGAAAGCCATAAAGCCTTTCAGGAAAGCCCTACAGAGCAGACTGGGGCTGAAGCCAGTAGGTTTCTGTAGAGGCTTGGAATATTTATAGGACCATGTTAGGAGTGAATATTGGTGTGTGGTTGTTGGAGATGAAAGGGAGTTTAGCCTGGCTAACACCACAGGACTGTTAGAGGGGTTTATCTCTTCTGTAAGGTTGCATGCACCATCAATACATTTCAGTAGTGGGCATACTGCTCCTAAGAACCTTGGAACAACGGTTCATTAAGCTTGCAGGAATGTTACCGTTTTCCATGAAATTTCATAGGATTTTCTAGGACCTGTGATGCTTCAGTGCAATGCATTCTTGGCTATCAATAGCCATATTGGACTCTGGGAGAATGCTCTGCAGAAACTATAAAAAGATTTTACACGTGGATTTTGATTTACTGCAATGTCGAGTTCCTCCCATGGTGTGATAGGGATGGGGATTCGGAACGTATTTCTGGCCTTCATTCAATTTCTACGTTCCTTTTCTCAATTACTTTTGAAATCATGTTCATGCAGCCTTAACTCTAGTTTATCCCATACTCATACCACCACACGGCAGAGATTCACGGGGAGGGGACTGTTGTCAGAAAAAAATGCTTTAGATCCTGGATGTGTATGTCTTCTCCTTGATTAATTTAGCTACCTTATTTGTTGAAAAACAGGGATTGTCCCTCTTTAACTCACAGCTATTTAATGGAGATACAGCATTGCCACGTCCCTAAAGCTTGGTCTGCAGCCACACTCCAGCCTCTGTCACTGCATGAAGGTACTCCTGTGTTTGCTTTGCTCATCCTTGGTGGAAGGACTGAACCCCTGTTAATGCAGGAGGGGTCTGTGAGGAAAACCAGGCTGTCTGCTCCTGCTCTGTGCTGAGAAAAGCTGCTATCTCCCATCTTTTAAATTCCACGCAGTCTTTTTGAGTGAACATGGTGCTTATTCACAGCTTGATTTGTAGTCTGCCTAAGTTAGTGCGAGCTTTGCAGTCAGCTTGGGATCTGGTGCTTGCAGACCCAGCAGCAGCAACCAGTGACTGAGATGTCCTGTTTAATCCCAGACAGCTGGCAGGGGGAGGCCAACCTTGCCTATTGCTCACTGGTGCACTGTGAACACCTTCGTTCATCTTGAGAGGACAGATCAATCCGTAAACTTTCTGGGACTGAAGCTCTAGAGCTAAGAGTTTCAGTTAAAAGCAGCTGCAGTGCTCTTTAGGCAGTAGGGGTATTTATCATCTCGGATAAGTATGGAGAACTCCCATGATACTGTTCTCAACTCTGGGTATCCTAGGATGCAGACCCTTTCCCCACACCCCGAAGAGAGTCTTCGGGAAGTTAATATGTGCCATAGCTTAGAAACAGCCTACAGAACAAGCAGCTTGATGCTGATGCCTTTTCACTGAGGACATTTTCCCCTCCCCCTCTCTTGAACCACAGCCTGGCAATTTACCCATTTCCAGCACTGTCCAAACAGGCAGGTCCACTCCAGCCTCTGCATTGGGTCACACAAGATAATCACCTGCACCCCAAAAGGGGATATGTCCCTTACTTCATAACCACCAGGGGCTGACTTTGAACCACTGGCCCAAGGGTTTATAACACTATCATTTCTTTGAATCTTCTAGGTATGCTTCTTCTGTCCCTTACTAATGAAGTTTTGCATTTTATTGCTGCAAAGCACTCACCCTGAAAAAAAAAAACACCACCAAACCAAAACCAAATAAAGACCGATCCAAGCTGAAAACATCACAGAGAAGCAAGAGAGATGTTTTGAACATCCCCAAAGCAACATCTTTGTGTTGGTGAATAACAGGACTTCCAGCAATCCGGGTGTCTTTGTGCAGAGCCTTGTGAATGAGCAAATCACAGATCAATACAGGCCACAGTGTGCGTTACTCATTAGCATGCTGGGATCTGGGAGTGCAGAGATGGTATCAAACAGCAGCCCTCCCTTCCCCTGAACAGAGCCTACTGATAGGGCAGTGTGTGCTGCCAACAGTGAGTCATTCATCACTCCGTCCCCGTTTCACAACAGCATGAATCAGTGTTTGTAAAGGAAAGTCCTGACCGCAAACATTACCCCCATTCAGCTGTTGTTAGCCTCACTGCAACATACAGCTTAGATTGTGCTCTGCATGATATTTGTTTGCCAGGACGGTACATCAGCAGAAGTAGAGCATCCCCCGGTGATCTGGAGATCTATGGAAACCAGGAGTGATCTGGAAGGGGACTGCGCTACGAAAGTACTGCCCTCAGTATGTCTGACACTAGTCCTCTCCATGCTGCCTCCAAGTCAGGCTCAGTGGAGAAGCCCGAGTGCCACGTTTGTTAAAGTCTGGGATGAAACCAAAGCAAAACTTTCAAGCCTTAAGATGAATTTTCTAATTGCCAGCCCTACAAATTCAACCTGGGGAGAAGGAATAAATTAAGCAGTGCTATGCCCTTCCTGCCTCTTCAGTTTCCAGCAGCTGCACCGCTGTGACTGTAGGCTGACAGTTCTGCTGATAAGGCAGAAAACAGAGTGAACTCACCTTGCTCCTCCCTAACCATATTAGCTTCCTCTTGCCAGCAATACTGAAAACTAGTTTCTGTCAGTCAGTGCAAAGCACTCAAGTCTCTCAGAGCACAGATATGCTGATCAAAGAGATGCCTTTATAAGAGAGGAAGGTCGGCTCTACAAGAGCAGCAGAACTGGTGTGGTTTCACTGTGCTTAAACTGACATGAGCTATAGGAAGCCAGAAAGGAATAGGGAGATGCACACAGTCTCCCCTGTGCGTGGTTCATTAGGCTGAGGGAAGATTTAGCCCCTAATCATTTTTCTGATCCTCCTTAAGGTCTACTACTACTCTGCTTGCTGTTTCTGTAATTCTGTTGGCTTTCCTACAGCTACCAGTGTCAGGCAGCAAAGCAATTATGGTGAGCATGGCATCATTCCATCCAAGCTTCTTCCCATTCAAGCTATGCACAAATCCTAGATTTGATTTGAAAGGTAATTTGAAAGTCAGAGTAAAATGTTTTCTATTAAGTAAGTAATTAGTGAAAATACTTTCTATTTTTCTTGTTTTCCTTTTTTCTTTCCAAGCAAGAATAATGAATGGTCTTCTGATTTAGAGATATATCCAAAGCATGTATAAATCAGCAGAGTCCCAGTGACATCTATGGTGCTTTGTCAATCTACACAAGCTGCAGATAAAGCCTTTAATGTTCCCACAAAACAGAGTTATCAGGCTCCTTGTGGGCTTGTATAAGTTAACAGAAAGAGCTTTCTAGCAAAGTCATCCATCACTGGGCTATCTACAGTCACCAGTGTGCAGGTAAATCACCAGGGTTCTGCTACCAGATGTTAAAAAGGCAGTTGACCTTCTTGTATATTCCACACATGAAAAGAGCTCAGTAAATTATTTGACTTTTAAACAACAATATTCAACAGTTCACTACAGAGCTCACTAACTGGATGAGGTGTTAACTTGGACATCCTGACCAAATTCCAGCTGGGTTAATTATACGTTGCCTGAATATTCCCCTCTGTTTCAATTGTGACACTATTTGATGTTATTTTTTTCCTTCCCCCTACTAAAGACTGTGCTGGAATCCTGCTGTTGCTGTGTTGCACACCAAAAGTGTATGCACTGCAATTGTAGATGAAAGGTCTCTGCATGTAGAGTTTTAAAAGCACTCATAAATGCATTCTTTATGAGCATAGGAGCTCTAATGCATGGGTATGATTGTTTTTATTGCTTTTATTGATGTTATTATTGGTCCCGCTGTTTCAGATACTATTCACTATTGTTTTTTCTTGTCAAGTCCTGAAATACAGATTTGGATTAGCATTAAAATTAGAATCTGCATTTCCTCAGAGTAATGTCGCATTCAGATTTTAGGTTCCAATTCAGATCCATTTTAAGGCAAAACTATGAATGGCAAATCCATATTGAGATTACAGTGTGAATTTCCCAAATCCTGTGGGCAGGAATTGCTGCCAGAGCTGTGAATAAGGCTTACTTCAAGTCAGGATTAGATCAGAAACAAATCAAAACAAAAAAGGAGACAGGAAGACAGGCTAATAATTACTGTGCTGGAAAACGTTACTAATACTACTTAGGGACTTGTCATATAAGATGTAATCAATAAATACTGTGTCAGTTGTGGTTGTTCTGTAGAGGGTATTGGCTAGTAATTCTACACATGATTGTCTTGGCTGCTAACTTTTGTGTATAGTTTTCTCTGAGTACCTCCCCCATCTCCGTGTCTACCAAAGAGTTCATATTCTTGGCTCACAAGCAGAAACATCAAAAGGCAGAAGCAAAATAAGGAGCAAAGTTCCCTTTGCTAAGGGCACATGCTGTGGCTGCAAGATTGGGCTGTGGGTGAGACTTGGAAGGGAAGGAAATTCCAGCTCCAGTGAATTATCAAGCAAGCAAACTGTCTTGCCAAGGAGAAATGCCTGTGATCTGTCAATCATAGTACTCGGCTGATTGAAGGGACCATGACTATTGAAGACTTTTCGCCCAGCTTAAGGTACATTCTATATGTTTCAATGCAAAGCCAGGACATTTGAAAGGACGAGAAGAAGAGCTAAAGCATTTACAAAATCTGCAATCTATGGTATGTTTGCAAGAAGGGATAGGAAGGAGCACAGGGCAAAATTCTGCCTTGCAGAGTGAAGTATGGACCTCTTGTGAACACCGCTTATATTCACCAGGAATATCCTACTTACCAATTCAACCTGGCCAGAGTCAATTTTAACCTCAGAACATTTATGCAACAAATGAATTTCATATTACTTGGCTAATTATACATAGCTACCCAAACACTACCTATCAACATGGAGAGTTAGCAAAAAAGGTCAACCGTATTACTTGGCTACATTACTTCATTAACTGGGCCATATTTCTAGACCTAGCCTGAGCCACAGAGGGACCAAAGTGGAGCTAGCTAACCGTTGAAGTCTCTTTGGTCTTTGTCCCCTTGCTAAGCCTGTGACCAGCCTACTGCAATCCCAGCAGGTGGAGGCCCAGCAGGACAGTTTGCCCCAGCCTTTTCATCTCAAAGGACACACAGGGCTCTGACTCCAATTAAATTTTGTCTTGGGCTTTTCTGTAAATCAGTTTATTCAAAGGCAGGAGAACTGCATGTTGGATACCTGTCCCCCTCCAAGGGGACGCAAGTCATCGTTTCTTCCCCATAAGCCACCACCAGCTATCAGCTTGAAGCATCCTTCAGGGTGTATGGGATTAAACCAGAACATTTGTTGGCACAGAGCCTGTGGTTTGTTTTGCTTGCACAGCACCTAGCACCAGAAAGCCCAGCTCCCATATCCCTAACAACAATTCAGACCACTACAGAATCATATTAGTGATGCAGCTAATACCAACCATATAACGCATATAACCCACCAATCACAGTTCTTTCTCTTCTCTCCAGCTTAGTTTATTTCCTAAACTCTAATAAAAAGCCAGCTGTTTCAAAAGTGTGTATGGCACATATCTGGCAGGAAAGGGTTTACATTCTTCTCCTCGCACACTAAAAGTGCCTCAGCACCCTACACAAGCTTGTAGGTGTGTAGACAAATTTTTGGATGCTGTTCATCCCTGAGGTGGTTGTCCTGGCCACAATATTGATTGTATCCTTTACTGCTCTGGAAAGAGAGTTTGTATTCAGCTGGCAGCGCTGCTGTACCTTCAGTCTTATTGAATTATATTCTACAAAGTGAGTTATTTGCCACATATTTACATAACCTCCTCTCCTCTCTTCCTACACGTACAGCAACCTCTCAGCTGCTGTCATTTGGCCACAGAGGCACCGCTTTGCTAATCTAGTTTCATGGTCTGATAGACCTGGAGAGTGATCAGTTTGCTTCCAAGGCATTTGTGTAAGAGGAAAGAGAGCTTTGATCCCTATTGGCAATTCAAGCTAATAGGATTGCTCTTCTTATGCCTCAACCAGATTGTCACAGTATCCTCATGTGATAGTCTGCAGTAAATCCCATTCCCAGAAATTTAAGCCTGTGACCTCTAGATCCAAAGCCATTAACTCTGTAGCAATTAATGGGTTGAAAATACAGTTCCCCTCCATGCAAAATACAAAACAAAAGCAGGCTGGCAAGACACAACCTCTCTCCAAGGCTAGTGGACCCTTTATGTAAATACACTGCCCCAGCTATGAGGTTATGGAACATTTGAAAGACCTGCTGCAAAGAGACAAATTTGTGACATTTTATCTAAATGCCAGTAAGAGGACGTAGCAATATTCCGTAATACACAAGACATGCGATGAGGGGGGAGGGGAGCAGGGAGTGGGACAAGACCATGATTCAAAACCACCCCATTATGGGAAGCTTCAAATGAAAAACTTTCTTCTTGCCTGAATGAAACAGAAGTGTCCCGAGGAGGCCAGCTCCACCACTCCCAACGTGGCCTTGAGGGCGTCCACCTCTACCAGCTCCATGCCCTTCCTCCATGCAAAACTCCCCTTCTCCTCTCACATGTGCTTCTTTCACTCTGTGCTCTGTTAACAACGAGGGTGGCTGCACACCAGATCGCAAGGCCCTTTGGAGACCATGTGAAGGAAAGGACTCAGAACATCTCATTGCTCAACAGGACTGTTGGATTCAAAGAAACGGAACTGCTCAAAACAGACCATTGGATGGGACATAATGGAGGCAGGCTGGGAGGGAACATTATGTAAAGGGTCATCAATGTTCAATTTATTTTATAATCAAGACATAAAAAGGCACCTGTCCTGAGCCCAGGACATCTTTGCTGGGGAGCTGCAGGTAGACATCTCAGCCCCTAAGAAGAGGTGGCACGCAAAATCCAAATGAGAGCTTTGGCTACACCATATTCCTGGGCTGAGTCCTGCCAGTCCTCCAGTCTGCCTCTTCTGCTGTTTTCAAAGATCAGCCTTCCTGAGACACCCCAAAGAAAATGTATTTTCATGTCAGCCTGTTCCTCTAAACATTCAATTACCCTGTCAAATACCAAACACCTCTTCTTTATGGGAAATTCCTCTGGCAGGCTCCACCTCTTCCTCCTGCCAACTGCTCCTTGCTTTGTCCTTTTAAAGTGGGGCTAGAGGCAACAGTTTCTGCCCTTACTTGTTAGCAAAAGCAATTATGACCACCTTCTGTAATTACCCATTTCTATATGGTTCCTACAAAAACCTAAATTTCATACAATTACTGTCACAGCACTCTCCAAACTAACCAGCTGCAACAAGGTCTTTTACCCTGAAAAACTTCTTAACCTCCTTGTGGTCACCCGTTTCTTCTACAAGTGGAGACACCTTCAACAAGCACATAAACGCTGGCAAGAATACCACCAGGCCGAGCAGCAGCAACAACAGGAGCTGCCCACAGCACCGCGCTGCTCCCACGCCTTCCCCCGGCACAGCCATCACTGCCGTCTGGCCGGACCCGCTCTGGACCCACCGCCACTGTGGGCTGCTGCCACGTCTGGCTGTGTACTCTGCCGCTATCGCCCGTTACCCTCGGTCTCGTAACTCCACGGCAGTCAGGCTTCCTTCTCTTTGATCCCAGCTGCTCACCTTTACTGGTGTCTGACCCAGATCCCCAGGCTCTTCCCGCCTATCCCAACGTGATCTGGATCCCAGGCCATCCCCACCTGTCTCTGCTACGTTGGGCACCGCTGTCACTGTTCAAAACCTCAAACATCCCCCAGCACAGCCGTCACCGCTGTCACCGCTCATTACACTCAGTCTCATAATCTGAAGGGCCTCACATGGGGCACCAATTGTTGCAGCACTCTCCAAACTAACCAGCTGCAACAAGGTCTTTTACCCTGAAAAACTTCTTAACATCCTTGTGGAATTACAGGCTACCTGGCAACTCTGATGCTGCTGGGATGCACAGCAGAGCCCTCAGCCCAAGCCGTGCCTCAGGCAGTCGCTAAGTGCTGTGTATATTACTTTTTGTTGTCTCTCAGACAACTGGTGCAATCCACAGTGTAAAGCGACAGCTTAAGGGCTGGAAGAGCTGCCTTCTTCCTCCCCTCCCTCCCTTGTGTGCCCTCAGGAAAGCCACATCAGGTCCCCGAGCAAGTGGTATGGCTGTGCCAGTGCAGACCCACACCTGGACCAAAATAGTCCTGTTGCTAAGCAAGATATAACCAACTGGAAGACCACTGAAGTACACCGCTCCCGGGACCCCAACCACTGTACTGTGCTGCAGCACATACATGGACTTAACTAGCCTTTCTCTCTGCCCCACTGTGTTACAAGACAGTGGCGTGTCCAAAATCCATCCTGGTTCTCCACTTTTAGGCAAAAAATAGCCTTCTTTAAGCAATACAAAGTATTCACATGTAGATTTTGCAGTGAGAGCAACTAAAACATCCTTTCTTTGAAGCTTGCAAGTTCAACCTCTTCTGCAATTTCTGAGAAACAGCACAGCCCAGGTGAGCTGTGGCTTCCCATGTGCCTATAAAGTACTTGCCTTCCAGGTCATGCACCTAACTCAGTTGTGAACATATCCCGGTGAGATCAGTGATCCTGAAGCACTTCTGGAAATGCCCAGCTGTGCCCTTACCCAAGAGAGAACGGCCGAATTTGGTGACTGAGCTCCAACAAATAGCTGGTCTAAGGTGTTGGACACTTAATGCACATTTCTTGTTCTCGGTATAACGCTATGTGATGCCTCCTGTGAAACGGCAATTGTGTATTTATTAAAGATATCAGACCTGATTCTGATCTCAGCCTGTCATGAACTGTTATTTGCATCTGCCTGTGGTGAACACAGAATGCTCCCTACTCAGAAAGTGAAAACCTCCTGCCTGTTTTTGTGCAGGCAACAACCACTGAACGAAAGCAACACCTCACAGACTCAGTTGAATTTATACGTGTTTTCTACTGACAAGAGTTTAAAGTGGAAGGTCTGAATACTGAGCCTGAGCCTGTGCTGTAATACAGGGATAACTTCACTGAAATCAAGGCATCACACAGTTGGGAAAAAAAATTAAAATCAGAATTAAACTGTACATCAGAATAACACTCAGGCAGAAGCAACCGCAGCTCAAATTACCAGTGAGCTGAAATGCTGTCCCATTCATTCCACGCATTTGCCATCTACTTTGGGTCTTTCTGATTAAATACAGCCTTGCGAAGGACAGAGATTATGGCATTTAAACACATGTCCCTTTGGTATCCAGAGTTGTGTACATGTACAGGAAAAACCAACTGCTCCGTGGAGGGAACACTTTCCTGTGGGCTGTGTTACCCGGAAGACAAAGCAAGTCGCTCTGTGAGCACCAGAACTGACATAATCCAGTTTCCTACAGGTTAATGCCTTGTGGCCATACTTTTTCACTGCAGTAACCCCTCTGTCAAGCTCTCTTTGATCTTTCCACCACCAAAATGCTACCATTCCCCCTCCACAATCAACCATCCAAGCCCAAGCCCCTCTGCAGCATCTTGCATGTACTCTAACCACTGAGAGACCATGAGGCAATGAGGGCCCTGGTCCATCCCACATCACATGTTGACTGGATAGACCCTGACCACATCCACTCAGCAGGCAAAATGGAACAGATAACTTTGACGTCATGCTGCAGCTTTCTTGTCACCAGAGACACTGATTTTAAGGATACCATAGGATACTCGGTGCCTTCTGAATAACCATCAGTTTCCACAAAACTTGTAGGAATGTAATGCCTTTTTGATCTCTACCCCTATGTCAAATTTGGCTACGTTAGTCAATGGGCTCGAAGTTTCTCATGGGAAGGGGGCAAGTTTAAGAGACAAATGCATAGAGAAATGCAATCACATAAGCCTTGTTTCATTAGGGAATCAGGAAAAAAAAAAGTTGCATATTTATCTGATATAACCCAAAGAATGAGGACATACATTGTCAGAGGGTGTGACCCTGTAGGATTAGTTCCATGTGTGCTGGAAATCTCTATGAGAACATAAAAAGGTTCAGAAATTTGCCGATGTTCTCTATTTGGCTCCAGAGAGCCAAATTCTCTGGGTTTTGACCAGACACAAAATGCAAAACTATAAATTGACAATTTTGCATTGTCTCCCATTCCCAGAGGATTCCTGAATACTTCAGGGAGAGATAACCTCCCAAATCACCCACCTGGTCACCCAGTGCCATGCCTGGAAGGCAATTTCTCCCTGTCCCCTGCTGGCTCTTGCTTTCCTCTCTGAGCTTTTGTTACCAACTGTCGCATTTGTTGCGCTGTTGTCCTTGAAAAAACATCTAGCTGCAAGAGCCTCCTGCAGCCCTGAATTCCAAGGGTTACAATGACAGTGCTGCCTGAAGCAGTATTTCCTTTTCCATGTCTGCATTTGCCAGCTGTTAACTTCATCACGATCTTATATTGTGAGAGAGTCTTAAAAAAAAGGGGCAGCACTGATTTCTCCATAGCCTTTGTGGGAAGGATACCAGGCCAGATTCGACCTGAAAAATAGTGAATTCAATGGGGTGCCACGACATGGCAGGCAGGGCAGAGAATAATTCAGCTGTGATTTTGAACAACCACTCCCAGTTCAGGAACAATTCCCAGTCACCTCTGGCTTTTTAATGCCACCCTTCCTGATAAATAGAGGGAGTGTAAATCATCTCCTCTTTTCTGAAATAATAATCATTTGTCTGAAATACCAGCAGCACTGGAAAAGCTGCATCAGGCTCGAGGTTGCTGGGCTGGATTTCACTGTCTTCCCGAGACAATAGCGGATCTATAGGACACCCTGTGCCATATGCGCCTGCGGGATGACTCAACTCACAACTGTCCCTCCTACCCAGGCACAGAAGTGATAGCTTTGACCTTTTGCTCATGGAAGAAGTGATAGGGGAGAAAGGTCCTCCACATCTTTGGGATGAATTGCAGTGTCACTTTACTGGGGCATAGCAAAGCTCTGGAACAGCTTGGGATAGGAAGTGATGAAGGACTGTGTGTTGACTGAGATGGCAGGTGACATTTCAAAAAGGCAGGACAGGATTAAGCAAACTGGAAGAGGGACAGGATGCAGGCATGAAGAGATTTTTAATGCCATACACACCCTGGCACACTTCTCATGCAGCGCATCTTAAAGTTGGAAGCCTCCCTCCCATGCACCCTTCCTGGAGCACCCCAGCTACAGATGCTGTACACCTCTGCTGTTTCTTAGGGCTCTCCTGTCTAGCTGAGTCCCAAAGTTGACTTTGCTTCAAGTAGGGAGAGCAGATAGAGCCTGTGCAGCTGCAAATACCCCATGTGTTGTACTGGGATCCAAGATGCATTGCATTTTGCCATCAGAGCAGCTAAAGGGTTTCAGACTGAAGGTAAGTTCTCAAAAGGCTTTTGCTCTGCTTGAAATTGCTGGTACAACTCCAGCCTACCTTTTGTGAGAGCATTAGTTAGGGCAAGGCTAAGCACTTTTGAAAATGCTGCCCCAAAGCAGTGAAAGGATCATATGAACAGTCATTTAATTAATAAATCTAGTGTCATTGAATTATAGCTAATCCTTTTACTGAGAACACAGCCATCACACAATGATTCCTCAAAGCTGTCAGGGTCCCCAGGCTGCCACTATTATGCAGCCTTCCGAGGTGGGGGATCCACAATTATTAATTCCAGACCTGTGCTTCGCCAGCTTTCCTGGATTTGATGTGGATCACATGTGAGCACACAATAGTGTTCTTGTTGAATTAACTAGAGGACACATCCAGTGTTTATGTCTAGGTGCTGGTATCAAGGGTTGATTGCTCAGCATCCTGCCTCCTACTCCACTTCCCAGCAGCTGCTTTGTGGGACATCTGTAGGCAGCTCCCCAAAGAGAGCATCTTTCTTTTTTCCAGCATCTGCAACCACTCCAGAAAGAAAATTAGCAAAATTACGGTGTGGCACTAGGATGCCTTCTGTACTTTGCCAGCGCAAGGGTGCATGCCTCTTGATTTTGGCATCTCCATTTTCTGGAGGACTTTTGCCAGGCAGTGGTCCTACAAGAGGCAATGCAGTGTCTGCAATAAGGAGCATGGTTTCCTGACCACCTGGGGTTACACACATGGAGACAGAGTCCAAGTGAAACCAGAGGGGGCAGGTATATCTGACTGCGTGGCTAGCTGTCCTTTCTGCTGACATATTAGTGGAGATGTAGGGTCCATGGAGCATCCACATCCCTCTAAGAGCAATGAGAGCAATGAGGTGCTGGCAGGGGGCCAGGCTCTCACCTCCAAAGTGTCGTCTCACACTTTCTCACTAGCTGGTCCAGCAAGTCCCAAGATCCACTCCTTTCCACAAATCTTGCCTGATCAAAGCTGTGTAGGTAAGCCAGTGTGCCCTTGGTTCTCAGCCTGTGTCAGTAGCACTGGTATTTTCAACTCCAGTGGAGGTGACAGGGACTACCAAGAAGAGGTCCCTCCTCACTAGAGGAGAACTGATCACCATACCTCCAGCACCTTCCCTGAAAAGGCAAATTGTGAGATTATCTGTTCTCAGAAAAGCAGATATGTGGAATCTGACTCCCAAATACCTTTGGGCTAAGGGTGAATAGAACTTGCTTCTGCAGAATAAGACCACATCCTCCAATCTGTATAAGTACATACCTTTCTTCAATCATCTGGGCTTTTTATTGTTTATCTGAACAATGGTAAGATTTTAAGAGCCTTTACTTCAGGCTATTTCAGATGATGCCTAATGATGCAATTTTTTTCTCACAAAAACACACCTATCATTCCCACCAAAGACAGTTGGAGTCACACAGAGACATCTGAGGGGTCAAATCCAAAAACCAACCAACCAAACAAATTATTCAGCCTTTCTCTTTCGTTCTTCCTCCCTATTCTTACCTACCTTCACACAACAGTGGGCAGTTTCCTATCCTCCCATGCACAGTCAACTATTTTATACTAATTTTACTCAACTGGTTTGGATCATGGGGCTCAGTCAAGCTTCATCCCACAAGAGGGTGAAGACAAGGGTGTCCTTTGCCACCTTCAACTTGCCCCAGGTGCCTGGGCATGCAGGAGTCAGTCCTGGCTGCAGTCTTAGCTGTGTCTCCAACAGAATGGGCAGATCTTAACTCCCAGCCCCTTACCACAGGTTCAGACCCAGGCTGCTGGGCAGGACTGTCAGCTGGTGCAATTGTGACAAGTCTGTGATGGATGCTAGCTCAAGATATGGTTCATGGCTGGGCTGAGGATGACTCCTGATTTTCAGCAGCAGCCCCAGCCTGTGGTCTTACCTCTCAGTGGCCCTGCTAGGCTGGAATTCGAACAACACAGGAAATGAAAAAGCAGCTCTAAAAATATCAGGTTCCAGCCAATGCAGCAACACCTGCTAGGGAGGGTTAAGATCAGAGCTGCAGCCCCCTAATTCTGAATTCCCCTGTGTTTTGTTGTTGCCAGTTCCTGTCCAAACACCACCATGTGCTGCTCCTCTACCCTTCTGCTGCTCCGGAGAAAACCCCCAGAGAGCGGATGTCAGATCCTGCCAATACATGCAAGAGGGATAAGGGGACGAGCCATGTGGGACGGGCAGCCTGCATAGCCTCCGCGTCTACGCAGGGAGCAGGAACTGAAGGGCAGAGGAGGAAGGAAGGCTGTGGTGGGTACAGTGAGGCATTAAATAGCACTTGCTGGATCTCTGCTTGGCAGGGATTCACCTGCCCCTGTTTCTAAACCCTCAGTTCCTGGGGAAGGCTAGATATGAGGAGGCTGGAGGAAGTACAGCTGAACTGGTGGGAGTAAAATTTACACCACCTACCACAGGCTCCTGTGCCCCATGCAGAAATCAGTGACTCTACAGAGCTCCCAGCAGGTGGGAAAACTGGGCCTCAGTGCCTGGCCTGCCAAGTTCCCAGAAGACATGCATGCAATGATGGTGTAAACAATCTGTCCAGGATCCCGCATACAATATTTAGAGTTAGTTGTACTGAACAGCCTCGCCAGCCCCCTGCAACCCTTGGCACAGCTCAGCCCTCTCCCCTTGCCCAGAAGGGCTTTGCTTCTATCTTGCTTTCCTCCAGGCAATGGGAGAGAGGCTGATCTCCATCACCCTGCACCTCTTGTCACCTTAATGAATAAGGGAAAGAGCAAAAATACTTAGTGCAAGGAAGCACTTGCAGTCCTTATGCAGGGACCCTGTATGATCATTGCTAAAGCAAAGAGTAGTAGTTCCTTCTGGTGGGAATTACAGGGTGAAATACTGTGGTCTGCATTACACCAGGATTCAGGCCAGACAGCAAAGCTGGAATTAGAAGAGTCCCGGGACAAGCTCAGTCTACCACAACCACAGGCAGATGGTTAGTTCAGACACGTCTCCAGAGCATCCACCCCCCAGCCCATGGCCACAAAATGCTCCCTGGGGCTCTGTAACAAGCTTGAGACCAACAGCAAAGAACAAAAGCCACAGCTTGTGTGTGCCACTGGAAGAGAGCAGTAGCAATCACAGGCACCCCCAGTGTCCTCAGTCCCCACTGTAAAACTCCCAGATGAGCTTTGGAAATTGGACAGGTCTCACATTACAAAGAGAACAGGGGAAAATCCAACATCCAGCCATACCTCCCCATTTGACTTTCAAGGGGCAATTGCAAAGGTCAGCTTGACCCCAGGAGCACGAACAAGATACACAAGACAGGACAACACTGAGGCTGTTCTGCCACTAAGGCAACACTCTCCTTAGCTTTAGCCACTCTTCTGAGCTTCTGCTGATGAGGAAAAGAGACCTGGAAGCCAATTTGTCCTATAAGTTGGGGAAAAAACTCTTTAATGGCTTTTTCTTCGCCTTCCTTTCTGGCCTTAGGGTGACTAAGTCTCTGAGGGAGACCTGTTTATTTGCCAAGGAATTAGGGAGTTTTGTGCCTTCCTTTATTCTTATGAAAAGATAACGACCTTTTTGTGGGAAGATCCAAGCCTTGCCAAGAAATATGTTTTGGCAGCTCTCCAGAGGTACTGGCAGTTAGAGGCAAACAGACTTCCCTGGAGAATAAAAGGGTAGATGGAGCTATGTGGCCCTGGATTTCAGTTTAGGCTTGGCAAATTCTTTGGATCTATGAATCTGTGTTTTCAGCAAGGGTACTTGCTACCCATTTGACCCCAGAGGAGAAATTAGCAGCATGGCCACTGCAGCACCCAGGCATGCAATGGGGTATGTCTGAAAGGCATCACTGTATTTTGTACACGCATTCTCAGCTGGAGTGAAATTAGGTAGCTCAGGCACTCCCATTCCTGGCAGCGTGGCTCCAAGCCAGCTGCAAAATCCATGCAGAAACTCTTTGGTGCTTGGCTACCACTGAACTCCACAGTGCTGTGACTCCCAGGTTGCTCATATGTAACCTCCGTGCGTCTGCACAAGCTGTGGGCTTACCTTCGCACTGCAGCACAGGCACAGCTTGCTGACTCCGTACGTGGCCCCACAGTCATCCTGGCCTGGCAGCATTCATGGGGTACCTAACCCAGGCAGGCTGGTGTTTCTGCTGCTCCTTGCCATCTTCAGGAGGTCCTGCTCAGAGCTCTCTGCAGAAAACAAGATCCTAGTTCAGGGTCCATCTCTGGATGCATGTGTTGCTCAGAGATTCATGCATTGCTCTCCCACAGGGACCATGAACTCATATTTAAATGGGGAGAGGCATCTGTTTCCCCATCAGTGCTCGAGTTTGACATTTTCACTCCTGCCGGTTTCCAACATGCAGCTGAGAGTGTAGGTAATCACAATGGACAATGCTTCTCTCTTTAATAGACCATGACCTGGGCCGCTTCCTGGAGAAGCATATGGCTCCGCACACTTTTGCTTCCAGGGGTCCCCAGAGATCCTAGGGAGCTGCTGGAAATGTCAGTCATTCCCTGAAATTCAACCTGCAGGCTTCACCACAGGAACTGAAGTTATTTTGCTCAACCCTCCAGCCTCCTCATGCATCTTTACCCAGCAATTTCACGTGGAGGTACAAGACAATTCCTGCTGGACTTACCCCCTGCCTTTGGCCAAGAACAAAGGTCAAGCAACTAATACCAGGTTATTGCAGTGAGTGACACATAATCAACAGAATAGGTGTAAGGACTATATCCTGAGAGATCTGCGTTGTCTCTGCTCCTCACCAATTGCCTTCATTCATAGGCCATTCTGAAAGCTTAACGAGCCCTCAGCAGTCACAGCTCAGTTAGCTAAACTCTGTGTTCTGAAATTTTCTTGTTATCTTCGGACAGCTGGGTCTGTGAAATTGCCTATTAACAGTTTGCAGAGCCATTTAGAAAAGTACATGTGAATCTAATAGCCAGATATAATGGCTTGACAGATCAATAAAGCACATTCCAACTCTGTGGAGTCTAGACTTCCTGGGGAGGAGTGGTGGGATTTTTATAGCGAAGTCACCAAAAAGTTATGCATGTGTTTGTGCAAGAAGGAAAGCAGAGGAGCAGAGAAGCAGTGATGTATTCAGACAAAAAACGTTTCGCAGAGCCTGAAGAAGTTTTGTTCTGGATCAAGACATCCTAGAAAGCCCATTGTAAATGCTTCTGTGCCTAATTTCAGTGGAACTGTACTTCCGTGAAGCTGAGAGGCTTTGCAGATCCAGGTTGGATGGGTGTATGAAACTGGACACACATGTGCATAAGCCTGTGTTGCAAGAACATAGGCATGCATGCCACGCTGTGGGGAGCTTGTTGCACACGTAATAGCACTCGGACCCACTGAAGTCCCTGGGACAAATAGGCTCTGCAGCTGTGCGTTTCTGATGACAGCATGAGGAGGTACCTGATGATTCAGAGATGATTGATGGGTACCTGCACTACCTGTGTGTACTTCAGCAGAGAAGAGAGACTATAACACACATTTCCAGCCACATCTTTTGTCACTCCTCTGCCTATTCCAGCAGTGTGACTGCCCTCAATAATAAACAGTGCCCATTTCTGTAAATAAACTCTGATAAGGGCCTAGCCCCCAGCTGGCTTAACAGAAGACCATGTGGCGGTGCTAATTTACAGCAGCTGAGAATTTGCCTCAGTGTCTCCTCGCCCAAAACAAAACTCTATAAAAAGATGGTTTCTCAAGTTCAGCTGTGGTGCAAAAAGCACTGTTCCTATAAGAAGGGACTAACTGGGTGGCTTGCAGCAGCAATGCTCCTGCTAACGTGCATAGGAGACAGCAACATGGCTACACTACAGCCTTTTTCCCCTGCTTCTCTCCTGGAGTTCAGGTGCAGCTGACCCTGATGTGCTGGTGGTTAAATTCTGGCAGCACTTTGACCCACATGGATTTGCTCTGGCCAACCCTAGAAAAATGAGTTTCAGAGATCCTTTGCAGGCACAGAAACCTCTCCTATCCTTGCAGATGCCAGAAGGCTGTGTGTTCCTCATAATATTTTCTGTTTTCCTTACCTTCCTGTCTTGTTGCCATCATATTTGCTAAGTAGGTCCTAACCAGAGGTTTACCACAATGTTCAGTGGAAGATGCTGGTGCCACTTTGTGACAGAACATCCTGGCTGCTCTGCTGCCTGTGGAAAGCTTGGTTTGGTCTATCTCTACCTCAGCACAAATCACTTATTTGGTCTGCTTCTGCAGAGCCTGTACAGCTTCATTCTTTACCCTCCAAGTCACTTAGTATACACTTAGCAGCAGGGATGAAAGAGGCTTCAGGAAATAGCATGCTGAGATGTGAGGCCTCCCAGGCCTCCAATCAACCCCCCTGAAGGGGAAAAGCCTAGGGCTAAAGACCAAATTCTAATTATAACAACAGATCTGCAGTCATTCCCAATTACGTCAAGCTCTTCAACGAGGAATTAAACAAGTTATAAAACGGGTGCACTATCTTATTCCTTCTAGCATTAATAGCATGATGTTGTGAAAACATGGCAATATCTAAACAACATGTAAAGGGAACATTACAATGGCATGTGAATGACAGAGGAAAACAATATTAGCATGATAGACACATCCTTTCTTGCTCCACAGGCATGATTTACTATTGAATTACACTAGGTTGAGGCTACAGTAACACCTCAGATTGCTGTGAGGATAATTCTTAAATGAAGCCAACAAAAACCTAACAAAATCTGATTGATGGGGTCTGGGAATCTGGAAAGATCACAATGTGAAGTAAAAAACAGATTTTGTGCTTAAGTACAAGTATCACTGACGATGCTATCAGCAAGCATCAATGAGTTCATCAGTTTGCACCTTTTCCTCAAGACTGAGGAATTGTCCAGGACACACAACCTGAAAATGTACCTCAAATGTAATTTTCATGCTCAGAATCAAAATTGCTGGGAAGAAGAAGAATATCAGAGTTAAATAATAATAATAAAATCACAGTTGTCCCTTCCAGGCTGACAGTTTATGAAACTCGTAAAAACTAGTACCATGGAGGTGGGGGTACTACCAAATGGGACAGGTCGTAATTGCATGAGCACAGATTGAGCCCTCCAGTCTCAATAGCTGTTCCTCCAGAAGCCTCCGCTAACACTTTCACCTCTGCACATCTTGGTGTTCAGCTCTTTAGGTTAACTATACACAGGTGATACCTCCTTCCCTGTGGCCTGATTCTTTCACCTCCTTCTCAGTTATGCAGTCATTTCCATCTGTGCAAAGTGGGTGGCATTTTACACTTACTTCACTTTCTCTTCAGTCAGGTGTAAATGTCTGCAAGAGGTGCAAAACAGAGTGGAGCTTGGGGGAAGAATAAGAAAAACAGCCTGTGAGAAGGTTATTTATCTCCATAAAATCCGTTTCTTGCCTCTAGCATTGTAGCTGGAACATGACTGAGAAAATGTCAGAATATTCCTACTAGTCCAATATATGTTTGTACAGTACCTAGCACAATAGAACAGTAATAAATAATATTTGTTACAGTGTACCCAAAAGAAGCTCTGAATGTGATTTGTAAAGTGATATTGAAGGGTTTCGGAAAGGCAAAGAATTCAGGCTGAGGAAAATGTCTCACACATGAGTAAAAAACAGAGCACAGGACTATAATGGAAAAAATGGTACTACTTTAACTGCAGCAACAGCAAACTGCAAAGGACAGAGCACTTTGCTTTACGTACATCAAACCTTTTTGCAGTTAACCTCTCCTATCAACTGTCAGTTGAAGGGATTAGTCACCTCTGCTCAACTACTCATTTCACATAATCTTCCCTCTCAGGCACTTTTTACCATGCAAACTATTTCACAGAGCTTTGCAACAGACAATGTATGAGTTTGCAGTGAAACATTTTTTATTTTTTTTTTGGCAGTCTGAATATCTGAAAAGGCCATTAAAGCATTTCTTTCTAGTCTCTTAGGTGGGAGCAGACAAACTGTGACAACACACTATCTGTTGTAACAACAGGATACTGAGCATTACTCCGCCTCCACGCCTGAGGAGCCGTGATATCCAGGGGGGCAAGTTTACATCCCGTGCCTTCTGCAGCTCCACTCCAGCCAGCAGGAGCTTTCAGACACAAAGTGCCCCAGTCAGAACCTGGTCCACTGGGGCTGTGCTGTCCTCTGCCATCATCTGCTCGCCCTCTGCCTGGTACAGGGTGCATGCTTAGGTGTAATTCTTCCTTTTGCTTCCCTTTTTCTACTGCCAAAAGAAATGCCTAATGGATCTCCACAGCATCAAGGTCTCTGATATGCTTTTGGCTTGCTATAGGGCCCGGTTCTTATACTGCAGTGCAACTTCTAGGGTGTCTTTAAAACATTTCTTATCTGGACAAGAGGTTGCAATGGATATGGAGTTACTTGGGGGTGAAAGGGCCTGCTATGACAGCTTAATCACACTGAAACCTGTCCCTGGCTGCCCTTCCTTCCCAGGGGACCCACAGGGGTTATGGGGTGGATTCAGTATTTTGTCAATGAATTGCTCCCTGGAGGCAGCTTAGGCAAGGGGCTTCTGTGTGCATACAAGCACTGCAAAATATGCGGTGTCAGGCCGCCTGTGTGTGTAGAGATCAACCCTCCTGCACACGGGTGGCATGTGTGATGGGTCACCCCATGAGTGAGGCACCTTAGCACACACCTTCCTGCCCCCAGTGGGTGATCCACCCAGCTGGGAACACTGCACATCCCTGTAATCTTTATTTTCATAGGAAATAAAAAAAGGAAAATATTAATGTAATTATCAATACAGGACCAGATTTATCTTTCAGGTTTGCACTGCCTACAGTTTAAGGCCAGAAAGGTCTATCAGACAGACCGTTTGGTCTGACATCTTGCATATATATCACAAGTCATCTCATTTTAACCACTTTTCCCTGCACTGAACCCAAGGGCTTTTGTATTCAAAAGGCAGTTCAGTCTTGATCTGGAGCCATCAAAGCATGGAGAATCCATCACATTCATTAATCATCTTCTCCCTTAAAAATGTGAGCCTTCTGTCAGGTGCTTTGATTTGGCTTTGATTTGCAGCCATTGTTTCTCATTTTGTCCTGCTTTGCCAGGGTAAGTAACCCTTTAGAATTTGCCATTTTATCCCTGTGAAGTTACTTATAAATTTTAATTCAGGCACCATTCCACCTCCTTCCTGACAAGCTAACCTACAAGTCCCTCCCTGCAAGGCATTTTCTCTGGCCTGTGAATCATTTTGTAACTGCTTTCTCCACACTCCAATCTTTTCAATGTGAATTTTAAAGCATGGACACTAAAAGTATACAGTTTTCTGTTTCCATTTCCCACATGTTGAGAGGGATGAATTACACTCTCCTCCTTCCTCTATTCTTATCAGCTTTTCCATTATTTCACTCTAGACCGATGTCAGGCTACGCGGCACAAAGAAACCCAACTCATCTGCTCCCATTTTGGAAGTACTGGCATAAAATTAGCCTTTGCCCAGTTTCCTGGGGGACTTCCAGCAACTAGGAACCGCTCAACATCACTACCCGTGGGTTTGTGATCCCCACAGCCAGGTCCTTTACAGCCCTGGCCCATAACTTCTCTGGAGATACAGATATAAATATTTTTCTCTCTGTTAAAGGTTATTCAACAGTCACTCTGCTTACTAATGGAAAGTGTTTTCTGTCCTCACTTAAAATAAGGCTATAAATTATTTGTTTCCAACTGCAAAACAGAAATATATATCCAATGCATCCGCCTTTCCCCATCGCTGACAATTTCCTCATCCCCATCTCTAATCATACATCCCATCACCAAAGGCTCTCTTCTTTCTCTAACAGCAAACTGTTTGGGTTTTAATTCTCTTTTTTTTCCTGATACCTTTTGCTTTCCTGAGCAGTTTCCTCCTTTTCATGCCTCTCGGTTACTATTTCTTACAGTCTCTCTCCCTTTTTTCCTCTTGTTAACACACCGGAGAGAAAAGAATACTTCTACCTTTTGCTTTCAGTGCGCCTCTGATCCAGTATTTGAGGTTATCAGCATCTTCTGGCTTGTAAAATGTGAGCATGTTCAGACACAGGGACTCAGGACTGAAAATAACAGTTATTCTGCTTAGAGGATTACAGAGGATACATACAGCATCAGTGACTGACTACTTATATTCAATTATTTTTTTTATTTAGTTACGATAGTGTTTACTATTTTGTAATAGTTTAATGATGAATAATTTTATTAGCTCATTCTTCTTGGCTGATCCTCAACTTTCCAAAATACTTAAGTCTAGCTCAAAATGACGGTCTGTCATTTTTGGTTCCCCCTCCGCTAATGCCCAATAGGTTGGAACAAACATGCCACCCTTGTCAAAGGGGACAAAACCCATTTGCTTACCAAAATAAAGGCTGTGAATGGCACACCTGTGCAATGAGGGGACGCTCAAACCGGAGGTGCTTTCCTCTTAGGGCTTTCAGGGTCCTGTGGGATTGGGGGGGGTGTCCCCGTGGGGCGTCCCCCAAGTCAGGGCCCAGCAGCCGGGGCCTGGCCAGAAGCAGCCGGGGGCACTGGGGCAGACCCTGTCCCGGGCACCAGGCACCTCACGGGGCCCGCGGCCAGGCGGGGCTGTGGGGAGCTGGAGCCCACCCTGCTGCAGCACCCTGGGGCAAGGGCTGACAGCCCGGGGGCTGACACGGGGTCCTGGGCCGTGGGCAGGGTGAAGCCATGCAGCCTTCCTGGAAGACGATTGTATTTTTTAATAAAGTAATTTATTATACAGTAATTAATGTCATGGCACCCCTCCCAGGAGGAGCACTGCTTCCCTGCCGGCAGGATCACAGTGTGGCGAACCGCCTCCGGGAGCCACACTGCAATGGCAGTGGCCTCACCAGCAGCTCCCCTGCAGCCTGCAGTGCCCTGACAGCCAGCCTGCTCCCCTGCCTCCTACAGCCGCATGAGTCTTAGTCTTGTGGTCCACAACCCGTGGCAGCAGCGTGTGTCAGGCCTGAGCGCCATGTCCCTGCTCAACCCCAGCCAAGGGCGCTGGTCCCGGTCCCCTGCGCTGCTGAGGCCTCCCTGCGTTTCAAGGGGGAGCAACGTAAAGCTGCATTAGCCTGGGTTGGGGGAGCACTGTAGACACCTCCCTGACAACAGTCAAACAACACGTTTCTGAATTTCCACTGGAGCAAGTTAAAAATGGTTCTGTAGATCCCTGGTTAGATGAGGGTGGTTATTTTTAGCTTGGATGACCAAGCCTCAATGGTCAAGATGCCTTCGCCAAGCTTTTCTGAAACCGCGGGGAATTCCAGGCCTGAGGGTTTTGCTTGGAGTCATTGCTGGTGCTCCCCGTTTTCAGCAATTTCTGTTCTGTCAGTCCTGTGAGAAAAGGCAGGGGCAGCTATGTGCTATTTCAGGAATAAACCAACCATTGCCACAACATGTGATGGGCAGGCCCCGAGGCCACAGGCTTTGTTATAAAATCAGAAATGAAGTAAGCAAATTTTGGATTAAATGGGGGAAAAAAAACCAAAATGCATGTAAAAAACCTCAGTTTCCACAGCAATAAATGATTCCCTCCTTATTTATTAAAGCAGCATTTCTGAAGACTCATGGAGATGATTCTGGTTTAGCATGATTTTGTTTAATCAGGCTTTGAATTAATTAACATAATTAGTCACTATAGGGGGGATTACTTGGAATGATTTTATGGAGTCTTTTGTTGTGCTGGTTCAGGTTTTGCAGCTTCATTTAAATGTGGCTGGAGGGGCTTATTAACAAGAGTGATTAATGTTGCATAAAATTGATTACAGCCTAATTTTAGCTGCAAAACCATCTTCCTGCTCGCTTTCGTCACAAGTCACTGCAGTGACTTCAGACCAGAAGCAGTTTGGCATATGGTTGAATAGCAGTGGTGGCAGTGGCAGCCGGCAGCCCTCGCTGTCAGGGATGGCAGAACCCACCCCGGCTCACAGTGCTGAAGAGCCCTGAGCCAGGCTGGGGTTACTGTGACAGGACAGTGCTTTGTCTGCTGATGGAGAGAGAAAAATACAGTAAATCATCTTTATCGACTGAGAAATCAGTGTGCAGTTTTTATTCGGTTAACTTCTTTACTTACGCATCTGTCTGCTGCTCATGTCCCTTTTTCTACTACAGTAAATACAGAAAAGTCCCAGCCTTGAAAATTCCCACTCTTAACTTTTCTTATAAATAAAGCCAAAGAATTTCAAACGTTGGCAGGCTGCGGAGCTGTCATGTGTATGTAAGCATATACAAAATGCACGTACATCTGTGTGCAATGGTTAGAAAGGACGGGGCAGATCCTGCCACGGGAAGCCACAATGCGTAGTACCTGAGCCTACAAAGGGTCACAGCCAATGGACCTCTTTCAGAAATAAGTGATGATGCCAAGTGTCTGGCAGCCTGCATTGATCTTTTAGATTACTTACATTTCTCTATTAATAATAGTACCATCGAGCTACAGTAAAGATCCAATTTTAATCATATGGCCCTGGATATTGTTAAATAAAGCAGATGTGAAGTTTCTAAACAAGACGTCCTCGAGGTCTGGCTTTGAAAAGAAGGAAGATGTTTCACACAGCCAATGACATCTAATTTTTTCAAAGGCTTAGCTTGACATTTCCAAGAAAAACAGCTCTTTTCTGATGAAAGGCTGCACAGAAAGAAATGTCATGTGGAAAGGAGGAGTTTGGAGTTGTTTGGGGTTTATTTTCATAAAAAGGAGGAAGTGAGGATGGTGAAAGGAAACAAAAAAAATCAAAGTGAAAATTTAACAAATGTCTGGCATAAAATTACCACAAACACTGTAGTAATTTCATGTCCCTGAAATCAGCTCCTGCAGCAAATAAGTTTCTCCTCCTTTTCCAATAAATTATTTATACGGCTGCAACTTTCTAGTCTAGTAGATGGGGGTGGGGGAGGTGTTTGGGTTTTCTTCCTTTTATGCTAGTTCAAGACAATGGGCCTTGCCACCACATAATTTGAGAACAAAGTAGCAGGAAAAGTGCCAGCCTTCTGCCTTGGTAGAGCTTCTGCCCACATGCCTGACACTAACTACATGCAAAAACGTAAGTGAGGAGTCAGCAAGCTTACAAGCCGACAGGCTCGTTTCAGCAGCCCACCACAGCATGCCGAGGTGTGGATATCGGCTTCTAGCCATGGGACACTCCTCCAGAGGCTGTCACCTTGCCCAAGACTTGGAAGAGAACGTGCCCGCATGTGTGGGGTGTACCAGCAACCCAGGCGCGCAAGGTGTGTGCCCCGCTGGGTCACGCACATCCATGTCAACAGGCAACTGTACATTTATTTGCAAGAGGGGAGAAGGAAGAAGAGCAGAAAGAATCAGCTCCCCAGATGCTTGCCAAGCCATCCATGAGTGTCATGTGCTGTCTGCATTTCTCGTTGGATCAATTAAAACTAGGGCTGGATGAATATTATTTGCCAAATATATTATTTAGCAAATGTTGATCTTCTTTACTGAATATGCTATTTGACTAATCATTTCTGCAGTAGCCTACCAGCTCTAGCACCATTCAAACACTATTCGTTGAATAATTTATGAGATGAACAAAGACAAAATGCATTGAATAATTTATTCAAAGAAAAATTGCTTCCAGTATTTGGTTAGCTCTAATTAGATCCTCTTTTCGGCTAGATTACACACATACGTGCACGTGCTCGGGCATACATACACATGGGCACATGGGCACATGGGCACATATGCAGCAAGCCAGATTCGGGGTGCATAGCAGATTGGCACCACTTTACTTCAGTGGTTTTATGCCTGAGGCACACTGGCACAGACAGAATCAAAACAAAGCCTCATAAATAGAGTGAAAGGGTGCAGGGTGATATGCAACGGGTCAGGAAAAGAGGAGCTGGTGATTCATCTAGAAGATGATTTTAGGACACTTTGAGAAGAAGCAAGAACATAAAGAAATTCTGCCTCAAGTGGATCACGAGTCCCTCTTCTTTGGCAGACTGCATGTAAAGAAAGAGGATGCTAAATGTAGTCATTTGCAACCATAGACTTCCCTATTTCACACTCAAGTGTGGACAGAGAACGAGATCAGAAGGGAGGGATGGCAGGTATTTTGTGGTGACAGAGTAAAAGACCACTGCAGTATGATTTCAGGACTGCTGGAACAGTGCAAGGTCCCTAAACATCAGCAGGCCCAGATCATGTTCATATGCTGCAGAATGACCTTTTTCTCCCAACCGTCCTGGAGTATGTCCAGTTATTCCCTTTCAACTGCAGTTTTTCTTATCTTTAGGACAGGTTACGCATGAGTTCCTGGGGCAAGGAGAAGCTTCGCTGACCACAGTGAGCTGCTAGACAAAGACATACTGGCATCTTCTGTTGGTTACCTGATTTTTCACAGCTAATTTGGGGGCAGGTATTTCAGGTAAAGTGTCAGCTTTAATTCACAGCCCCTTCAAAGCTACTTTCATATGAAGCCACGTAACCTCTCAGAGTCTGGTACCTCCAGGTCAGGGTTGAGGGCAGCAGAAAGATTTTACTGACAGTGCAGCTGTTTGCACCATACCTAACCACGTGGATAAACAAAGGACTACAATTTAGCCAAGATAACCTTTGCGATAACCTTGCAAATGCTGACATAAACCATATGTGCTTCCCAATCCCAGAAAGGCAAAGACAAACCTTACATAAATTCCCAAACTTTACAAAATTTACATGGTGGCATATCCAGGAACATTCATAATAGGAGGGATCCCACATTCAGGCCTAGTTTTCAAACCCCTTGCAGTAGAAGTCCATCTCCAATAACATGAGACATGTATCAAATAAGAGAAGTTGCCAAAGCAGACTAAAAGGCGTTGTGTGTACGTCAAAGAAAAAAGCTTTCCTCAGCTGCTGTCTGCATCTTTTATTTAGATAGCTGGACAAGATAAATGGGACAGATACGCAAGCAAATCAAAATGCAATGATAAAACAGAAACCTCTAATTGGTCATCTTGAAGGACAAAGCTGCATCTTCTGTGGTTAATTTGCTCCCAATTATTTTTTTTCCCTTGGTTCTATTTTTGTAGAGCTCCCAGAGCTGCCCTAATGGTAGAGAAAAAGAGTAATGGAGATAATTGGGAACATCCTGAATAACCTAATTCCAGTGTCCCTATGGTATGACTAGACACCTAAAGGGTGTCTCCAGGACAATGTCAGCCAGCATGAAAGGCTGCGTCAAAGGCATCAGAGTGAGGTTGCTCTTTTTAAAAGCTTGTTGGCACTTTCAATTAATAGAAGTCACTTGGGAAGTATTTCCTTTTATGCCTGACAGGTTTCTCTTTTGCCCTTTATATATGATGTGTTACCATGAATGCAGTTCATCCACTGCTTAATCATCCTGCCTGTTTGTCATGCACAGATAGCACATACTTTTGTACATAGGACTTAAGGACCCAGGTTTCAGAGAATGTTAGCGTTCAGAGGCAGAACTTGGGAGTGGAAAGGCAACACCATAATTAGGCATCAGGCATCTTGCTTAGAAGTTGGCGTATGAGGCTTTTGCCCCTACTCCAGTACAAGTAACTTTGCCACACAGGGCACAGGTACCATAGCACAGCAGGAGCATGCAAATGAGTGCCAGGGTGGCTGGGGGACACCAGCTGGAGCATCTCAAAGAGCATGCACAGTCGTGTGGGCAGCCACAGGCAAGGGGAAGTGAGTCGCAAGCATCCCATAGCTGTCAGCTGCTGTGTATCCAGAACCACTTCATCCCAGTGCCTCCTTGGAAAATGAACAAGATTTCATTTTGCTGGGTGCTTTCAGAAAGAATACACTGACACAGCTGTGAAGTGCCCAGATCCACTGTGATGGGGGGACATACCAGTAAATAAGAACAACCTTATTGTTGTACAGCCCAGGCTGTACTCAAAACATGGTCCTAGTCTCACGAGGGTCCTCAGTTCTGCAAACTGGCACCAATAAATTAATGGAAATAGGATTAATTTTAAATTCTCTACCTGAAGAGCAAACACCAAAGTCACAGGCTTCTAGCATCTTCAGTACCTGCAGCAGCTGGCCATAACAAACACGTTCAGCAGTCGTAGGGGCAGGAAGGGCTTTTTCTCCCAGTGTTTACTGCACCTTCTGGCCAGTGTCCTCTCTCAGCACTGAGAAGGGACAATCATGTGTCAGCTCTGGGGGAAGATACCCCCTCTTGCCACAGTTTCCTGACCTGCCAGCGTCTAGCATGGTGCCTGAACTTGTTCTCTAATAAGTGTTTTTAATCCTACATATGAGCACGTGTATTTTAGTACACCGCTATGTGGAGTGCCAAGTCAGGTCAGAGCTTGACGTTTTACTATTTTGCCATAAAGCAAGACCTCTACAAATTTCAGGCTTGGATAAATAACCGCTGCCCTTTTTTTAAAGGAATTTATTTACAAGATCATCAAAATGAAAGTGACAGCAGTGGCAGCAAGTAAATTACCGCTGCCTAATTAGGCCCAAAGAGAGTTTGGGGCCTGAAATGTCCCTTCATGTAGGCTGATGGAGAAAAGAAAAGCACACTAGACACATGCACATTGAACTTACCAGTCCTTAAATTTCTTGTCTTTCTGCTAGTCCCTGAAGTGCAAAAAGTGCTATATTCTTCCCTGCTTCTGTTCCCATGTTCAGAGGCTTGTAAGATTTGCAGTTAAAGGTACTCATTCATTGTTAGACTTGAAAACAAACTTGCCAGGCACTCTTTGTTGAACTTGTTCAGTTCCTTTTCTCTCTCCCATCCAGGACACAGAGCCAGCCTGGTAATTCTGCTGCTCGGTGTCTCCTAGGCAATGCTTGCTCAATGCTGACCAACTTCTTGTAAAAAGAGCTGAAAAAAAGCCAGGTACTGGCTGCTGCACTTATACATACACCTTGTTCATTCACACCGAGAACCCAAAATTTCACAGGGGAGCTTGCACATCCTTGCAGCACCATCCTTCAGAAGTGTCCAGCACAGGCACTGCTCTTTGTTACTGTGCCGTTGGTTATAAAACGAAATCAAAAAGCCTTTAATTATTTCACTAGAAATAAAACTATCTATCTTCAGTTAGGAGGTAAGGAGAAGTTCACCAGAAAATTGTTTGATCTGGGCTACTAACCAAACAGAAGTTTCCATGGCTTCAAGGTTGTAAGCCATAGCATTTCAGATCACTGGAATTAAATAACTGCTTAGGAATAAACTTCCTTAAGTTAAAGGTTGATATTTCTGCATGGCTTAAAGGATTTGGTTCTAATTTCAGCTTCTGGTGGTTTTTTGGTTTTTGTTTTTTTTTTTAAGAGATAAACAGAGATAATTCACCAAATAACTTCAATGTGTGAAGATCTAGGGCTGCTCCATAAACACAGCATGAGCTTGGCAGCCAGCAGGGAAGAGCACCAGACTGATCACAATGGCTCAGCTAGGTCCCAGATCAGCCCCAGGCAGGGGGTCACAGCCCCACAGGTGAGGGCCCATCAGTCTGGCAGGGCTTAGCCTCACTGGGCTACCAAACTGCACAAGAGCATTTATATGAATGCCCCCCACCCTCTTTACCCATTTAAAAATGTCTAATTTTCACAACAAAACCTTCACAATAAAAGATGTGCATTAAAAATGTGGGGAAGAAAAAATAACCCCAGCCTCTATATGAGATAACAATATGAGTCCAAAGAGCATGAGGACGTAGGGGCAGCACAATTTGTCCTACAGCATTTGAAGCAAAGAAAGGACATGCCAGGCTCCAATGTTTAAAAAAGCCCCATGACTGAATTACATGATAAAAGGTTCAATCACAGCAGAAAATTGAGTTAGGTTACTGGAGAAGCTGTCACTTTTAAAGATGTAGAAAGTTGCAAGACCAGATTTGTCATTGGAAGTCAAATTGGTGAAATTTACCTTGCTTGTGAGCAAAAATGAATATTAAGCATCATTCCAAAGAGAAGCTTTAGAGAAATGCATAATCCTCTTTCTGTGGAGTTTTATTTCAGAAAGGGGCAATTCTGCACATGATTTATCTTTTTTCTGTGAATAAATTTGTTAAGCCTGAGAAAACGGAGTCCATTATATGGTCCCATAGTCAGATAGCACGATATACAGCTGTGAGATGTGTTATTATGCAGTAAAGATATAGCACAATTGCAATGAGTCTTCTCAGAAGGGTTGCAAATCCAGTAAGAATGGTAAATTTTAATCTTTTGTTATCTCAGCTTTGGTCATTGATTTCTCTGGCATTTTAAAATGAAGGGGAAAGAACCAGAAGCAATGTGTGATAGAAAGCTCATTAATTCAAAGCTGAATTCAACCCCAAAATCCGATTGATGCTGGTGAGTTTGGAGTACACCTCAAATGTAGGAAATTTCCTGCACCCACAAAATCAGGCTTTGGCGTGAACAGACTGTAGAGCTGACAAAGAAGCAAGATAATGCATATCCTTACTCACTGGAACCTATGAGCTGGAATAACAGCTGCAGTGTTTGGGCTGTTACCATCCATTTTGCAGGGTACAGGGGCTCCTAGATCTGTTCAAACAGAAATCTGTAACCCGTACCTGACCTACCCTCACATTACCCTCAGCCTGCACAGAAAGCAAGTGACCTTCCCTGCTGGTGCAGTGTAAATTGTTAAAGATTATTGTTTTCTCAGGAAGGTCTTCAAGCATGCTTTGCTGTTCCCAGTGAAACGCACTGTGACTTTACCATTGATCACCAGAGGGCAAAAAGGACAATTTCATCCCTCTAGAAAGAAATGCTCTGCAGCAATTTTCTCTTTTTTATTGTAACTGCGTGTCCTTTCACTTAATTTACTGAAATAATTCCATTTTTCTCTGCAAAACACTTTTATTCAATAAAAGTTTGTCCTCTTTCA
This sequence comes from Falco cherrug, assembly GCF_023634085.1. Taxonomy (NCBI): domain Eukaryota; kingdom Metazoa; phylum Chordata; class Aves; order Falconiformes; family Falconidae; genus Falco; species Falco cherrug. The sequence continues at coordinate 80,239,035 of NC_073702.1, read as the reverse complement.
GCCCCCTTTCTGTTTGCTGGCCTTGATTTTATTGCTTTGCTGGCTGACAACAAGGTCTGAACTCCCTGTGCAGTCCCCCCCTGTGCAGTGAAACACCCAAACATAGACTTTACTTCCAGATACTAAGGTGTAACACTGCCCAAGCTTGACAAGGATGCCCTGTGCCAAGCTGGAGAGCTGGATCTGGTATCTGTTGGGTTTAGCAAGGTTGCTTCACCAAAAGCATTAAGACAGAGGAGGTATCTCCTAGCTGAACTAAACATAGAGAGTAAAGCCTGTTCTGCAGATTATGAAAATGGTTTGACATACCAGCTTGCACCCTGCAGGGCAGAGAAGCCCTGGGCCAGACCAGAATGACAGCCAGCCCCGTCCTGGCCGTGACCTGGCCAGGCACAGGCGCCTCGGGCAGGCATGGAGGACACAAGCAATCCATGCAGGTGTTGCCTCCAGGCTACAGCCACAGTGACCCCGGGACTTACTGAGCTGGCGGTTGCGTCCAGGTCATCACGTTTCATAAGCACAGTCTGACATTAATCACATTGCCCTGTTTTAGTCAGGGCCCTCACGTAGTTAATCCTCTTGTGCCACTATAGGAAAGGGAACACATGCTTGACACCAACAGTGCAACCCTCGGGTACAATTAAACATCAGGAACTACTCAAACATTTGTAAGGTTCCCTTTTTATGCACATCTGCTTGTTGACCTTTGGGAGAGAGACTCTTTCATGGCCAGTTTTCGGTGATAAGAAGCTGCTATCACAAAAAAGCACTGTCACAGCTGGCGCGATACCAAAGACGGAGCTGGGAGATTGAAATGTTGCTGGAAGGGGTTCGTCCTAGTCTGCATGGGGCAGCGCAGGGAAGTTTGCTCTGCTGTCACCCTTGGTTTATCTCTTCAGCGGCTAAATAAAGGACTTCAATCTTTGCAGCTGCAAGCTCAGCAGCTTTCTCTACCACGCATCATTCACTCGAAGATAAAACCAGTTGTGGAGAGTCCCAGATCTTTGGTGCAAGCTGTTATTTGATTTATTTATTGGCACAGGGTTCTAAAACATGGTAGGTGCTTTTTTGCAGATAGGAGACACAGTTCCCTAGCTTTGAAGGGCTGACAGCAAAGATGTAGTGTACACAAAAAACACTAATGCAGCAACAGAGACAGAAAGCAAGTTTGCAACATTAGATTAAGTGGTTGCTTATGGTTGCTGTACAAGTCTTGGTTGTTTGAAGACAGAGATGCATATATACACATATGTATTCCTTATGCATGCACCTCTGTACTGAAGATGTCATAGGCGTAAACAACAAAATGGAGGCTCGAAGATTTATCCAATGGGAATTAGGAAAAATCCAGCATTTCCTGGCCAAGGTACCAGATCTAACCATGGCTCTAAATTATTACAGTGCTCAAAATAGTACAAAGGGCTGCAACATAATCACTGCAAAAAACAGTCAGGGGGCAGGGGACGGAACAGGCACCATCCTAAAGAGCAAAAAATGTCTTCTGTTGCCCCATGAATGGTGTCAGCATGTGAAAGAGCAGATCCTTGCTCAGTGAGCAGACTAGTGTGCAGTGGAAGGCGTGCAGAGTACCAGCCGACTGCAGGCACAAGTCACTGAGTCACCTCTGATGAAGTTCCTGCTCTGTAGACAGTCCCTTTTTGCAACAGTGAGTTTATCACGCTGGCTCACCTGCATGATCTCAACTAGCTCCTCTACTGAGCCCGTTTAAAACTCAGTGCATTGGTTGCCTTCTTTTTAACCCCTGCTACAGCCCCTCAAGAGCGAAGGGTGCCCTCCTGCCTCTTGCCCTTAGAGGTGTTGCTGTGGCAGATCTGAACTTTTCCTAATACCAGAGCATCTTGGTATGGGTTTCATCTGGCCTTTATTTTGTGTGTTGCCTTTTCAAGAAAACAGCTGAGACTTGTGTGTGCTCTTTGATTTAAAAAATGCAAGAAATAGTATTATATAGAGATGTAGAAATTAACGAGTTTCTCATCTAAGTGGACTGGTAGTGTATAAGAGGTGTTTGAGAGCATTCCTAGAGGGCCGTGACACTACCTGCCATCACTGAGAGGGTCATCTGAGTTATTGGCTATTATTTAAGACTTTGGACCATGTAATTGTTTCCTTTCTTCCCGAGATTAAAGGTAGAAAAAGCAATACTGTCTCTTTAGACAGGAGTAATCCACATCTAAAGCCTTTCCTGCCACTTGGACAGAAAAGCCAGCCGTTTAGTTACTAGATCCTGTAAGTGGGTGAGAAGAGATGCTGTGCTGCCCCATCAAAATGCCACAGTCATGGCACAGCCACATCCTCTGCCTGCCCTGGGGGAGGCAGGACACTGTGGCCATTTGCAGCCGGTAGTGTCTGCACAGGAGCTAACGATGGCAAATCCTAAGGTAAGATTGCAGCCAGACAAATCTGTCTGATCCTTTTTCGTGGTTTTCTCAAGTGAAAGCCTTAGGAGATTCTGGGGTTTGTGGCTTTTGCCTAAAAGCAAATGCTCGTTTACCGCCCTGACTTAATATTCAAGTGTGGTTTTGCTCCCCCACTGTCCCCTCCTTGCCTGCAGGCTGAAGTCACGAAGCAGGCAGTGACTCCTGGTGCCTGACACCGGAGAGCACCTTGCACCGACTCCACCAGGAGCAGCTCCAAGTCAAACTCCAGGGCTGGAAGGGAGATCGGGGAGCGTGAGGCACTCCTCCAGCACCACCCAGCACTTCTTTAGCCAAGCACTCTTCTTCCTCCTCTTATGAAGTAAACATCCTCCTTTGAAAGTCAGAAGGAGCTGTGGCTTTGGCTTCAGCGGGGAACAGGAGCTGGCCCAGGGACCACCTGAACCTTCTGCTTTCTGGTTGCACTCCTGAAGCTGCAAAGCCACCACCCTAAATTTTAACCAAAGGTAAACTGACCCAGCCCACCAGTAGCTTAATTTCACACTGATGTCTGATCAGCAGGGACAGGTGTCTCTGCCCATAGCAGGGGAGTTGGAACAAGAAGATCTTTAAGGTCCCTTTCAGCCTAAACCATTCTCTAACTTTATGATTCTATGATCTTCTTGCTGATACCAGCTGACACCCAGCCTGGCCACTGTGGACCCCTGAACCTCCCCCTCAGCACCTCCCCTCTCCATCCTTTCACATCCCTCCCACACGCAGCAGAGCCCATGCTGCCTGGGGCCAGCTGAGGCTCAGCCCTGTGCTCGCACACCCACCTGTTTTCCAGACTGTTTTAAGGATTTAACCTTTCCTCTCTGCTTTCCTTCCAAGGCTTTCCTCCAGGCCTTTGTCACCTGGAGTCTGCATGACGGCTGCGCCTCTCGCCCCAGCAGCTGTAGCCTTGTCTCCTGCAAGATCCCACGAAAAAGACCTCATCCCGGCTTGCTGATGGGGCTGCCTCACCCCTCTTGGGACATCACATCACCATATCACCAAAAGCCAGTAATGGCTTGGCTGTGTGTTGGTGCTCTGGTAATGCTGACCCTCATCTTTATTGTGTCAAATGGCCAAGTTTTCCTGCCAGCTAAGTAGCTTCCCTCATGTTCACCATTTAATTTTTTCCTCTTGCCTCTGTTCCAGGAGAAATGAAAACAGATGCGTGCCCGTGACAAAGTGGTCTTGCTCTGCCGCAGAGCTCCCTGCACTGGAGGTCCTCACAGGAAGGCACGAGGCACAGAAGACACTGCTTACGGTGCAAAGCTCAGCAGTGCCTCACTCCTTCATCTTTATGCATACAAGCATCTGTACAACCTCTCTTTACAATGTGTCCCAGTGTGGTTTTGCAGGGACTGTGTTTTCTTCCCTGCCTGATATTCACCACACCCTGCAGATGATGCACACGCTGGACCTCATGTTACAGGGGCTGCTATACAGCAGCACAGCCCCCTTTCCCTAACTACCCTGTGGCTGCTGCACCCACCCCTGGTCCTGGCACAGTATTCGCAGAGGCTATCAATCACTCCTGACTTAGCACCATTTCTAGCATGACAGAGTCACAAGCTCTGCAAGCACATCACTGCAATACATTACCAGTGTGGAGCTGGTTTCCTTCTGCAGGCAAATGAAGACTCGGGTGCCCAAGGCAGCACTGTTCTCCTGGACTCCCCATTCCCTTCTTGCATTTTACCTCGCTGCCTCATGTCCTCTTTATCCATCATTCATTTCTGCACTTTGTCCTTACCTCAGCTCCCCCATCTATCCTGATCATGTAATGGCTATATAATAATATTACCGATGGATTTGTTTTCTTCTGCGGATAAACTGTCCGTAGTCCAGCTGAGTCATATTTAAGCCCAACAATGAGGACTTGGTGAAAATGTAGAGAAAAAGACCTAGAGGAAGAAAGGTCTCCTGAGTCATGATCAGCAATCTACCATCAGTGCAGATGTGCCTTTCTATAGACATTTCTTACAGTACAGTATTTTTAAATAATAATAATTAAAAAAGACCCTGGAGAAAATAACCTTCCATTTGGCACAAAATACAGTTCTGGACACCAACCAGATCTGCATACATTTGCTTCCTCTTGCACAATGTCTTTTGTTGCCTTCCTCCCTTCTCTAGAAAATGGACAACGCAAGACAAGCAAATATACGTATTTTATTTTTGTTGTGAAACACTTCTCCTCATGAAAGAAAGGAAGCCTTGAGAGCATTTCAGACTGTCTTTTATAGTTCCTGTGGCTATAACTAAAATATGTGTTTTCAACATGAATCAGAGTGATATAACTACTTACACATCTTGTACGGTGCCTTTTTGTTCCTCCTACAGAAAACTCCAACAGGTTCCAATAGAAAATAACTCTTTTACATCCAGCTTCAAAAGCTACATTCCCATTTATAGCAAGAAAAGAAAAACATGAGAGCAGATGATGGCAAATCAAGCTGGGTGATGCAGACCTGGGGGATCTGGGAGTTCTTCTTCTGTGCAACGCATATTTTACCGAAGCTATGAAACCATTTCATTATGGGGTGCCAAGAGAAATGCATGTTCCATTCAGATCAGATTTACCCAACTGGGTCACTGGAAGCCAAGGTGCAAATACCCAGGCTGTGCCACATAGACTCTGGCGTGGCTGGTGGAGCCTGGCTGGTTTTCCACCCCTGTGATGGGAGAAAGGGTTGGCATCTCAGATGTTGCAGAGGAGGAGAGGCAGACATCGTTAAATGGTCTCTCAGGCCAGCTTTGCTGTACTGGCCACCCAGGGACCCCGTGTGCCCTCCGGGTGAGCGATAAGGGAAGCATGGTTTGAGAAAGGTGGCTGTGATGGTGCAAACATCCTCTGGCTACAGCGGTGAAGCCTAACTGCAGCCAGCGACAGCCGTGATGAGAAAGTGGAGTGCCAGAGCCACACAGCCCGGGCTCAGGCTGGAGGAGCTGCCTGGCTGGCTCCTCAAACAGGGGCTTAGAGCGTGACATGGAGGCACAGCACCGCCTGGAAATGTATGACCACAAGGTGAACCAGGGAGAGCTGTCAGCAGCAAGAATGGCAAGAGGAGGTGGGGCTGTTTGACTTGGCTCTGGGATACCGGTAAACTGAAGGAAATGTCAGTAAAGGTAAAAATGTCACTCTAATAATAGTAACTGACATTGCTGCTCCCTTTTTAATCAGAAATAACAAACACTCGGGGGTGGGGCGGGGAGGGTGTGATAGGAAGAAGATTGTTTGACCCACAAGGGTCGGGCGGACACCTCTGAAACAACAACATGGGAAGTCTGGACACAGAAACACCTAAGACATGAGTGCAGAGCCCACAAGAAGACCCTAGAAACGTGGGGGTCACCTTTATTTTCAACAACCACCAGCAGGAGAGTTTGAGCCATGCAAAAAGGCAGAGTGCAGATTTAGGTCCAGCCCAAAAGGCAGTTGTTCCCGGTATGTCAGGTTTTAGATTGGATTCACACAGGCTCTGTTTGGAGGAAAAGGATCAGGAATATTACTATTGCTTTCTGTGGAGCGGTAAGAACATAACCTTCTCCAAGCCTGCCATGGCATGGAGCAGCATTTTGCTGTTACTGGTTGATGAAATTGCACACCAGCAGAATGACAATCAGCTGTCCTGAAGGTTTTGTTTTCTTGCCTTTTAGACTTTACTGATCCTCTTCCCGAAATCACACTCTCAAGCTTGACTGCTGCACGTGGTGAAAGGACACCATGGAAATGCCAAAAGCAGCTCTGTGAAAGCCCTGTGCTGACATGATGCCTGTGCACTGCTTCACTAACAAGTGCCACTCATGCCCACCGAGCTGCCAGGATGCCTGAGGGTGCTGAGAACCTGCTGCTTTTGCTGGAACTCACTCGTAGGAGCTCTGGGACAGAGACAGTGACGTTGACAGGACAGCGTGCTGTGGCACAGCTGCTCCCTATCTCCTGGCCTTGCAGCACGCACTGCATTTGGCTGGCACTCATGTGGAAGCAAAAACGTTCTGAGCACCCCCCCTTTGCTATACCCCATAGGGAAGCCTCTCTGCCCTGTGGATGCTCAGCACTTCTGAAAAGCAAATGTACAGCTGGGAAAGTATATACACAGACGTGCACTTTTTTCCTCAGCCTGGGCCTATGGATGTTCCAGATCCAATAGATGTGACACTTTGCTTGGGTTTGTTTGGAAAGAGCTTGAGGGGCAAAATCGTGAGGTACAACTAGCATGCACTTATTAGACACGTCCATACTTCTGGTTGTGTGTCAGTGGTAAGATTGAGAGCCAATATCCTGGCAGTAAGCATAAAGGCCACTTGCACCTCTGAGAGATACTCTTAGACAGCCAGGAGTTTGCGTGCTGTTTACACTTGAAAGGATTTTCTTTGCAACCACAGATACTAGTCTGCATGTGTATGAAGGGTTGAGAGGTTTCTTCAGTGATGAAAGACACTAGGCCAGCATGCTCTGAAGTCAAACGCAGACAGGGTTTTTTCTTCCTTTGTTTCTGCTCCCCACCTATCTTGCACTGTGTGGTTTATTTATTAAGAACATTACAATCATTTAGCTTAATATAAGCCCAGAGAGTGCTCAAAAAGGGGAAGGCAATATATGAGTAACTTCTGGCTGCTGCCCTCTGTTGCATCTGTTAGGACAAATGCATATAAGCAGAAAAGCTGTGTGAGCAAAGAGGCAAACGACAAAGTTCTGTTAGAGAAAAAGCGCCATCACTGTGTACTGGAAGGTATGTTGAAATCAATGCTAATAGCTTCCTTGGAAAGAGTTTTCGAGGTAAATGTTCCTGAGAAGTACCTAGCAGATAGATGTTCTGACTCACAGGAGGAGGCTGTAGTGCTTGTGACTCTCAGCTGCTTACTGATACCACTTGGATGAGACAAGCAGAGGTTTCTTATTTACTGAGCTAGAGAAAGGTGAAAGTTCTGATGTGTTCAGTCTTTTAGTTATTTCAGTAATTTAATTCCGATTCGTATAATATTCTTTTTTCCCTTTAGAGCCCTTTCGCTTGGAGTCCTGTGATCAGAATCAGGGCTTTCATTTCTTGCAAGGAGGAAGTTTGCGGTTCCGATGTTTTATGGGGGAAATCTTTAAAATACAGCCCAAAAGCTAAAAAATCCCAACCAACCAACCAACCACAAAACAGATCAAGTAAAACCTAACAAATACCTTCCTTCATCTGGCAGTGAAGCTATATGCACACACCTTCTTGTCTGCATGCAGCAAATGCTGGAGCTCTAATCTGCACATGACAGTCACTCTGGTTCAGAATAGCAAAACTATTTAAATTTGTTGAAAAGATGCCTCCAAACCTTTGCTTCAGCCTATTGTCCCCTTGAACATCTAGGCACACAATTTGAGGCTTTGTGTCCTGCACTTCCCTTCCAACCTGTTGAGATTTCCCCGGTGCTGGCCCATGCCAGCCTGGTTCTCTTCCTTGCTGCTCTGGCATTGCTCCCACTGCTGTCTCCCGGCTGGCCGCGCTGGCAGCCCTGTCCAGGAATGATCTTCCCCAAGAGAGGGAAGGCTGAAAAAGGAGTGCCAAGCCCGGCAGAGCAACGGGCAAGGATAAAATGCCAAAAGACCCAAATTCCTCCCAGGCATCCAACACTAGCACTCTGATCACCATCTTTTAAAAAGTCCTGCACTATTGAACTCTTGGTAACCAAGGCATCTGATGGAGGGACATGAAAGATGTCACCTCTAGGTGCCTTTTCACTTCTTAAACATGATCTAAACAACCCTCTAAGTGCAGCAGCAAAGTTTTATTTGCCATACTGCGGGACCAAAGGGATTCCAGACTTCACATTTTTACTATCTTACTTTCATGCAGTGTTAATTTTGTGTAGAATAGAAGTGCTGGAAAGAAGCACAACAGTGCTACTACATATAATGAAATGATGTTTTTGGATGCTGGGAACAGGCTTAGTACAACAAAACAAGCTCTGGTGTACGACAACCATGGCTCCTGGTGCTCTGAAAGTTTGGGTGTGCTAAACACACAGATGCTGAGACACTGGTTTACACCATCCCAGAACAAAACTTGCTCTTCACTTAGGTCTTTCACGTCAAGGGGATTGTGTTATCCTCAGGGACAACGAGAATGGGCCCAGCTCTGTCTCCCGGTGCTCTGGGCAGGGCTTAGTGACAGCTTCCTTGGCTAATCATCAAGAACCTTTACTTTTCCTTCCTTGGTGGCACAAGACATCATACCCCACTGCTTGGAAGAAGACTGTTTCTGATGGATTAAGGCAATTAGATGTCGTACCTAATGGCAGAGGACTGTGCTCTCTCCCTTCCCAGCAACAGCAGAACTTTGCATTGTGAGTTAGAAGTATGTCTGCTATCAAGGACGAAGAAAGCAATTCAGGAATATCTGAAAAATCCAGGAGTCTGCAGATAGGACAGCACAGAGGGCTTAATATGCTCCCCAGAGTGAGTATGCCAAGACACATCACCTGCTCCTGGTGGACAGACAGCAATGCCAACAAGCAGTGGAGTCCAACTCCGGCCGTTGGACTCCACAGTTCGGGAGCAGGAGTTGAAGTAATATCATTTACCCTTTAGTTGCTAGCTGTTGAACTGCTGACTGATGCCAATGACTGTCATCCAGAAAAAAATGATACCAGTGTATTACACTCAGTTAGTGTTAACGAGCCTGGAATAATCTAAATTTTCAGGTTAATTAGGCTGCTCCCATCTCTGGGCTTGTACCACAGCATCCTGCCTCTACAGCAGTGAAATATAGTCTTGCCCTGGGCTGCCCAGGTTATTCTGCAAAGAAATCACTAGCGTAACACCTGAAGAAACTCGGTGGCTCACATTCAAATAGTGCTATTACACTAAATTAAGGTCACCAGGCCTGTATCCAGATCAGGAAACAAATAGATGAAGGACTGCTATCTGACACCGCGGACAAGTGGCCCAACGCAGCCCACATCTGCGTGGCTAAACGCTCCAGGAAAATAGGATGGCTGTCTCCAAACTCCCTGTTGGAAATTACCTGGGACATCCATATCTTAAGTCATACCTTGGATGGATCCATAACTCTAAGAAAACTGTTCACATGAACACTAAAATTATGCCTCTTTTTATCTAACAGACCTCTTAGATCCAAACCTCCTTTCATAATGGTGTAAACCGATCCTATAAAACATGGACGTAGGAAAAAATGAATAAAGCCCTGTTCTCCTGTGGCACAAGCAAGTTTCTCCAGGCGTCTAAGAAAAAGAAGATTTTTATTTCATTTTATTCCATTTTTATTTCATTTTATTCCATTTTTATTTCATTTTCTCAATTTTTCAGTTCTGCAATTAGTAAAATCATTAGTATTTTTTAAATGCAATTCACAGAACACTTTCAGATGAATGATGACTGGTTGGATATGTATTCAACCTAACATCTTGACCTTGCTTTCCTTTACATGCCAGCATGAATCAGTGAAATCACTATATAAAACCAGTGTGAGATCAAAATCAAGTCTATGTGCAGTGACCATTATTAAAGGAAAAAAAAAGTGCTTCTTTCCCATTATATCACATAGAATCATTTGCCAAACAACATGCCATGTTGCCTTCAGGCACATGATTAATGCCAGTGCAGTTCCAATAAAGCTTACAAAGCGCACAGCCCCGGTCTCCCTGGAGAGTTAGGAACAACAGCGAGCAAAGCCTAAACGATGCTGTTCTTCGTCTTTCAGTCACCAGGGATTTCCAGCCTTTTCCTCATTTCTGAGTATTAATCTTTATTTCTTTTTCAGAGTAATGACATTTCTCAGCAGTGGATATTTTTATCAGCTGGCTACATCCACAAGACACTGAGTGTTCATTTCAGCTGTCCTGTTGAAAGGATTTTGCCTTGGAGTGCCACTTCCATTTCCCTTTTTCCGATTTGCTTATTCTCTCATTTCCATATTGTTTTCCAATTTGTTGTGGTCTGGGTTTTCTCTGTTGTAAATACCAGCCCCCAGCTTCTTTGCCAGGACAAAGGGCTTTCTTTCAAAGTTATCTAAGGTATGCTGTGTGTCTTTTGTGCACAGCACTAGGTACAAGTCCCTTTGTGACCAGGATAGTGGGCTAAATGCAAATGCTTTCACCCAGGCAGAACTACCAGGGGCCAAATTCTCATTTACATGAAAACCTCTTTATACCAGTCTGGTAGTGGCAAGAGCGCTTACAGTGCCTACAGATACTTAAGGGCCATTTCCAGTGCCAGAACATCAGCATCCTTCATTGAAGGATCAGCTCCCAATCCTGATGCGTTTGGGCTAACTCTGAAGTTGTGGTTTTGACCCACTGTGGCTTTTAATCCTGGACACTTCATAATATCAATCAAGGCACTGCACAAACTAGGCATTTCTCTGCCTCCTCAGAGGCAGCTGTTTGCGGTGATTGTATTCGGGTGTAACAGTAACATCTCTGAAATGCGAAGGTCAAGGAGTGAAAAATGCCTTTCCTTTAATCCTCCAGGGGCAATTTTTGGTATGAAAAAACCCCATAGGTGCTCAGCCTAACACCTAGCGGTGCTCTGGGATTTCAGTGGCCACACATTGCCCTTCCCAGCAGCCGGGGGAAGGCAGGCATGGAGGTGTGGGGTGCGTGCTGCTGGCACGCTGCAGGACCGAGCCCCAACCTCCAGGCTCAGACTGCTCGGGCAGGTATAGCTGATGAGCTCACAGCACACAGGCAGGGCTTCGGTGTGACAGAGTATGTATGTTTACTTTATTCATGGGTGCCTGGTTCTATTTTCTGATAGATAGATAGATAGATAGATAGATAGATAGATAGATAGATAGATAGATAGATAGATAGATAGATAGATAGATAAACAGTCTGTGTGAGTGCATTAATAGAGTGCTTTCTCTGAGTGAATGCAAATATGCTTTCATTACCGATTGACTAAATCAAGTGTGGCTGTTCTTTCTTTTACCCGTTCTTGAACATGCTTATTAGAAAACCCTTGCTGATCAGGCCAGAAATGATTTTTAAAAAGGCTTCTAATGAAAACTCCTAGCTGCAGTTTCCTGAGGAGCCCTGCATATGCACTGGAGACTGATAGGGAATTGGGCACTTAAATCATTGGTGGTGCAGCTCTGGGGGAATAAATACAAATTCAGTATGTTTAGTAGTGTCAGCAAGATCTGACATGATGCAAGACACTAAAAGCGTAGTCAAACCTAATGCATTAGGGCATTAGTTGAGCATGTGCAGGTGGTGAGACACAGGTAGCATTGTTTCACTGGATACATGAATTTTAAAGGAGTCAGTGGAGAGAACTGCTGTTTTTTACAGCACCATCCACTGTCCATCCCTGGAGGCAGAAAACAAGATGTGATGAGCCAAGAGTCTGATCTGGGGTGGCAGATCCATCTTTACATGGGAAAAACAGATAGTTCACTATGAAATGACATCATCTTTAATAGCGTGGGATCTGTCACCAGCAGTTGTAAACAGAGACTGATTTACAAACCAAGCAGCCTTCTTAGACAGCAAGACTTGATTCAAATTTGCAATTGCAGACCTTGGTAGGAGAGATCTTAAAGTACACTGATGTTATCTAAATCCTTCATTTTAAAGTTACGCGGCAAAGAATTTCTCTAGACTCAGCAAATCTGACCTTCTCACCAAGCATTTTCTACTTAAACAGAAGTTACATGGAAAATCACCCTCTCAGGGTCTTTAAAATAAAGGATCACATGCAGGTGAGGGCCAGTTCTGCAGCACCTAAGACTCCTGCTCATTTCATGCTATGTCATACATAGGACTTCAGCATGACCCTGTCATTGCAACTAATTTTTGACCCTGAGCACAAGTTTCAGTTCCAGCAGTTAAAGTCCATGCTGTGGACTCCAGCCTCACACCTCCCCAGGGCTTGGGGATGCAGCTTGTGCGTTAACAGCCCCCACAACACAGCCTGTGTCCTGCTGTAGGACTTTGCCTTGTCAGGCTGTGATCTGCCAACCCACAATCTCCCTCCTGTATAATCAGAAAGGGGGAGAGCAACTGAGGTGCTGCCTTGCAACTGCAAGAGCTGTCCTGCAACTCATGCTACAAGCCATCCTGAAAATCACCCTACAAGCCAGCCCAAATTTCACCCTACAAACCAGCCCACTCCTTAGGGGCCACCAAGAGCCCTGGCCCTTTGCACCAGAGTTCTCTGCTGTGTCCCCTGCTGTGATGCCCAATACAGAGCACATAAAATGATGCTCAAGACAAATGTGCTACAGCATCTCTCTGAGAAGGTGGTTGCGTGCAGATATGAGAAAATTGTCATCCTAAGACAAGTTGCCATTGTATGGATGCTTTATAGTACTAGAGCCTTCCAACTGAACAATTGTAACTGTGTAGAAGTGGTTTTATTTACCTTAGCCTAAGTGCCTCCAAATTTGACATGATAAAACAGCAGAGACCTTCTCATATTAAAATAGCCTACATTACTAGACTGCTATAAATTTACACCTGAAATTATAGCAAAAATATTTATGTGCCTGTATCTTTCTTCCAAAAAAGACAGTAGCATTTCAAAGAGATGCTCAAAATCAGCTCCTGTAAATTTTAGAGACTGTTCCCATGAAGTGGTTTATTAAATAAACCCTAAGAATGAACAGGGGGCAGACGACCCTTTACGGAAGAGTATTATTGAGGATCTTTACCCTGCAGGACGATAACAGTGGAAAGCTTAAGGCAGTGCTAGTGCTGCAGCTGAATTTTTAAAGACTGCCACCTCACGTCAGTTTAGAAAGGAGACACAATCCAGGCCAGCCTCCCAGTGCACTCGGTGGAGATTCCTCTGGTGTTTGCCTAGCAGCATATGGCACGGCAGCCTCGCTCCCAGAGGCACTGTTGGCCACATTATTGTTGTTAATTTTTAATTGAAAATCATTAATAATGTCCATACCACTTTACAAACCTAGAGCCAGCACGCACTCACTCTTTTCAGGGCAAGCATCCAGAAAACATGAGCTATAAAGCCAGATACTGCTATTTGCTGTTTCACATTGGTACCCATGTTGTGGTGGCTACATCAACATCTTTTGAGAAGGTGTGAGGCACCAGAAGATCATTTCTCCTCCTTTCTGACTCTGCAGGAAGGCTTCAGGGGAAAGCTGGACATGGACAGACACTCCTGGGGTGCCAAGGCTGCGACTCCAAAGGACAGCTGCCCCTGCAGCTGGCTCCGTTTCCATATCCTGCAGCAGGGCTTGCTTTATTGCTCTATTTTCTGCTACTTCTGAGCAAGAACTGAAGTTTCTTGCTTCCATATCAGGGAGACAACTGGTGAGAGACTTCTGGCGTGACTGTTGGTTTTAATATAGAGCAAAGAGTTAAAATGAGTGCTGTGGTTTTGCAGTAAATAGGAACGCTTCTGTATATAATATTTCAGTTATCCAACTGCAAAAGGACTTTTTTTGTACCTGACCTGCATTGAGCAGTGGTTACATTACAGGCCAAAGAGCAGGACTGCAACCCTTTGTGCCTCTACTGCTGGCTAAAACTTCAGCACAAAGCAGCCAAATTCCTTAGGAAGAGCAGAGCTTGGGGATTTGCATCCCGTGCACCTGGGAGCTGCGGCTGTCCAGACTGCAGCCAGGGGAGCATCAGCCCTACCAGCAAACTCGGTGCTGAGGTTACCCTGCCAGAAACATCTGGGGACTGGACTGAGGTGCTGTCTTCATACATGATCCCGCCTGAAAACAAACCGCTTCTTGCTTTTTGGACAGTTAAGTTTTCAGCCTGTTCAGCTTTCTGAGACAGCTCACAGGAGTTACAGTGTTGTCCTCGGGACCTGCCCTGAGGATGGAGAAGGCTACACAGTTGTGCACTGTCTGCTGCAGGGTTTGTGCATGCATGAGCTGAACTAGGTGGACCCATGGCAAGGGCTAGGGGTCCCCCAGCATCCTGTCCTGTTGTCCCCTCAGTCAGTCTATGTCTGTTCATCTTATACATTTACGTGTGTGTGTGTGTAACTCACACACACAGGGGCAGCAGAATTAGGCTCTATTTCAATGCAGTCAGATGCCCAGTTCAGCAAAAACACATAAATGTGTGTTTAACTTCATGCTCTTAACACTAGGTTTAACGTCAGTTTACGCTCACTTTAGGAGGCATAATTCTTACTTCACTTTGAGTAGTCACCTGCTTGATCGCTTCCTCCAGCCTCCCTGAGACAGTCTGGCACCTACAGAACCCACAAACACGTTGTGCAAGGAGTGCGCTGAGCCTTGAAGTGCTCCTCTGGCTCCTGCAAGCACTCGGCGGGGACAACTCCTGAGGGTGGTCAGCTGGGGCGCGGGCACTGCAGCTGTGCCCCGGCGCCAGCCGGCTGCAGGGAAGAAGTAAGGTGCTTGTGGGACACAGGAGGGGAAAGTGTCAGCAGTCTGGAGGTGTGGATTAAGGGCAAAGCAGCATCTCCATGCTGAAGAGAGAGAAGTTTAAAATCTGCCTTAAATACTTACATGCTTCCCAGAATGGGTGTCAGGGGCAGACTTAGCCCGTGGGAGGCTGCGTTTTCCAGTCACCGCTCACCCTTTGGAGGGTCTCCATGGACAAAACTCCCTCATTCTCAGTGTGATGGAGACTCCTGCATGGAAAAGTAGGTAGGGTTGAAGGTGGTAGCCTGTCACAACCCAGTCTTACGCCAGTTTTAAATGTCTGGGAACCACATCCTCCAGCTGCAAATGTTTCAGAGCTAGAGACAAGAATTGCTGCCATGGAAAACCAGAGAATAATCCTCCATCTGCCCATGGGGAAAGTCTTTTCCAAACTCTAATCTGTTAGTAGCTAACCTAGGTCATGTAGCACAGTGATTTGTATTTCCCATTATGCTATCAAATGTAACAGTTTTCAGTATTTACCTAAATGGTTAATCCTTCTTGCATTCAGCCTCTATTATGGGACAGATCCTGACATGCTGTAGCTGCTCTGGGCCATTCTGTTCATCTCTAGTACCCAGAAATCTGGATTATCCTGCTAGATGTCGAATTTCCAGGTGGAATAGATGCAACTACCCTTACCATCCCTCCATGCTTGTGCCCTCTGTACAGCTTTTAGGGATTTCTGCAAGAAATCTCATTCTCTGCTGTCTTTTTGACACCAGATTGTCAGAAAAAGCAGAACCAAAATGAAGACCTAACTTCCAGAATGGTGGTTTGCAGATATCCATGCTTAAAATTATATGGCTGCATATTTAGGTGTAGTTAATACCTTCGCCTGAACAAACAGGTTTCCCTGCTGTGATGAGACAAGCCTCCCATGCAAGTATCTAGAAATCCCTTTTGCACAGTGGAAACATCTGGTAGTAGGTGGATTAAGTAAGTCAGAAATTGAGCCCAGAGGAGAGGAAGGAGACAAGGACAGGAAGGAAGCAAAGCTAGCAATCAGGTCCAGAGAGCTGTTACTGTGCAAGCTGAAGTGGGAAGAGAGGGAGTGAAAACATTGTTTGGGTTGTCAGATAGAAGAGAAAATAGAAGTCATGACAAAGAGGGAAGAACAATAAATATAGATGAGTTGAAGTGCTCTTCAAATCCACGTACCAGTTTTTGAGATTGAAAAAGCTTACATCAGACCAGGGCTTCTCTATCAACTCAGCCCAGTGCCGTCCTGTTCTCTGAAGAAGTCATGTTCCCCCCTCAAGGCAAAATGAGTCCTGGCACCCCAGAGGCTCCCCAGTGCCAGTATATACACACACATGCACATACATGCACACACAAGCAAACAACAAGGACACACATGCACACAGCATGACAGGAGAATATTCAGAATCGCATTTAGCATCCCCAGCAGCTTAAGGTTTACAGACTGGACTGTGAAAATAAATCTGTGCAGCCTGCACTGGTATTGAAAATCTATGCCCACCAGCCGCTTGGTAGCCATCTGTCCTTGCCGCTGAATACCAAGCAGGAACGCTCCATGTATGCTTGCTCAATTGCAATTCTGCTCACCTTAAGTTTGGGAGAAGCAGAAAACACCATGAGAATGACAAGGTGACAGCAACAATACTGCAACAATATGCTGTGGGGTAAAGAAAAGGAGAGAAAGAAAGGGCATTTCCAAAAGAGATGAAGAAGTGATGCTGACATTATCACACTCTAGGGAGAGGGCTGAAACCATGCAACTTATTTAATTTTCAAACTTAAGGTTCATTCAGATTTCCATTCCTAAAGGTAA
This sequence comes from Falco cherrug, assembly GCF_023634085.1. NCBI lineage: Eukaryota > Metazoa > Chordata > Aves > Falconiformes > Falconidae > Falco > Falco cherrug. The sequence continues at coordinate 80,222,437 of NC_073702.1, read as the reverse complement.
GCAGCCAATTTCCTTTCTCCATGAATAATTCAGCCTTGCTATGTATTTACTATTTCATATGCCATCTCCACCTTAGTGTGTAACAGCTCATTTTGGATAATATGTCCTCAGCATTCTGAAAAATATCTTTCTCTTTCCTATTACAAAACATTTGCAAATTTCTTCAGTTTCTAGATCAAAGCTATTGGAGTAAGTCCAGGAAAAGTTGGACGTGGGGGTTAGCTTGTGGTTGTGTATCAATCAGCAGGTCACCAAAGGTTTCTGGATCCAATGTTAACACTGCTTGGGAAGATGTCCATAAGTTACTGAACATTTCAGCACAGGAAGGAGGAAGCAAAGAGTGAGTGACTCAACTGAATCTAGGTTTTCTTGTTTTCAGTAAGAGAAAACCAAATCTCTTCAGAACTTTGCCAAAACCCATGATTGAAGGCACATGGAAACACGTCATAGCATAATGTAGCTGTCCCTAAAGTCCATGAAGACATCCTTGCAAGGTCTCTGTGGTCTTTGGCTCAGACACAAAATGTACACAAAGTAGTGATCAGCAAAAGGACTGTGGAGAACTCCGTAATGAAACAAAACCTATCAGGGCAGGCTGATAGGTTAGAGATCAAACTGAACTAGGTGTGAACTCCTCTAAAATGTAGGTTGGAAGGAAGGTTTTTATTCCTAGAGAAAAAGGATCTGAAAATTTTAGAGCCAGGTCTAAATGACCTCAAAATTTGGGAGACATTTGGGTTTGGGATTCTGTCTCACATTCATCCTAAGTATAAATAAGAGGAGTACTGAGAGAAGGGGTCCTTTCAGTAATCTAGTCACTGGTGCTGAGCACAAGCTAAAGCAAACTAGAAGTCTGAACCAGATCCCGAACTTTGTGTTCAAGCTTGAAATTAAATTTCTCCCCCACTAAGTTTTAGTGTCCAGCTCTTCCAAGTGTGAAATAAACCGCATTAACGGAGCCAAGAGAATCAAAAGGAGACACCCTTCTCACACCAGGCTGGTGCCGATGGGATGAGAAGCTGCTTGCATAAGGCAAGCTTGCTTTATACTCCCTGCAACTAATAAAATAAAGGCCTCGCTATACTAGCATTTTAGATAATAACAGAGGTATAATTTGCAAAACTGTAGTCGAAGGGTGTCTTTCTCTCTTCTCATATCAGCACAAAGACAGCCTTATAGGAACTGAGCCAGAACTTGTTGGAAGCTCCATCTATGACCTGGACCAAAGTGCCTTCCCCCCACCCAGTTCACAGAAGTTGAGATAAGGATCTGCTATTTTTGTCTTTCAGCCTAGAGCTGACTGCTGTCAGTCTTGTTAAATGTGCAACATGTTCAGGAACTTGTACAGGGCAGAATTTTGCCACAGGGCAAAATCCGGCTAAGGGTATTAAATCTCCAAACATCCAGGGTGGACGAAAGCAGGCCTTGTAGTGAGGCATCCCTGAAAGCAGTAATAAAATGGTAATCTTCCTTCCTTCTCATAAAATAAAGCAACAAATGGTATCTGCAGTGCTGACAGAACTCGCTGTTTGCTGAGGCTGAGATATAGCCATTGGCTGTTTATCTAATGCAGATAAACAAGCAGATATCAGAGTAAAGGTCAATGAAGTATTTGCCCTATCCCTAAATTACACAAGCGTGTGTCATCATGTGGATCATAGCTCAGCTTAGCTACCCTGGCTTGTGTTTTAGCTCATTCCTTTCATCCCAGAAGTGAACATTCCTGCTTTTGGCATGTAAAGGCATAGTGAACAAAGTTCAGGAGGCACCACACAGAGGGAGAGCTCCCTAAGGTTGTCATGGGAAAAGGGCTGCTGGCCAAAACAACAACTGTGTCAGCAGCACGTGTACGTATTCAGAAAGTACATTTTATGTAGTGAGAGAATGTCAGAAAGCAAACACAGAAACCCCCTCCACATAGTTTACCCAAATAAGTGGCCTAGCATAGTCTAGGAGGAGAGAGGGAATGGGAAGTGAGAAGTTTTACGTGACTGAAAGAGCTTTTTTTCAGTGTGTGGCCATACTAAATATGAAAAATATGAGTAAGAGCCATGGGAGAATGTGAGAAAATCCCTTTGGAGCAGTTAGAGGTCAGACCCTGCTTCCTTGGACACAAATCTAAAAGCAGGGTGCGCACTGGTGAACCTGAGTGCGGATGGAGTTCACTGACTTCGTACTGGCTGGGCTGAATGTGGCTGGACACAGATGCCAGCGCATCACTCGCTCCTCTCTGAGAGAGTCCTCCTGGGCTCCTATGATACGTTGTTTTTTCTTCCTCACATCACAGCAAAGCATTCTTGGGGAATCACTGCACTGAACAGGATATGGAAAAAACTATTCTTACTTTTTATTTGACAACTGCCATAGTGCCCTGAGGCCCCAGCTGTGGCTGGAACTCCACTGTGCAAGGCATCACGCCACGTGGAACAAACATCTTTCCTGGCTTTCGACATCACTCTCTGCCCCCGAGGAAAAGTCACTCCCAGGGGATAGTCTGCAGCCCCACACTCCCCATGCTCGAGGTGAGAGCCTTCAAGTGGGCTCAGGACTCCAGCACAAGCTCTGCTCCAGAAGATGTGTCCACAAGCCCATGTTGTGGCTTTGTCTCACCTCTGTTGAGCATCTCTGACCTTCCACTCCCTCAACAAAAAGGAAGAGTAGCTGCTTCATGCCTCTGTGACTTCATGCAGTGAATTTCCTCCTGCAGCTGGCTCTGTGCCCTGTATTACATCACTAGAAGGTGGGATAATACAAGGCTGGGTCTGTCTTCACGATTTCAAGACACTGGGGACAGTAATGTTTTCCAAGCCTCCTCCACTCATCTTCAGGAACTGCAAGGCTTGGAAAACCAGATACTCAGGCAGATAATTCAGGCACAAGGTTGGTGCCATGAATCAAAAACAATGCAGGAAAGGATCTTGACTCATTACCATGAAAGGGAGAAAGCTGAAACTTGTGGCTCAAGCCCTTCAAGAATTTATGCTCGGATATAACTGAAACCTCCCAGGAGATCCTGGGTCAAGATAGAAGAAATAGACAATTTATGTCATTCCTAATGTATCCATCTCCTCCCCCAGCACATAGCTGCCATTTACAATAGCTGTGGATTTTACTCAGACAAATTACTTTTCCTGCAAACCACTGTGATGATTCCTGTTTCTTTGCATGAGAAATAAGAATACACACAACAGAAAAGTCAGATGGGACGGAGTAGAGGCCAGAAAAAACTTTATTAAAAATTATTATGTATCCACAGCAGCAAGTTATTACAGACCAGTAACTTCAGTTAGGGTGAAAAATAATAAAGCAGTTACATGGTGCCAGCTGAACAGATGTGGTTGTTCAAAGAACCAACATTTGCAAGACACACCAGAACTGTTAAATAAACATCCTCTAAGGACCTATGTACTTCTTCCCTAAGACAAAAGACGAGACACCACTTGCTACTTTCCTTTGTAAAAGGTCCTGCTGTAGAAATATGCACATTTCAGAGGGGTGCTGGTGGCCTCATGCCAGCAAGATCTGCAGATGTCGGGTGATACCTGTCTGGTGGATGCTTTAAGGTGCTGGGTTCTTCAAGCAAGTAGCATGTGCCACGGTTAAGAAAGTGCTACTTCCACAGCAAAACGGGAAGCTTGCCTTTGCTGCCTATCTGGCCCAAACCCAGACTTTGAAACAGTCATCTGTCAAAAGCCACAGCACTTCTTCCTCAGCTTTGGTGTAAATGATCCACCCTTTGCACCAGTTACCACCGGCTTGGATTTTTCAAACCACTTACAGTGCTCAAGAGTGACCAGCATCCCAAAGTTGGCCTTGTTGTCCCCCAGTGATACCCCTTGCAGGCCCAGGTGACAGCATCACTCAGTCCCCAAAGCAACAGGCCATGCCCACTGGGCTGTCACACAGCAAAGCAGAAAATAACCCACTAGAAAATCACAGCCTTTTGTTTTACCAATTACACTTCCCAATTTAGCTGCACCAAGACAATTGCCGAGTTGTTTATGGGGTTTTTTTTCCACTGTGGCAGCTGCTACTTCTTTGCTTTTTCCAAGACTGCTTTCTGGCCACCGTTCAGCAGCTGGCCAGCCAGGGAGCAGGGGCGTGCTGGAGCAGCAGGTTACATGCGCTTTCCCACAGCCTTACTTCTGAGGAACTACTAATATTGACTAAATACAAACACTTTCTGGATTTGACAGATATATTTGCTGTTTGTGCTATCACAAAGGCTAGAAAAGTTGGGTCCCAGGAATTTTACAGCTTTCTCTTATTTAGTAAAATGGCATGAAATAAGAGGTAGATTTCATTTCAAGCTGCTTCTCTATTTGCACAGGAAGAAATTATTTATTAGGTACAATTAAAAAGAATCTTTACATTTGCTAAGTTTCTATAAAACATTCAGAAAGCAAGACCTAACAAATTTGTGAAGGACATTCTGTTTAAGGCATTTATGTTTAATAAGAGATCAATGTAGCAGCATTTTCACTCTTAATAGATGTTATTAGAGGTTTTTCAGTTTACTAGGATACTAGTGAGGGTTTATTTGAATGATGACATATTTATGATTTCTGTATTTGACAACCAGCTTTGAAAATGAAGTGTTGGTTAGAAGAGATGTATAATTATGCACATCCACATGGGGAGTTCTGTATGTTTTACACACAGACGAGGCAAGCCCTGCCTTTAAAATCAGCTTCTGGCCCCATCCAGGGCATCATTGGAACCAAAGTCTGGGAGCATTTTTAGGAGTATTTGAGGAAATTTCCTTTAGGGGTGATGCTAGTGATTCCCAATTCTAACCATAGTGGCCAAATGTCTGAAACTACTGGAAGCCCAGTTTAAATTACCTGTTTTCTATGAGCCTTATTTTTTGGAAGGATGGATCAAATTAATCTTACTATTAAAACAACGGCAAGGAAACCATTGACTGCAAGCACAGGGCATTGGTCCAGGGAGAATGAGATAATTAATTGCAGTTGCTATAAACTGACTTGGGCACACCTGCTAAACTGAGGAAGCCAAAGCAATATTTATTTTGACACATTTTTGTGGGAGAATGATTGGAAAGCTAAGGATATTGTAACCTTATTAGTTTGTGTAGTTTTAAGTCTGAATTGTCCACAAATGATTGAATTTCACTGAGCTGTTAATACATGAGACTTACACATATCCAATTAGGGCTATTAAAAGCAAGAATGTTGTGGATAATGTGTCCAATGTTAATTAATTGAAATAGTATCAGCTCCTCAGAAGCTGCCTCAACCAGCCCCTACCAGCTATGATTTATAGCCACTTGGCTTGGCAGTGTGGAAATCTTAAAGACTGAATTGCTGCTGCAAGCTTACTCTTTAGCAGTGAAATTAGGCTATAACTCTATACAATTTGTTAGGAATGAAATAAAGAAATATTTTTCTTTTAATACTGATGTTATTTTAGAATATTGTAAGGATTTGCAAGTTGAAGCCCAAAGGATTTCTGTGATGATTACTTGAAGCGAGTAGTGGGTAGCCTCTCTAAGTTTATTAATTTTATAGAATCGTAGAATAGTTTGAGCTGGAAAGGACTTCTAAAGGTCATTTAGTACAACCCCCTGGTTCAATGGCTACTGTGAAGAAAAAAGCCACCAAAGAAAAAAACAAAACTGTTCACAAATCTCAAATGTAATTTTTCAGCATGAGCTGGGGCAGGGGTGTCAATTCCTGTGTACTGCAAATATGAAGAACATGTTTTAAGACTCTATAAATTGGGAGATACCTGAAAAAGCCTGAAACAGGAAAAGATGCTCATTATAGGATGGTGTGGTGAGAGGCAGGTTTACTTTTAACCTTACAAAAGGTTTGAGGCAAAACCACCAAGACATCCAGTGGGTGCTCCCTGAATAAAATTCTCATTTTAGCTCAGTTTTGAGATACAGGATTTGCTTATTTTTAAAGATTTTTAGATAGCAGAACCTGTTGTATACGTTTACGGTTAAGAAGAACCTTTCCTGAAAATGCAGATGAAAACTATTAGTTACAGTTTTGTGTGCAAAATGCATCAGCCACAAAAAACCAAACTTGTAATTCAGTTTAGAATACGTCATCTGACTAATGAAAAGGGATTAGAAGAATTATTCAGCCAAATATAAATGGATAGGGAAATAAATCATTTACTTAGTTGATAATAACTAAGATAACATGCTGAAGTTTTACGACCCAAGCATGAAATATCCCTTTCTCATTTTATTACTTATTTAAATAATTTTAAAATAATTATACTCACAGAGTTTTATTACCTGCCATGGTGTTTCAGCACATAATTTAAGAACTATTTTCATTTTGGCAACCCTCACACTATATCCAAATAGGGTTCTTCTTGTTGGGACGGGAAGACCCTGTCTGTGTCATTCTAGAGTTTTTACCTGTACATGTGTGATTCACAAGATGCTGATATTTATGCACAATCATGCATTTCTGGTCATTTTGAAACGAGGATCTATAAGACTGAGGATTAATTCCATGCCTCCCTTTTAAGTATATAGCAGGAAGATACAAACATTACTATCCAGCTTCACTTTGTCCATAGGTGTGGTGGGTTTAGAGTGACAACTAAAAAGCAAGCGGTGCGAACTAAGAGAAAGACAATGATCAGAAAAATTAATTAGAAGAATTTTGGTCAATGGTGCGTGATGTACCCCAAAAAAATGGGCAAAGAAAAGCATCCAAGTAAAGGTATAATTAGCATATGGGTATTTTTTTAAAATACCTCAAAGCCCAACAGAAAAAATCAGCAGCTACAATAAGCTTTCATTTAAAATTTTATTAAGTCCTAAGAGTATTGTGGCTGCATAAGTTATGATTTAACTTGCAATATTAACAATTTATTAAACAGTATTATTTTTGGTAACAGAAATTAATAGTCACATGCCACTAGCAAATCTGATTACTAGTACAGGACCAAAATTGTTACCAACAAGATTAAAAACTGAAGATGTATTAAAATCTCCTTCCAAAGAAAGGCTGCCTATCAGTGTGTAATCTTGTTATCAGCTCAGACAGGAGAGTCTCCCCCGACCCTGAGGGAATATCCTAATTTTGCAGAAATACAGGTTGGGAATATTTAGAGGTGAGATGTTCACCTAATGTCAGTGAATTTCATTGTAGGCATGCAAGTATGTTACTCAGAAAGGTTACAGGAAACCTTTTTCCTGGTTAAGAAGGAAAATGAAAATATGCTGGTTTTATAAGTTTACTAGAATTCCTTTTGGTTAGTCATGAAGACAAGATAATATGAAAATATAGTGATGATTTATATTTTGTAGAAACCATTTGTGGAGCAACAAGATATTAATTGCCTTGACTAAAAGTTAACTAGAAAGGGAGAAATAGAAATAGAGAAAGCAGGGCCTGAACAGCGTATTTAGGAGGAGGGGTCTTCTAAACCCTCCTAAAAGTGACATTTCTAGACTGCCCGTCACAACGCTGCTGCCTGGCTGTACTGGAGTAGCCTAGGTAAACAACTGCTTCGCTGAGAGCAGTAAAGAAAATTACCTCTATATTTCAGTTTTAACATATCCCTGAGGTTTCTCTAATAATTTTTAAATGATGGGCCAGAAATTAAGCTGGCAAAGGCAAAAGGTTAATTGGCTGGGTTTTAATCTGAGGATAATCCAGTGCTATCTTTGTTAATGTCTCCAACAGAGAAAGCTTCGATCTGCCTCTGGACTGCTGAGTGATTTGTGCCCAGAATTTTTTAAGTATCTAAAAATTGTTTATTCAGGCCCAGGGCCTTCTCCCAACAGTATAGACCATGAGCATCATTTGAGTTATCCTCTTAGCAGATCACAACTGGAAGCCCAGGCCCAAGAGCTTAAATCTTGTTACAAGTCTTTTAGTGTAACTGTAGTGTTGACAGGCTGTAGGCGAAGCTCCCAAAATCTCCTTTTACAATATCAGATGGAGTGACATTTTTTTTATTACTAACAAAAATATTCTGAGCACTTGTGCAGGGAAAATGTACCCAAACATGCACAAGGTGCAGAAGCTGAAAGAACACAGTGTAGAGCATCCTGGGCTGTGGAGCTTTCTCCCACGAGAAACAACGGGCTTGCACTATGTACCCTCAGAACATGATGCAGACTGTCTTTTTGAATGTATGCAGCAGAAACCACCGAGAAGATCATTCAAAGTAACCATGCATGGAGTCCCCAAAGGAGGGAGTGAAATCAGTCTTTTTCTGTCTTAATCAATGCGAATCTCCTCGATGTACAAGGTGTTTAAACACTTCTGTAAAAGATATGTTACAAAATATAGAGTTAGGCATGCTGGATCAATTGTACCTCCTGCAGAACTAACTCTCACTGCTGCTTCAGGAAGTAAATCCACTGGATTTATACTTTTATAGGATTTCCATTAAGTCCTGTGCTGTTTACATTGGCTTTATATTAAGGACCTTATGTAGACCTAAATCTGATTTCTGGAACTTAGGGAGGGATTGTGTGTCTCAGCTGTAGTAAAATGTAATCCTGAGCCAAAACTTTGAGCACAGTCAGTGATCTGCAGAGTATGAGCATCACCCCATCAGCTAAGTGGTGTCAGAAAATTATCCTTCCAGAAGAAGCTGACCTACACTGCTCCTGTTATATTTAATTACTTTAATTGACTTTGTCCATCTAGACAATGTTGAAATCAACACATAAGCAGAGCTTTCATGGCTTAATTGACAGAAGCCTGCAAATACATATTTGTATAGCTTTAAAGGATGATGAGTTGTTCCTGTAGAGAATCAATTGCTTCTTTCAGCTGCAGCTAGGATTTTGTTCAGTTCCATTTCTTTTTCACTCTCCAGCACAGAAAACCTCTGCTGTTCTTCTGTTTATACGGAAGAGCATCCTACATTCTCAGGCAACACTTCATCCACTCAGCAAGGTAAGTGCTCAATTTATGCTTTGAGCTCAGCAGGATTTTCTCCTTTTTTTTTTAAGGTCTTTTTTTTCTATTGCCATGGACTGACACTGGCATGACCTTCCATGGAAGACCCCAAGAGCTTTGCTGGCATACACTCCCTGTCCCTTAAAAGGAGAAGCATGTGAGAGCTTCCAAGCTGCCTATTGCAAGACAGCTCATGTATCTGGCAAACGGCCCCTGCGCTCTCGTTCCTCCTTTGCTGAAGGAGAGGTAAACACCTGTGGTCAAGAGTAAAAAAACATTGTTCAGATACATATGTGCTAGCTGTCTGAGGAGGCCACCATGCTGTTAGGAGGTCACTTGCCAGGTTACGGAGGTCAGGTACCAAATATTATGCCTGGCACAGCACCAGTGCCTGTGGAGAGGACCCAACCAGCCTAGGCCCAGTGCCATCCTAACAGATGGACATGTGTGCAAGCATCCAAGTAGATGTAGGCAGGATACCTGGTTTGGGATGCCTAAATAGGCATCTTCTCTGAATTTCTGTGCCCTTCTGACTGAAGGGAGGCACCATCCCTGATCCCAGTCGATACACAGCTGCAGAAAAGCTACAAGCTGAATTCTGGACTCTTAGTCCCACATCTATACTTGCTTCAAGGACATTTACATTGACAGAGTGATCCAAAGGGACCTTAATATGTGAGAGACAGGTTTAGACACGTGCTTTTAACCAGAAGGAGGTGCTGCTAAGTGCATCTGCCCTCAACGCTGAGAAAGGGAATTTGCCCTTCTGGGGCGCTTGTAACGGGCAGAAAGAGACATTGGGACGAGCTGGTTCCTCTGATGTACCCGGCTGTAGGCACTGCTGTAGGTTCAACGCACTTGAAAGACCAAAAGAAACAAAAACATTCAGCTGGCTTTGAAAGAGAAACACAGTGAAGGTCGAGTCTTCTGACAGACTTAAAAATTCTGTAACATCTGCCTCATTTGTCTTCAACTCTCCTCTAACTGGTGATAACAGATCTGTGTGGGTTTTATGTGACAGCAACAGCTAGGAAGCTAGATAAGATCATCAAACACATTTTATATAAGCCATCAATAACAATATTCAGTCACTAGCACTGTAGGCTGGATGGAAATCTATGCCCATTCATTTCAATCAACGTGTCAGTTTAATGATGTAATTTAATAAAAAGAAAAAAAAGAAAAAAAAAGGAGAAAGGAAGGAAGCTTCTTCACAGACCAAAAGTATTTCCAAACTTTTCTTTTTCAAAAAATACTATGGAAAGAACAGCTACAGAGGCAAAACTAGATACAAGGTTATCTACAAGTGAAGGTGAACCAGGCAGGAACACAGCCATGAAAAGTTATGTGCATGGCTAGAGGCAGAATTGCATTTTGGGAACTGAGACTCACTTGCTGCACAGATATTGTTATATTTAAGCACAGATTCTTCCTTCAGACACTGTTGAACATGCCTAGTGCTCCTCTTTGTAGCCCAGGGGAGCTTGCACACCTCATCCACACGGGGCAGCTCAGCCATCTCTGTCCCAGCAGACACAAGGTACATTCCTTGGCTTTTATACCAAAAATATTTTATATAAAAAAGCGACTTTAGACCTTAGATGTTCTGAATTTTATGTGTGTCTGCAAAAAAAATAATTCAAAGTCTGATCCCTCAATAGGTGACCATTTATTAAGATTTTTTTTGTGTGGAATGCTTCAAGAGTATATGATAGCAAGTTGAAAAATGCTAATCTTGCAGCTTTACAGACAGAAATATTCTGTGGTTTCAGAGAAACTTAGCACATATTTAGCAGTGAAAGGCTTAACACTGCATTGCAGACTGGTCTTTTCAGACCATCTTGGCACAGATCACATCTCCAGGCTCATGCAAAGCCACAGCAAGATTTTAGGCCTAGAGACATTGCCTCACACATGGCAGCCTTCTCTTCCCAGGCCTCTTCCAGCTGCTGAGCCACAACAGATGTGCAATCTGCCCTTCTTTGGCCTCTTTATGTGAGAGCTGACCTGTCCCAGCTTTCATGGCTGCATAGTATCACCACGTTTGGGAGAGAGAGCAATATCAGGAAAGCACAACATGCAGTTGCAGATTATTTTAACAACACTGAGGCTGAAAACCACAGCACCTCATGATCAGAGGATTCTTTTGCTGGTCAGGGAGCTCTGAGCATAGCTTGGCACTGCCAGTGTCCCACCAGGTCGCCGTCTAATCACATCTGTACACACAACAAAACAAGCATATTCCAGGAGCTTCACAGTCTGTTTAAACCATTTAACGAAAGCAACTTTCAGAGGCAAGGATGCCACTACAGACTGTATGTTTAAAGGTATGCAGCAGTTCAGAGAGGAAGATAAGCATATTAAAATCTGGCTTTCCTCACCAAACCTGAAAAAAGGTTGCCCATTATAATTCCAATGGCATGATGAACTGCCAGTGGCAGGTCTAGAAGCTGCAAAATAGTATACCATCAGCCAGTTGCACATACCTCCTGGCCGCTGCCAAAAGCAGCTGCAAGCAGAGCCTGCTGTGAGTATGCTGGCAGCAATGGATTCCTGGGGAGGCAGGAAGGCAGGGGACATCCAAGGGACATGGGGCCAGGGGATTCAGTGGTTTCCCCACCAGCCTGATGCCTCATCACTGGCCCTCCTCCACTTGCACAAGAAAGGAAGATGAAGCCAAACCCTCTGGGGTGGGGTTTGACAATTCCTGCTTTTAGGTATCTATAAGTCAGTTTTTTAAGGCCTGCGTTGGGCTCCCTCTGTAACACAGCCAATGAAGAGAAGGTAATCCATTCTGTCCTCAGATGATGACAATCCCTGGGCTGAAGACCTCTCTGGAGATGCCTCTCATTCTGCACTGATACAGACAGTGTCAACCAGTTTGTGTTTGGGCTACACCTGAACAAGGCACATAGGACTGACTATTTCCTTGGGCCAGGGTCCAGCTGCACTGCTACTTGCAGCCCCTACCACAGCAAGGTATTTTGGACAGGTCCCTGGTTGAGCTAGCTGAGAGACAAGGACCTTGGAAGCATGAGATCATGCATCCACCACTTGGCTATCTGTAACATGGGATGTGACAAGACAAATTTCTCCTCAAGCATGCAGCTCATGCATGGACCCAGACAGAGGCACGACTTGCTGAGCCATCCAGGTGAACCATGCAGGCTCACACCGGTGTCCAAGGCCAGCCTTGATTGCTTCCCGGTTCTGCATTCAAAGCAACTGAAGAGGCAGAATTTAATCAAGACTGCTACATTGCATCTTGGAGGATATTAACTTGAGGAACAGGACCCAGATGAGCAAGCTTTTAATTATATGCGAGTTCTCCTGAGCAGGGAGAACCGTTTTGAGCTTGAAATGGGGAACATTCATGTGGCCTCGAGTGTCCCTGAGTAATCTATTAAAAAATCTAGTTCAAGTATGTGGCATTAAAAATATCAAACCCCTCAGCCATTCCCTATTGTTAAAAGTGAAAAAATGCAGCTAATTACATCCCATTAGCACTATTTCACCAATAGAGCAGTTAATCAGTGACACCATGAGGCTAACTTCATAAAACACAGGCGTCACACAAACCTCTCTGTTCTAGACACCATCAACGAGTAATGCACTTTCATAACATGTCCCAAATTTCTGCTGTCTTCATTTTCCTGTGCCTCTCTTGACATGCTGAAATAAGTTTTTAGGCCCCTTCATTCTACATGGTTCTTGCAAAATTAAATCACTGTTTTTGAAAGCTATGGCCTAATCTGATTTGCTTTAAAATATTTTTTTTCCTGTTCTGTGCATTTCTTTGTTAAATACAGGGGTTCTATATACCTTTATGCTAGTGAAAATGCACTAACATGTTCCCCTGGACAAAACACCTAAAAACGTTACATGGGGTTCCACAAGACAAAAAGAGATGGTACTCAGTACCACATCAGGGCAAATTTGTACTTCTGCATTATAGCATGAAGCTATCCTAAAATGAGCTTATCCCAGCTTCTGGTGATTCTTCACGAATACTAAGTTGCACAGTGTGGCGCCTTCTCCCTACTACTGGTGAAGAGAGCATGATAAAAGAAAAAAGCAGATAGCTAGAATACAGCATGCCGGACTCTAGCCATCACTAGCTGTCAGTACAGTAGTGTAACTTGAGGGCTTCATATTTATTCTTGGAAAAAGTCCATCATGGGGCGAGATAAAGGAGTTCAATTACAGCACAAATGTACCTTTGCAGTCACCTTCTTCACCAGCTCCCGTCAGTCTGGGCTAACAGCTGAGGGATGAGCCCACGATTTTAGAAGTATCCAACCCATAAATTTTCATGCATAACTGCAGTTACATTAGTTTGACAACTCTGTTCATAGGTTGAGGGCAGCTTCTGTGGAAGATGGAGATGACAGTGTTCAAATTATGTCAGTTGTTTTCAGATGAAGTCACGTGGTCAATGACCCTGCATACAGGGAGGTCGTGGAAATCTCAGAGGTTTCTCAGAGCATCAATCACCTATCATCATATTTCATTTGGGTTGTTGAAGCCAAATTAATTGCTGCTTCAAATCAAGCTGAAGCCTGCAGCTTCCATATACACGGTTGCTTTCCGTAGTCAGCGCGCACAGAACAGGGAAGTGCGGCTGGATACATTATTCTCCATTTCACCTGAGTCTCTCACATTTGCCACCCAGCCAGAACTCATCGAGAAAACACACAGCAGTGTCAGGCTACAGCAGTGCCTTTCCTGTACGGCCTCGTAGTGCCACCTTCAGACCACAAGAAGATGTACCCTGTCACTCTCCCAAGGAACAGCCCATCCCACCTGTAGCTGCGCTCCCGCTCCAGCCAGAAGCACTCAGCCCACAGCGAAGGTGAATCCAAAAGACGGCCCAACCTCAGATCCAGGCTGAACTTTGTTTCCCTGCAATACGGCAAAGGAAAGCGGAAGGATCTTTTGCAACACTAGGTCATTAAAAGCCGTGTCCGAATCTGCAAGTCCTAAGTCTTCTGTTTTGGAAGAAGAGCTTTCACAGAGTACCCCATCCTGAGTCTGGCTCTGATGAGCTCTTGTGGGTCCTCTGCCATTCCTATTATGGTACACTGGTTAGTAAAAACTAGTGAAAAATGAGATTAGCAGTTTTAGAGAAACCTTAACCTACTGAGCGGCAATTTTACAACCACAACCAATTACAGGCACAATAATTGTGGTGAAACTAATTTGAGAAACAAATGAAGGCATTTAAATGCCTGATCTGCAGACACAATTTGCCATAATATATCTGTTTTTACATGAGCCAGAGGCTTCCAGCAGATGTAAACAACAGAAACTATAAATCAGAAGAAGAAGTAAACATTTGGCTTTTGGGTTTTTTCACCCTCATATTCAAGATGGACACCGATGAGGTCAATTCTAGCTATTTATTTTTTGATTACTCAGAAAGAATTATTTTATTAATCATTAAAGGACCCTATATTCTCAAATTACCGAGGCATCAACATATATTTTCTAACATAGTTCAATCTTTCTTAATTATGTCTGAATTTTACTTTTTGTTCTAATTTCCTCTTCAAAGCACAAATACTGAAACACAACTCCTATATGCTCTCCTGTCTTTGCTTTACCATTCTTCCAACCTCCATCTTCCTCTTCAGTATTACTAATAACTCTTACAGAAAGCTTTACAGTTTTAATGTATTTTATTGGCGTGTGCTTTTAAACTAACTGAGAGTGGTTGGAGGCAGAGGAGTGTGGCATTGGTGCAGTGACATACCTATCAAATATAACCTCCACATAGGGAAGCTCATCTTGCAAGATACACGCAATAAAAAACAAGACCTGACAAGACTGATTTGTCTCTTAAAGTATCGTTTATACAGTGTAAGATGTCTAAATGTCCATGTTCTCTTACTGATATAACATGACATATTTTTAGTAATCTAGTAAAATCTGTCTACTTCCGTGTTAACCAGTCTTAGGGGACTTTTTTCTTAACAGTTTTAGTTTGGTTTTGGGGTGGGTTTTTTTGAGCAAAAATAATCAACATCTATCAGGGTGATGTATTCAGTGAGGTTAGACCAAACTTCTTCAAGGCCCAGCCTAAGCCTCAAAACGTACTGTTCTGGGGGAGAGCTTTCAGCCACAAAGCTCTCGTCTGTGACAAACTGGGATCCATGCGGCTCACGTGAAGACCCCTCAGCTTCCTCCAGCGTTCTGGAGAGCAGATACCCCAGAGAAATGCTCACGTTAAATTTTAGACCTCAATATCCCCTGTGCATCAGGGCTATGATAACTTTGGGAACCTATGTATATAACCTCTAATTACTGTTAAGAGCAGGAACTCGTTAAGTAGTTGGTTCTTTGAAAACTGTAACAAGTTTCTTTGTCTATATGTATCCACAACATCAAGAATAATTGGTAGGTTCTGTGAGGGGTTCTTGGTGCTGGCTCAGTGTCTCACCGATCAGAGATAGGAACTTAAAAGCTGACCGTAAATGGCTGGGCAAGGAGGTGGCTGGGACTGACAGAAGCAGTTTTTCCAACAGCTTGGGAGATGACGGAAAAGCAGAAAGAATGGGAAGTTGCGAGTTAAAAAGCTGGGAATAACAGAAGAGGAATTGTTGAAAGAACTGGCAGAAAGGAGAATGTGGGGGACACGCAGGAGGTATTGTCTGGGGAGGGAAAAGGTAAGACAGGCTGTTGTGAGGGAGCCTTAGTGCCGCTTGCTGCCAGACTAACCAGGATCCCAGGGGAGTTAATAAGACATCAGATGAAGGGTAATATAAATGAGGTGGTGTTACATTCAAAAAGTTCATTCAACAATCTGACTATCTTGGAGGTAAGAAAAGCAACGGTGAAGTCAGGAGCACTGCAAACAGACCCAGATCCCTGTCAGGTTATGTACACCATGTCCCTTAGAGATTGCAGCCTTTGGCTGAAATGCTGGCCCATCGGTGGGGCAGGGGGACAGGTGCTATTTCAAAGAACCTGGGGTAGACATTTTAGAACTAAAGCTGGACAGTGGGATGCAGATTTCAGGAGGAACTGCCCCAGGGACGTTCTACACCAAGGAAAGAATGTGCTCACTAGCAGTAAAGTCAACTGGAATGAGCTCAGATCCAAGACAATTATAACGTGCCAGACCCGAGGGCCCACTCCTCCCGAGGGCAGTCGGGCAGGAGGGCCCTGCTCCCCGCAGCGGCCCCCCAGCGGCTACGCTCCTCAGGCAGAGCTGAGGGGAACTTCTTAACCGCACACACACCATCAGCTGCCGAACGGCGCGGGGTGTTCGGTGAGGGAGGGCTTTGCCAACACCGACACGGCGGGCGCTGCCGCCTCACCTCACGGCCCGGGGTGAGGGGCGGGCGGTCACGTGGGCCGTGCCCGCGCCCCAACGGCTCTGCCCGCCCGCACGTGCGCCGTGCTGTGCCGACGGGCGCCAGCGGGAGGCAGGGGCCGGCCGCGCGCCCGCCGCGCCTGCGCGGAGAGGCGGGGCTCCCCCCGCGACACCCCCTCCCCCCCCCGTGACATCCCCCTCCCCGCGGCGGCGGGGGGCGCGGCGGCGGGGGGCGCGGCGGGCTGGGCGCGCGTGCGCAGCGGGGGCCGCTCTGGCGGGGCTGAGGCGGGCCGGGCCCGGCGGGCCGGTTGCTCGTCCGCTTCCCTGCCGGCCCGCCCGCTCGGCTCTGCCGGTCAGCGCCGTCCCCGGGCGGGGCGGGGCGGGGCAGGGGGGCGGGCTTACCGCTCCGGTATGTCGCAGACTGCCATGTCCGAGACCTACGGTAGGAACCGCGGGCGGGGCGGGCTGGGGGAATCCTCCTCTTCCTCCTCCCCGCCGGGGGAGCGGGTCTGGGCAGTCACCCCCTGAGGAGCGGGGGGGGGGAGGGGGGTGCGGGGGGGCCGGTGTGGCGGGAGGGGGGTGCGGCGGGGCCGGTGTGGCGAGAGGAGCGTGCTGGCAGGCGGCGGCTGCCGGGGGTTTCTCTGCCCCGGGGGGTGTGCTTGTCCTTTTCTTATATATATATATATTTATTGTTATTATTCTTTTGCCTGTGAGTTGCCTGTACTGCAGTGCCCTCCCCCGTGCCCGGAGCGAACGCTTAGTGAGCGTTCAGGATTATCTTCCGCGGTGCGGAGGTGCTGGCTCGAAATTTAAGTGAAATCTGGCCGAGGGAACTTGGGCGGTACTTGTTACAGTCGGGTGGATCCCGAAGGGAAGGCGCAGTGCGTGTCCTCCGGGAGAAGCCGCACGTTTCTTTCGTTGGAGGTGGCATTCCTTTGACGGTCAAGTTAGGATTTCGGGCCTCTTGCCTTAGGTCATCAAAAAAAACTGGTTGTGAGTTAGGCAGAAAGATCAGTGAGTATGTTCGTACGTCCCTGTGCTGGCCTGGATGTTTAACTACTGGTAGTAAAACACCCGAAGGAGTAAGTGGGTGCAGGCACACCCTGGCAGTGATTACACTGGAGCATCAAAGAGCAGTGAGCAGTCTGGAAAAGGTATTGCCGGCTAGGTGGAGGAGATGGGAAGTGACTGAATAGTATTAATTTCTCCTGTTGGTAACTTTGCTTGAAACAGCTCTGCTTGATTCAGTTTGGTTTTTCTCCCCTTTCCTGAACTTACAGTTCTGTAATATTTTGCAGTATAAAGATGTCATCATACGTGTAAATGTAGTCATAGTCCATGTGATAGGTTGTTGGAGAGTAAGATCAGAGCTGAATACTGTGACAAACCCCCGCTGTCATTTTCTAGCTTTGTCTGTTGCAGCATCTTCAGTAGCTATTCAGACTTTAGAGCTGGACTTGCATCCTGTTGCTTTTAGTTAGTCTTGAAAATGAGGAATAGTTTGGATAATTAAAGCAAAATAGGACACAACAACTCAGCTAATGGTGAGGGAGGCTGGGGCGCCCATCAGAAGCTCTTACTAGTAGGCTAACTGACCTGATTGTTTCTGCTGTGTAAGTCAGTTTATTTTCAATGCTCTTGTCATCCGTGCTTAAAGCACTGAACTAAGAGGCAAAATGAGGCAAGAGTGTGGTGCAGCCCTGGAAGTGCAAACGTTAGGGTATTAAGATCCAGCTTCTTTTTTCCGTACTTTCTTGAAACATATAACATTTATATGTAGAAACCAGAGGTGCACTTTGTAGATCTAGATTTGAGTTTAAAGTAATTCTTCATGCTCTGAACTCTTGTGAACAAGAACGGGGATCGGTTTGGCTGTGTTTATAGTAGGATTGGTGGTCTCTCTTAAGCAGAGGGGTTGGTAGACAACCAGAGATGATAGAATTTTCAGTGGTGTTCCTCTTTTGATGCTGTAACAGTAAGCAAGCTAAATAGATTATTATATCTTGAACAAGTACACTTCAACAATTTTTGCATCATTCCAGTGATGCAAAATAGTGATTGTAAGCCCACTGTAGCTGTTGATACTTTCTGATTGTTTTGGTATCCTAAGATAATTAAAATTGGAGAGTTTGCAGTTGTGGGTTGTTCCTTTTGTTTGTTTCATTCTGGTTTGGTGTATTTCTCTTTCGAGTTTCAATGTTTCTTCTGTTCTTACACAAGCTACAAAAATTCTGAGCTAGAATACTTGAGAGTTCCAAGTTTTAGAGTAGATAGAAGAATAAAAACTAAGTTATAATGTTTAACAATGGCTATACCATCACTGACTAACAGTAATCAATATCTAATTTTGCAGTGTCCTGTCCATATATGTAGCAGCCCAATTGACATTCAAAGTAAACAGTATGATGTGATAAAATCATGGATCTTCCGTGCTTGATGAACTCTCTGGGATTTAGAGTGCTCGCTGTCCTAACGGTGTTTCTGACCAGCTGTTACAGGGATCATCAAGGACGGTAGAAGTATTAGGGGAGTTTCCCACTGGTGGCTGAGGTCAGTTGTTGCTGTATCGCCTCAGTGCTGGAATCCCTGTATCTTCTGCCCTTGTAGATGCTTATTCATGAGTTGGATTTTTCATCTTATCACCTGGATTATGAGCCGTTCTGATTACGTAACCTCAAGCTTTTCATCCTGTATGGATAGGCTCAGGAAAGCGGTTGGTGGTTTGTCTGACTTTTATATGACTTTAATTTTGCTGTGATGTTTCACCTTCTTTTCCCTTTGAAAGGAGGGGATTTTTTTCTGATATTTTTCTCAATCCAAGAGAACCTTTCCTCTGGTCTGCCCTTTCTGCCTATCCACTTAATTATCCACCTCAGTTAATTTACATGTCTCTTCCTGTTGGGTCTTTTTTTCCTGCCTGAGTTCTTTTCTCTGTGTCAGATTGTCTGCTTTGATTGTCTGTTTTTCCCAAGTCTTTTTGTCCCTTACTGTGATTCTTGTCTCTTCCTGCTTCAAATCAGCTTCTGTAGCCTCTCACTAAATTCTTTGTTCGCAATCCATATTTTCTCTCCTGTGGATCTGTTTCATCAGTTGTATATCTTCTGCTCTTAACTTTCCGATCTGTTTATCGCTTTCCTATGTGATCAATTCATTTCACTTATAAAGTGCCAAAACAAACCGATCATGAATTAAAAAAAAAATCCGTGAATTAGAGACTGAGTTTAGAAAGACTGTTTTACTGCTGCTTTTGGGAGAGGAAGGTCATTCTTTAAAAAGTTACCTGGTAACATTGGAAACAAATCTCTTATTCATAGGAAAATCATTTTAACTCAAATTTTCTGATATGCAGTGGCCTCTCTATGGACAGGTGCTGTATAACAACACATGGATGCTTTCTGCTTCCAGTTGCAAAATGCTATCAGTTTTATGTTATGGGAAATACAGACTGACATAAAAGTAGCTTACCCTTATAGGTAAATGCAAAGCAACCTTTGGATTTTAAATGGTAGAAGGATAGAAGAAAGGTGGTAGTACCTTTAGGTAAACATGATAAGTAAGATTCCAGTCAAATCTCTTCAGTCCTTACTTCCCTCTATTTTTTCCACCAGTATCTACTACTCACAGTCTGGTCACATTGGTTTATTAATCTCTGTTGTTGTCAGAGAATGTGTAGTCTTTCTGTCCATTTAAAAGTACTCCTTTTTGGTCTGGACAACTTGATTCATCCTTTTCTCCCCGTCTCACCCCCCTTAACTGATGGTCTCTGCATTTATCACCCTGGCCTTTGGTTTATTTCAAATCTGATTTTATTGCTTAGAGGGCATAGCTCTTTTGCTTGTCAGATGTTCCCTCTTTCAAGCATTCATTATGCAAATTGGAATAGAGCCAGGCTTATCTGTTCTACCTGTTTATCTTGCTAACTCTTATTGCTAGAGAAAGGAGTAAGCTGGGGGAACAGGTCCTCTTGTCTCTTATTTAGAGGCAGCGTATGCCAGTAGGAATGTTTCAGAGCACTTTTCCCTTTTGCAGACTTGTGCAAAATAGAAAATGTGAAACTATTAGAAGACTTCTTCATGGCGTGAATTAGTTTCCAAAGGGTCAGCATTAATGAATGTAAGTTCTACTCATCAAGGAGTTAGAAGACAAAACAAACTGAGATTGAGGATATAATTCGGGGGTTTTTCCCCTTCTGTATTAGCAAGCATATAAGAAAAAATACAGTACAGAGTACATTTTAAAGACTAAGCTGTAGTAGCTCAGAAGCTGTTCTGTTATTCCTTCTGCTGGAATAAACTTCGGTCAAAGGAGGAGGTTGCATGTCCGGGGGTGGTTTCCACATCAGCCATCTGTTTTTGCTGGTACTTGAGTCAAAGCCCACGATTGTCTCCTCCTTTCCCCTCGGCTCCCCACCCCATCCCACCCACGTGTGGTTTAGCAGCTGATGCATCTTTGGGATGGAGCCACAGTTTTACTCCTTTTCACCTATGCTAGAAAACGAGTTTTGTTCCCTGTACCCCCTACCCAGTTTGGGATCAGGTGATGCATGTAGCTCACAGAGGGGAGTAAGTTGATTATTTACATTGTCTTATTTGCTTAAACAGCCATGCTATCCTATTTTTCATCTCTCTATGCTTTCTCTAGGACATGTCTTGTAACCCTTTTTCCTTTTGGCACAGAGTTCAGTTTTCATCCCAGGTCTTTCCTGTATAATGACGATCATCTTTACAGGCAAAGTACTTGAGCTTTTCTAGACCTTTTCAGTAGCCAGTGTGGTAGCAAGCATTTGTAACATCTGAATGATGTTGCTTTTCAGCTTTTCCGTGAAGAAGGATCAACAGGATTCAAAAGAAAAACTTCTCTAGGGTGACAGCCTTGGCAGCTAACTGGAATGTTGGAGCTCAGAGCTGCTTTGTCAATCACACAAAAAAAGGCCAAAGAAAAAAAAAAAAAACTATGAAATTAAGTGACTTGACTTCTATGGGAAGAGGAGAAGAGGACACCAAAAAGAAAAACTACAGCAATTAAGCAGTAGTGAAGCACTAGAATATGAGTTGCATTTGGTGAAATTGCAAAGAATGAATATATAAAAGTTTTTCCCAAGTGTGAGTGCACAGTGATGTTACAGCTGGGCTAAAAGAAGCTGCCCAATCTCAGCAGGTTTCTGCATTACCTAACTGTGCTAAACTTTTAGATACATCTGCAGAGTTCAAAGAGAAGATATTTCATGTCCTAAATAAAAAGTTATAAAAATGTAATTGATGTGCTTCCCTTTATCATACAGTATGACATTATAAGAAAGAAATTTCAGAATAACAAAATGAAGAATGTTCTCCCTGTTCTTACCTGGTATTACCTTACTTATTAATATGCTAGGCTGTGAACTTCAAAATTTGTTAAATATGGATATTTGTGACTTTTGGTATTGGCAAATCCCTTTGGTTTTTTGTCCTTCCTTGCAGTTGATTAAATGTGCAAGGTATTCCATATTTCCTGAAATGTGTTATCCAGTCCTTGTGGATAAACCGTTAACTTAAGTCCAGAAGCCTTTTGCTGTTTTGAACTATTAATATAAAATTGGAGTGTAAACTGATGGAAGCACTGTTACATTTGTGAATGTGACTTTTAAAGTGTCATTTAGTCTACCTGTGTTTGGAAACATTGCTGCCGCCTTTGGTGCAGAAAGATTTTTATTTTTGAATGATAAGATTTTGATATGAAAGTAAGAGAAATGTGTTTTAGTCTACCATACAGTAAACAAGTGAATTGTAACTGCAGCTTCAGGTTTCACCTTAGAACACCCGTTTGCTATTTTGCCAGAGGGAAATAATGGGGTTTTGTCTACTAAGTGTATTGAATGGGCATTTAAGTGATTTATTTGTAAGAAAGATTCCCTTTTAAAGTTGTCTGGCAAATAGAATCTTGATAGGAATTGAGAGTCTATTATAAAGTGCTGCTAGAATGTGCTCTCAGTTTAAAGACACGAATATAAAATCCCTAAATAGCACTCTTGCTTTCAGAGCGAAATATAAAGCAACTCCACTTAAAACACCTCAGGAAAACTACGTTGCTGTTGTGAAGCTGTTCTGGATCTGTCCCTGACAGTGACACCGTTGTCTCAGTTTCTCGCTGGCCTCCAGCCTGTCTGCACAGAACAGAGCAGTGTGTTAGATTTGCTGTTCATCATGGGTTTGGGGTTGCACAAGTACAGCGTCATGAACTGTGTTTAACAACCAGCACTCACAGTTACAGAGCACATTAGCACAGGAATACAGTTTTGGTTTTCTTCTTTTCCTGGTTTAGTTTGGAAGTAGCTGTTACACTACGGTCAATAACCTTCCTTTGAAAAAAGGAAGGTAGATGTCATTTTTGTAGTTGTTTTTAACAAGAAAGTCTAACAAACAGCATTCACTGGCTACAGAGGAGAACCAGTTTTAACTGGATTTTAGATTTACTTTTTGAAAAACTGCAGAGACCAAAACCAGATTATTTCCATTGTGACTATGTCTCAGAACATCTTGCTTTTTGAGGAACTCTCTGAAAGTGGTAAAAACAGTGAGATTACACCCACCCACAGAAGTTTAAATATGCAAAAAGGTACACAAGACAGCTAACTAGTGATACTGGGTCCATTAAAAGAGAAACTTGGCTTGCTTTCAGAGATGAATTCTTTCTTAACCTAACATTTTGGGGCTATTGGTGATATCTGCATTTCATACTAACAGTGAAGGTTTGGTAAACGAAGCATTCTCAGCTTCAGCACCTTTTGCAGTTGAGATGACATGAAGGGCCCTTCTTCACAGAAGATAACATACAAAATTTTCACAACCTGAAGCAAAATCCTTTTTGTAACTTATTTTTTCCGTCCAGAAAGCATGAGCAGCTGAGTGGGGGTGTGAAGAATGTGTTTGGAACAGAATGTCTTGAGCATCTAAATGGTCATATTTGTGAGCACGAAACAGCAGTCTCTTTCTGAGAAGGGTAGAATACAGAATCTATACCAAACCTGTTAAAACACTTGAGACAAGAAAAATCATGCAAAGGTAAAATGTAAAAAAGCAAAAATCCTTAGTAAAAACTACCTCACTTTAAATATGAATGAAATTTGGAAGACAGGTGAAGACAAAAAAGGATGGTGGACATTCCCAGGGCTCATAGGCCTCTGTTTTCCTCGTTGATTTCGTCAGTGGGAGTTTTGTTACCATATGAGAAACTTGCTTATTGATTTTACCATTGCTAGAGGGTGTTTATGAAGTACCGTAACAAATAACAATTCCTGCATGAAATGATATGAGCAGGTAGATTTGTGTGCATGTTAATTCAATTTGCAAAACTAGACTCAAACAAGCTTCCAATAGCGATGTATCAGTGCTTTGACTTGCTTAGCATAGTCTATTTTATATTTTTTTTCTGCCATCCCTGGGACAATATCTATGTAACCCATCTGACAGCTCTGAACACTGGTAATGAAATTCATGTTAAGTTTTTATTTTTGTTGATATTGCAAACCTAATCCTTTTCATCGCATGCTTACCTGATGTCTTCTGGAGACCTGCTATGTTTATAAGAAAAACTGTGCAATAAAGTTGTAAAGGTGACTGTAAAGAAAACTGCTGGTGGTAGAAAAATACATAGTGGATCCTGGGTGAACTGTAAAGGTTGCCTAGTTTGCTATATGTTAGGGGAAGGAATTGTAAACCTTCTAATCACAGTTTATCAGTGTATATGTTTGAGAGGGGTAAGACAAGGAAGCTTTCTTCAGTCTTTAGCCAAACTGAAAGCAGATCTGAGAAGGTAGTATTAAAGCATTATATGTAGCGGTTGAAATAATACAAATGGACCATAAATCTTGAATACATGTATTACTAATGCACGCTGATGTAAATGGCTCATAAATGGGTAAAGTACCAGAAGTATCTGTATCTTCATTTACCCTGCGGAGGAAATGTGAAAGCAGGCATTCCAGAATAAAAATTACTTCTTGCCTGTAAATTCTGTAGAAAAATATTGTAGGTGTTCTAGCTTTACAAGTATTAAACCAGAGTTTTAAGCAGTTAATATAGAGAAGTTCAAATCAATGTGAATAAAAATTTTTAAAAATATTTAGAAGTACCAAAACATACAGATTTAAAGAAACAACATCGTTATATAGGATGTTTGTACTGACTGTAGTTAATGCCTTACATACCTTTAAAACAGGTTACTGGAATACAAGTCAGCTATTACCTGTAATTCAGCGTATTTTAACTTAATTCAGATTCAGCCATTTCCATCTCTTCTTGTCATTCTTGTATCTCCATAAAGAGATAGCATTCTTAGCTCTTACTTTGTAACATCGCTATTGAATGCACTGGTTTATTCTTCAGTTTTATTGTTATTTTGTTGATTTTGTCATCTGTTCCCTTCTCTTTGAAATAACAGCTACTAGAGAATAGCTAGCTTGTGTACTTGGTCTTGTGGAAAAAAAATGTGAGTGCATACTAAAATTCAGCAGTTTCTTTTTTTTGTCTTTCAATCTTCAGATTTCCTGTTTAAGTTCTTGGTCATAGGAAATGCTGGCACTGGAAAATCCTGTTTACTGCACCAATTTATTGAAAAGAAATGTAAGTATATGTGAGCACAGTAGGAGTCTCCATTGCTTTGTACCACAGATGAAGGCTCTCCTTCATGGGTGTTTATTCTTTGTATGGAAGTTCCCCTAATTCTCTTACTTGTTTAGATGGGGATTTTGACTGAGAAATGTGTCCAGAACCATACTGTAAATCTTTGTTGCTCACTGTTTGCCCTCCAATCAAAAGCCTGATATTGAGCACTATTCTTTATTATTCTTAAATAAATATAACAGGATGTTGATGAAAATACAGACTTACTTTTAGTGAGAGTTGTGTCTTGCAACTGTAAGCTTTCCTAGGTATAGAGACTTGAATCTTTTAGAAAAAATACCGAACAGATGAAAGAGAAGTTGAATTGTTTGGTTCTGTTTAGAACCTGTAGTCTCTTTCTAAATAGACATTCAGTGTTCTTTGATAAGGACTGTGCTCTATGATAAGTACTGGCAGAGACTCAATTGTAAATTTAGAGATAAACAGATGATATAAAAGAAAATTTCATGCTGGGTAGTGCACTTAGCATCATGATTAAACAAAAATAATACGCGTTTAGAAGCCTTCTTACCTTGCTCAACCAAATGTTAATTCACCTTATCTCTCAAGGAATAATTTTATGTGTAAACACTAAGGAACATGGCATGTTTCTAGGATTGAGCTTGAACTGTGTCCTTGCTTCTAGTAAGGGCAGTTGTCTGTTGCTGATAATCTGTGATATCAACAGTGTACATAGAGCAAGTATCTTAACTTTGCGCTTTAAAGAAGTAGCTCTTGCTTATTCGTGTCTTTTTGTGCTCTGCTTTTCCATGAATTTAAATTTTAAATTGCACACAATTGGTAAAAAAGTGTACAAATGTTGTCTTGCTATTTATTAATGTGAACGGGGAATGAGTTGATTAAGGCAAGTGTTTCTAGTAGTAATTTTGAATTGAATAAGCTGTTCAAAAACTGTAAGTTTTCAAAATAAATAATTCAAAAATTTATTTCTGCATGGTGGCAGCAGACATGAGTGGCACTGAATATGATGATTCAGGAAACAGTTTGTAAGTTGAACACTGGGGAGTTTCAATTGCACTTAAATTGGACTATGTGAAAACTAGTTATTCACTCTATATAGTCTCCAAATAAGTCTTGTTTTTATTTCTTTTTTGTAGTCAAAGATGACTCAAATCATACTATAGGAGTGGAATTTGGTTCAAAGATCATAAATGTTGGTGGCAAGTATGTAAAATTGCAGATATGGGATACAGCCGGACAAGAGAGATTCAGGTACACTTTTCAGTCCTTGTATTAAGTGTTGTTAAATTGTTCCTGTGGGTGTTGGGTATTATCCCTGCGTTTAAGTAGGCATAGTTTCTTGGTCAGTGGAATTGTTAGTCTGCTTTCATATTACTAACTAGGTCAGGTCTTACAACTTGGACATAGTGACAGAGATCCACTGATTCCAGTAAAGCAGCGCTGCCTTGCAGGATTGCAGATTCTGCTCTTTCTTTCATTGGGTATTTTCTGTGATAGTTAAGGTGTACGCGTAGAATATATGGCTAAAAGTTTGTTCCCTAGCCAGACTCAGAATAGTTTTTTAACTAAATGTGTGTGCTTAACGCTGTTTAGAAGACCTTCTGTTGGTTGGAATAAATAAATGCGAGGAGGTTGTATGTAAACTGTTCAAAATCTGCATGAGAGCAATTTTGTAGTATAATACTATTTTATTAAAGGGGGGAAACAATCAGTTGTCAAGTTCACTTGGCTAAATACACTTCTAGAAAGACCAAGATCTCTTGATTTTCTTAAAGAAAAAGCAATGTATTTGTCAGCTTAGAACCACCTATGTATTTTTAGTGCTGTATTTTAACTGTGTCATACATCTGAGGCATAGATCAAACTCAGTAAATATCTAATGTATTCCTGAGTATATTCACCATCAAATAGCACATAATTTTTAAAATATTTTTAGGGGGTGGGGTGTGGAGGGGAGGTTTCTTTGGTTTGGGGTGGGGAGGCAGCGGTTAACAAAGGTGAGTATGGTGGTAGAAGTCTGAGTAATAGGCAGCAAGCCAAGTAAATCTTCTATTAGGCAAGCGCTTTGGAGAATCCATGACCACGTAAAGCTGGGCGGTAGTCTCCGTTAATGAGACCTCTTCAGTGTGTTGGCCAGATACCCTGAGGTTCTGAGGAGCTTGGAGGCTGTGTACTTTCAGAGGCTTGTGCAAATTCTGCTCATTCAAGTTCAAATTGTTCACAGATGTGCAAGTCTTTTTTTCTGTTGCTTTTTATAATTTGCCTAATTCTTTTCTTTTCAAGGCTGATCACACCTCTATGTACTTAGCAGGTGGTTTTTTTTCTGCGTCCTCTGCCTTTTGAAGGATGCTTTGCTTTGGTTTGCTTGCCTCCTTTTCAACTTAAGGAGTCTTAAATTGTTCCATTACAGCTAATTTGCTCATTCTTTTCTCACTGTTGAGATTTCAAACATAAATTACTTATGTGGGTTTCATGCCACAGAAACCACCATCAGCTCCCAGTTCTGTATCAGGCCATACAGTATGATACGAACTTTGAGAATCCCTGTACAGCTGTATTTAGTGAAAGTGCTTTGTCAGAAGTCTAGTTGTAAATAATCTGCTGCTGCACAGCTGATAATGTTGTCTTAAAAACACATTTTATTTTAATTATGTAAATGATAATTCTGGTTCATAATATAGATTGCATTATATTAATACAGATTTGAAACAATGAAAATGTTATAGAAATGTATATTTGTAATTCCATTTCAGGTCTGTAACAAGGAGTTACTATAGAGGAGCTGCAGGTGCTTTGCTTGTCTACGATATAACCAGGTGAGAAAGCTAGCAACTCTTTTGCTTATAGACTACCAGATACAGTTAATGCATAGTGATTCCTCCCCAAGTACATAATTCTCTAAAGGAGAATGGGCAGGAAGAAAAGAAAATAAGTACAAAAAGTACTTCTGGTTTAGTGCATATTTAAATTGTAGAACTTGCTTATATGAGATATTGTGAATGTCGTAAACGTAAATGGTCTCAAAGGGTTAGACAAATGCATGGGAGTTGGCCCACCAGCAGCTGGTCTAATCGTGGTGGACTCCATACAACCACTTGCAACAGAAACTAAGAGCAGACTTTAGCCACTTCTAACGAAGGTGGTACACCCCTATTTGTGGAAACAGCTTATTAGTATGCTGATATAACAGGTCATCCTCTGGAAAAGCTAGCCCTACCTATGCATTCCTTAACCGTAGCCCAAAATTCTGTTCATCTCTGCATCTTTTTAGTATTTTAATATTATAGGCAGCCAATAGACTACCTTACCATTACACATTTCTGCTTTTTTTCCTGGCCACCATTGACTGATACTTGCCAATCAGTTTTGTGTTGGTCAATGGTGATTTGCTAGTTCTGTTGCTTTTTGTCTCATGAGCGGACTGTTCTCCTCTGAGCAGTCTCTGAAATCTGTGTTTTGTGCTTAAGGTCAGTTGGACTCACCTGGCAGTCTTGCTGCTTGCAGGCTTTATCTGTGACCACCAGTGCAATGGCTAATGGTGTGTGCTGGGTATCTGCCTGTGATATTACTGGTCTTGACACAAATGTGAACATTCAGAAATACAATTCTACACAAGCATAGTAAATTCTTACAATCCCACCTGAAACTTAAGTATCAGTTGCATTTCACATTAAACAATAACTCATTCTGTTATCCCAAAATTTCCTGCACAAAAGGCTGAAGCTAGATTAGTGCTTAAAATTTTAGTTTTTTACATTAACAGGTTATGTTATAATTGTGTGTATTTATTTATCGTTGTTGATTTAATTTTGCTTTTTAAAAACTTTAAGTTTTTAAATAGTTTCATGAAGGAACTTGATACTCTTCCCAGTTCATAGCTGGCATAATGAGATCGTAGGTGACTTGCCTGACTAGCAGCAGTTTGTTGTTTGCCACAAATACAAATTTGCCTTTTGAGTTTTAGTACAGTGATCTGTTCACAAGAAACAAATGTGTTCTAATAAAGGATGTAATTTTCTACATAGCCGGGAAACCTACAATGCGCTTACAAATTGGTTGACGGATGCAAGAATGTTAGCAAGTCAAAATATTGTGATAATACTGTGTGGAAACAAAAAGGATCTTGATGCAGATCGTGAAGTTACCTTTTTAGAAGCATCCCGGTTTGCACAAGAAAATGGTAAGTAGTACAAAATCCTCATGTAGCATTCAAAGGTGCTTAATACTTAAAATAATTTAAATTTTTGTGCAGTTTGGGAGTACTTTGCCCACAGTACTTTGTCAAGTATCTATAGAAAGGAGAATTCTGTCAGTATGTGAGGCACAGAGAGAGGATAGTGCCTGCAGTGAAAACTACATGTACTGTTTTAAGTCTCATTGTTAGTGATTCTTACAGTCGCAGCTGCTACTGAAAGAATACCTTCTGTGTGGAGATCTGTTCCCTAGGAAATGTTAATACAACTTCAGGTGTTGCCTTGCCTCCAAAGGGCTGAGCACAATTTCCTAGTTTTCAGCATCTTACAGATTCTATGGATCATAGACAAGGTTGGATGGGCTGTGCTGCAGTTGGAACCAATGAGTTTTACTTATGGGGAACTGAGTTCAGTGCATGGCGTGAGTCCAGAGGACCATTACCTGTTCTATTTATTAATAGTATTCAGAATTTTCAGTCTGAGGACACATTTCTGTGGGAGCTAAAACCAATCTCAGTCTGAGCTTCTGTGCTGCAGTCCTGCCGTCAGTAAAACCTGATTTTTACTTTTATAAATCAACTACAGATAAAATTTTCTACCAACTGTGGCTACTGGCTGTCCTTTTGCATATAACTTTCTATTAGTGGGAAACTATGATGTTCTTTGTCTTCATGTGCTATTTTGCAGTGCAGCCCTGGTTATTATCTTTGGATTCCAACCTTCTAGGATTAATATATAAATTTCAGAGGAAGTTTTTTGTGGTTTTGCTATCAAAAGCAGATTTTTCTGGACCATACTATTTGACAATAGTTCTCCTTAAGAAAATTTTGACTGTTCCTAGCTTTCTTGCTTTGAATTACTATGTCAGATACTCCAGACTTGTTTTGAGATTGTTTTTTCTGGTGTCAAATGCAGAGCTGATGTTCTTGGAAACAAGTGCATTAACAGGGGAAAATGTTGAAGAGGCCTTTGTACAGTGTGCAAGAAAAATACTCAATAAAATTGAATCAGGTAAATTGAGATTTATATTCTTTTTTTTTTTTTCCCTGAAAACTAAAAGTACATGTGGAAAGATCGCCATTCAAAGTTCTCGAATAGAATTAACCCTAAGAACCAAAATGTCATTGCAGTAAAATAACCCATCTGCTTTATAGCTGCTTCCTGTATGTTTTAATAGGAATGGATGTCTAAGTCAGATCTGTATACCTAAAAAGGGGAGAGAGTGAATTACAGATATTTTTACAGTGTTTACCTTAACAGTCAGTTCTGAGTGTAGGCTGTGCATTTTGTGGGTTGCTATGTCCCTACAAATATCAAGCCTGACGTGAGACAGTTTTAGCAATGCGGAATAAAAACCTCTTATCAGGGCAGACTTTTAATTCTGCTTCTCATATATAGCAGGAAATAGACTGAAGGGAACTTCAACAGTAATACTGAAAATTTCAGGGATGTTTCCTAGCAACTGTGTTTCTCTGAAGTGACCTTCCTACCTCTGAGTTGAAACCATTTTGACTTTTGCAGATCAAGAAATATACGAAACCTTCTCAGCACAAGTGGGCAGGTTTCTACTGGAGACAGGCTCCTAAGCGTTAGGTGTCATTACAGCTAATTTGCATTCCAGTTTTCCTCTCTTAGCTTCTAGCTGTTTGATATCTTCAAAGTTTTAAGTATTGGCCATGTTGGAAAGTCTGTCTCAGAGTAATTGTTTATTTTGAATGCCAAACACAAATTTTTCGATTATAAGAATATGGTATTTTCGTATGAATTTCCTGATCAATGCACCAAATCAATGCCAAACAGCAGCTTTCATTTTAAACAAACAAACAAAAAAAACCAAACCAAAAAGCAAAGTATAGCTCGTTTTTCATGATACTGATGTAAAGAGGCATTACCGCAACAGAAGTAAGTCCTGTTTTCTGTGAGCTGCTCCTGTTGTCTTTGTGCCAGCACACATACATTGACTCATGGAAAAAGTGGGACTGGAAAGAACCTATGGAGGTCTCTGGTGTAGCCTCCTCTTTAAAGCATGTTCAGGTTCAAAGTGAGAGCAAGTTGCCAGGGTCTTATCAGGGCACATTTTGAGATGTTGGAGGAACAGAGATTCCACAGCCCATCTGAGCAACATGTTCCGGCACTAAGCGGTTGCTGCTATCTACCTAGTCAGTCCCCAGCCTGTACCAGTGCTTGGGCTTGTTCCATCACAGTTGCAGAGCTCTGCATTTGTAGCTGCTGAATTTCATGATATTCCTGCTGGCCTCTGGCTCAGCCAAGGCCTTTTCTTAATGGCAGCCCAACCCTTGACCTATCAGCTGGTCCCCTTAACATGGTGTCATTTGCTAACTTACAGAGGGCTCACATGTGCACAGTGAACCTGAGTAAGTGATCTGAATTATTCAGAGGGATTCTTTGTTTTGGTTGTTTGGGTTTTTTTTGTGGGGGCTTTTTTTCCAGCCTAAATGTTTCTAATCTTGGCCAGTAAAACCTACAGCCGTAAGAACACTTCTGAAGACACGGGGTATGGCAGAAATGGGTACCAGAAGCAGGGAATCATTTCCTCTGGGGGAGTGCTTTATGGAATCCTGCTGTCAGATTGATCCATTTTTGTTTGGCTCAGTATCTACAATATTACTATCTTTGCATATTAGTCTCTGAAAGCAGGTGTATTTTAACAGCATTCACAGAAAACATTTTGGACATTTCCTTTGTTAGAAGTAGTTAGTGCAAATACATTTCTTGTTGCAGCCTAACTCAGAGACAAATTGCTTTGTCATTATGACTAAGGGCACACGGTTGAAATTACAGAATAAAATGGTACAGGTTTGGAATTGCCTGAAAGTAAACAGAATTGTGGTAGATCTCTCCATAACTAGAGCAGAATATTTACTCCATTTAAAACTGCATTTTTTATCTAATGTTGTCAGTTACATCAAAATGTATTGTTTGCACATGATCCATCCTCTTGTGACCATTTTGTTTCTCATCAGGAGAACTGGATCCAGAAAGAATGGGCTCAGGTATTCAGTATGGAGATGCTGCCTTGAGACAGCTGAGGTCACCACGTAGAGCACAAGCACAAAGTGCTCAAGAATGTGGGTGTTAAAGAAACAAAACACAAAAGCCCAAATACTTCCTTTAGATATGGAAGGTAAGGTTACAAAAATCTCAGGGTGTTGGATAAATTACTGTATTTCATAAATGTGCTGTATTGAGAGCTTGGCTTTTTCACAGTTAGCCTGTAAAGGAACATAGAATCTAGTGAAATAATGCACAGTAGAATGGATGGGGTTTTTTATACTTTTTTTTCTTCTACCGTCTGCCCACTAAAGCAAGACTACTGCTCTTAATGAAGTATTTCTAGATCTTTGCTTCCTCTGAGTAATGCTGTGGAAAACATCTTAAAATTCTGCATTCCTGAAATGCGTTATAGCCCTAATAGTTCCCTAATGCACTGTAGGGAAGGTGAATCATTTGTGTTGTATCGTGGACAAATATTACTAGAAATGAGAATTCACAAAATGTATGGTGCAGTGTCTTGTCCAAAGCTATTATATAGTCTTTTCTGAAAATACGAAGTTTAAAAGCTAAGACTTGAGAACTACAAATAATACTGGATTTAAAACCTCTACTGACTTTTTTTTCCTACCTAAAAGAAGTCTGAGGTAGTTTTGATTCCTTTCTGCTATGAGCAGAATTGTGAACAAGAGAATAGTAGTATTTGCTGCTTAGGCAGTGTTGTCATCTTAACAAAGCTCTTCTAGGGCTGTTGCATCCTGTGGAAAGGGTGTGCAGTCTTCTAAAAGTCTTCCAAAGACATTCTTCAGAGAAAGTGAGGAACAGATTTTTCCCTTTAGCAGTGGTAGGGGAAGAGATGTAAGTCATGTAACCTACTTCTAAATACAGCTTGGTGGTTAGTCTTTCTTATAAACAGTTGTCCTTAAGACACTTCTCTGTTCATGGATTTTACTACTTGCAGTATGTAAGTGGCTCCTGGGGCAGTCCTTTCTCCCTGTGTAGTTAATTATTCTGATATAATTAATCCTTATTCCTCTAATACAAGAACTGTGATACCAAATTAAACAAGTACCACAGACACAGTTATTGCATCATTTTTACTGTATTAAATTTTCTTATCAGTTTGAGCAGTGCACACCAGCAGAAGCTTTACAGAATGTTAAATAAGGCGGCATACAATTCTACATTCTCATATTTTGTTCTGTATTTCAGGAGCTTGGCTCCCAATTAAAGCTCAGAATTTTAAATAATGGATAGGAATCCTTAAACTGCTTTCCTCCTTTATTTTCCTCTTATAAAATATCATCCTTCAACTAAGAGACTGCTGGAAAAGCACATTAATTTAGTTCAGCTTTGGTCTGGCTCCACAGGAGTGAATATTTACTGATCTTACTTCAGGAGCTGAGTTTCCAGATTGATCTGATGTAGATAATTGATGGTGGTCTTGTGTGTTTTACAGCTGTCCTTGCAAATGGTGTTTGAAGAAACAGAAAAGCTTGAAGGCTATGCAGTTCTTAAAAACACTTTTCCGCTATCTACAAACAGAACAGACCACTGCTGACAGAAAGGTGTTCCATGTGGTGTGGGGCAGGAATGTTCACATGACACAAAAGTCTGCAAAGTGAACTTGATAATTTGGTGGACAATATTAAGACATACCTGTATGTAAACATTTTCCATTACCTATTTTTGTTCTTTCACCTCTAGTTTAAAGCATTGCTATATACTGTAAATAATGTAACAGTAAATTTACAAAGCATGGTATACTTACGTATGCTGATAGTGTTGCACTACAAGCAGTTTAATATTTTATTTTTTTATCATATAAACAAATTTAACTGAGGTAGGCTTTGCCATGTTTGTTTGCCGCACAATAGTTTATATTTATGACCTGAATTATAAAACCACTGGCACTGTTGGTGAGGGGTGGTGGTTATATTTTTTTCTTATTTAGCTTGCCACATTATAACAAGATGTTGGCATGACTGATTTTCAACATGTGGTTAGGACCCACAGTTACATTTACTAATATGACAACTTGGAAAAGTAATTTTTGTTGACATTCACATATCCTGTTTTATCACAGTTCTTAAATAATTTCTGAAGCTCTTTTATCAAAGTTCAAAAGTTTTGAAAAAATACGTTTGAAGTCTCTCAAATGGCTGTTGACTGACTTGGATTTTTTTTCTCGGTCCTGATGTTTTGTATAGCACTGGCATCATGAAGGTGGAATGTGTATGTGAACAGAAAATGTGCATCATCTGTGTGTGTTGTAATTCTAGGGCAGGGCCATGGGCTTGTGGAGAGTTACCACAGCAGGAGTTCTCCTAATCTTTCATCACGGAACGATCAGCTGTGAATATATATGATCTCTGTTGAAGCACACCTGGTGAAGTAGTGCTGCACCCCGGTGGGTGGTTCTAAAATAGCCTGAGAGTATGAAATCTAAAATACTAATTTCTTAAAAATTCATTAAGTTCAAAAACTTTAATTTTAGAATTAGGCTTTAAAATTAGGAATTTGCAGTCTGTCTTGCTGGAGCTTTGCCTTTGAACTTCATGTGAGTCCATTATACATATTGCCCCCAGGAGACTTGTGGAAAGGGAAAGGGAAAACCCAGGCATACTACTTAAGGAGTTCTTTCTTCCTGTGAAACTCAACGGGAATTTCAGCCTTGGTACTGATTCCTGCCCCCCGCCCCTCCCCATGCTAAAACACAATTCAGACTTTCTTTCCTGCCCTCTCTTTATTGTGGGGAACAGGCATGGGGCAAGAGACTAGGAATCTTGTCTTCATTCCTCAGCTGGAGACAGAAGAGACTTGCAACGTGTCTAAATATTGTGTATTGTTTTCACAGTGCTGTGACAACTGATCAGGTAAGAAACCCGGGGCTATTGCTTTGCCAGACAAGCAGCTGCAGAACTAAGCTCGTGTTTCTGGAGGTAGCTGAATTCTCCCAGTTCAGAGGGACAATTTCACTTGTACTGATGAGAATCACTAGTGACATCTTTACTTAGTTATACACCTAATTGAATGTCTCCTTGGAAAACACAAAATAATTCATTTGGTCAGAACTCAGTACTAAAATTACAAGGTCAAACATGCTTTATTATTTTCTATATATGAGTATTTTCTATTTAAGGGTTACTTGTCAAGTGCATGTTTAAAAACTAAACCAGAAAACTGAACTTAACAGTGTAATTCAGAGGGCAGTTAAAGCACGAGAGCAAAACAAGAATGCTACCCAGAGGTATGCCATCATTTATGCAATTAGAGTTGTGTTTAAAACTATTCCCTTTCTCCTGGTATTTTTGGTTCAAATGAATGCTTATATGAAAACTATATACCTTAGGTCATCTCTGAATTAAAAGGAGATGAGTTTGGTCTGTACTTGAAAAGCCTATGGACCCAACAGCCTAAGTTGTTTGTATCTCTCCAAGGTTATATTTAAGATTTGATTTGCTGCCTAACTAACAGCAGTTATTTCCAAGGAGTATCTTCTGCCTGGTGAGAGTGTAAAGTATTTTTGAAGCAGCTTAACTGCATTTACAAGAGCATCAAAGAACTACAAAGAAACTTACCTGTCTTAATCCTCACTGAGTTTATTTTGGCTTCCAGTACACAGAACTGGAAGTAACTACCCAAAGCAAGTCTCTTGAAGGAGATGGTGTTGGTTCCAAATCCCCAAACCAGTTCTGGAAAAAGACAAAGTACTGGGGAGTCTGTTCCCCTCTTTACCACTATCTAATCAGGTTTCTTGGTACACTGACAAAGGTGAAAGCAGAGTACTTGCTTATCAGCTGGGACATGGCACCAGTAAAGCTAAAGGTCTCCTGTCACTCTTACAGTGGTTGAAGGGGTAGTCTTGGCTGTGGATCAAAGTTCCTTTCCATCATTACAGTAGCAGTTGAAAGGAGCAGGGGAGTGCTGTTAATTAACTCTACTGCTTTTCAGTAGAAATTTTAGGGAGTTGGCACAGATTTTCTTAGACTACTTCCTGTCCTTTTCCCTTTGCATACAGGACTGGGCTCTTTTGTATACTTAGTTCTTATGATCATTTTGGTCAAGTGTCTGTAGTTAATAAGCAGTAAGCACAGTTTTAACCTTTCTGTAACCAACAGTCTCAAGCTGTCCCCTTCCTACCTGGAAGGAAAGAATGGTGTCATTATAATGAGGTTTGCCAGTTTTATTATTCTTTTAATGTATATTCTTTCTGTACACACATTAACCAGGTTAATGTGCATGTTTTGTAGTATTGCAACCTTTTATGCTGCATATCTTGCTAACATTTTAAAAAAAACACTTTCTAAACTGGCAACTCCGGAGGGAAATACTGTTGGAAGCAATAGCTCTTACCCATACAAGCTATAGTTCACTATTTCTTCTCTGAGGGTTTTTATTTCTAGGAATAAACCTCATGCCAATAATAGCCCTGGAACAGATTTTAGCCTTTAGCATTACAGTTGACACAGCAAACCAAACCTAGCTCACCTCATCGGTAAGTTATAGGTAGGTTACATTATGTATTATTTTAGTGTAAAATTCTTACTTTACCAAAGCAAGATGGCTTGGGAGTTTTACATGAACCAGTACTGGGTACCTATATCCTAGGATTTATTGGATGTGGAGCTTTAGCTGTTCAGACCGTTGAAAGATTTAAATGTCTTATTAAAGCCTGTCTTGCCTTTTAATGAGTCTGTTGGCCTACACTATTTAATGCTTGTATCCAGCACCAAATAAAAAAAAATCTTTCTTGATTTTCTAGGTACTTTCTATTTACTTCAGCAAGCAGAACTTGTAAAGTGAAGTCTAAAACGTAAGAAACCTAGATGGTCTTGAAAACAACACTTTTTCTAAATTCATTGTGTAGTCAGTACATGGCAGGGAAAGCAGCAGCTAAAGGAGGTGGAGGGCTTCAGGGTATTTCCCAGGAGCAGGGCCCAGGGCCCTCATTGCCCTCTGTGGGGGCAGCTTTGCCCGTGACATGGGCCAGCCCCAGCCCTGCTGTGACCCCCTGTTCAAGAGGAGTGGTAGGGAGCTTTCCCTCTGTGTCTCCTATGGCTGCAGAGCTGCACCTGCTTCCTTGTGTCTTTCTGTGCTGCTGACTAGGGATGAGATGGATCCGTCTAGGTGTCTTGGAGAATGTGGCCTCAGAAGTCTGTGCTTTAAAAAAGCTAAAGCAAAAAAGGTGATTTTCCTGACTATTAGGCAATACAGATTGAATTTACAGTTGACCCATTTCATCTGGTCTTTGTATTCAGTTAGGCACCTTATGGCTCAAAAATACATAGCTCCCATAAATCCTTAAAAACACACACTATAAAAACTGATTACTTGCTGAACAATTAATGCTATAAAATTCTCAAGAAATACATTGTAAATCCACAGGAGTAAAAACACAGGTCTCATTTACTGTAGCACTTCAGTTTAACCATCCTTTAGTAGAACAAGTACAATGGTACAAATAGCTTAACCTTTGCTAAGTGATGCAGCTTCCTTTCCCCTCCTCCCCATGTTACCTTTTTTTTTTTCCAAAGCTCTGAATTTAGATTCCCAAAGGCTTCACCATGCATAGCAGTTCAGGCAGCTATTTTAGATTCAGTTTTTTTCCCCACCCTCAGTGACAGAAAAAGCCAGTCAGACTAGGAAAGGGTATTGAGAATCTGTGGCAGAGTTACAGGAGGAACATAGACAAGCTCAGCTCTCAGATAGACCTGTAACTGTAATCTAAGCCTTTAGCCAACACCCATCATTACAGAAGCCTGTCACTTACTTTCCAGGAGAGAATACATGGGACAAGCAGAAGCCACAGTTGGCATGCAGAGACTAAAGCATCTGGTAATGGAAAAAACCCAGTACAAGCAGTCAAGGCACTTTGTGTCACTTATTTTATTCACATATACAAGTTGACACTACACTAGTAAATATAGACAATATAGAAGCATTAAAAACAAATGCTGTTTAAAAACTTTAAAAAACACATATTGCTTCAAGCTTAGATGATATTTCCCTATTGTTTTTAAAGTGAATTCAGTGCTAACAGTAGCCGAGGCAGCTTTCCATTCACCTGTACCCCTGATTTTACAGGGGCTACTGCCAAGGTGTTGAGTCAGGTTCCACATATGGCTTTGCTGCTGAGTGCACTAAGTGAGCTGGAAAATAAACTGGAACATCCAGGTTACCACACACAAGGCCCTTGTTGCTAGCTTTTGGTCCCTATCACAGTAAAAAAAAAAAACAATAATAAGAGAGGCCTTTATAGTTCAGTGGCACTGCATTAAGCCATTAAAAAAAAAGATCAGATATACTTCCCTAGAAGTTAAAAAAATTTATTAAAACGTGCATTTGCTACCTGGATAAAATTCTTACCAAAAATTCAGGTCTGCCCCTCAGTTTTGTTAAGTTTGGCTTTTAAGTTTAGCTATCGCTTTGACTATCTCAGCTTCCAGTGGAAAATTCTGTAATTTATAGTTGCAGAGATTTGACAGCAGTGACTGAACAGGCATGCTACTGTATTTTACAGAAACATTCTTACGCATTTCTACATTGTAAACACTAGTCTTCACAACACTATAAATTGCAGCATTACACATTGTAGAAGTCTTGTTTCACTTACCTAAGTACTTTGAGAAACAAAAAGGAATAAACAACTATTTTAATGAAGACTTTGGACAACTGAGTATTTACTGTGTTCTTACAAAGTTTTACTTCTAAAACAGGAGTGAGAAGTGTTCATCACTTAGCTGAATTCAAGAGTCCATGCAAGACAAATTTCAGAACTTCCTTAATTGATAGGGTGACATTCACTACGTTTTCTGGTTTTTAGTGAGTCCAGTTTGATGCAAAACAGCCACCTCCTGTAAGAATCTATGAAATATAGTTAAAGCTTTTACACTTGAAAAGTTCTGCTTTCCAAGTAATTTGGCTTTTTGTTTGTTAACATCAAAACACTAAAATAACATTTTTCCAGACTTCAGCCTGCAGATGCCAAATATTTTGCATATACAACTTGCAGTGACCAGAACTATACTGTTTCACAGTCTAAGCAAACCTACTAGCCTTTTATTTTTCGTCATTGCCCAAATGCAGGAAGGCTACCTGATTCACAGAATAATTTACCCCTCACTTCAGGCATTATATTACTTAAAGCAAGATGGTACCAACATAGCACCCAGCATTATTTTTAGCTACAGACTCTTTGAAAAAGCATGACAGTGACTCACATGACCCGATTGGTGTCACTGCTGTCTTGGTGGGGAACAGCTCTTGACCAGACACGGATAAGAACTGGATCATTTCCTCAGTACACAGCAGCCCTGATGCTGTCAAAGATTCTCCTGCTCAGCAGAACACCTGAACAAGCCTGTTTGAGACATTTTAAGTTTGGTACCCTGTATCCAAGGCAGGAGACATTTAAGCCTTCTATAATTATTGGAAAGTCCAACATCTAACAGGAGATCCATCTTACCCAAAAATGGGTGCTTAAGGCAGGCATATAGTCATCTTGGCTTTTCCCTTCTCAGTGGGAAGAGAACTGTAGGAGCTGTCTTTGAAAGCATGGCAAGATGAGCCCTGCCCTATACAATCAAGGAAACTGACAAAAATGTACTGAGAGCACCGTCCATCTGCTGTATTTACATGAAGCCTACGAAGCTTGTGGGCAACAGGGACAGGCAGAATTCTTGGTGGATAAGGCTGTTAAACGCTACTGAATTAGTGCTTTGATAGTGTTGCTCAAAGCTAGTTTAGATTTCTGAATCGAGACAGCATCAGATGCAACTTAAGCATATTTACAGCAGCTATTTAAAGAGGAAAACACAAAAGGAAATTAAGAGAATCTCATACGGAATTAAAGGCATCCTTTGGAATAGTTTGCCTCAGTTTTGGGCACTGTTCTGAAGTTTTAGGAAGTTCTAGCCTGTGGGTTGTCTTAAGTTGGACTACATTAATTTTGCTGTGCATAAAACAAATGCTATTTTGCATTCCCAGACTTAAGAGCTCTAAGATCCCTAGTAGGTAGCCTCAGCAGGAGTTGCCTGTATTTTTATAGCCTTATGCTTAAGACAACAGGTAAAAAACATTATAATTTCACAGATTCCAGGAGATCTTAGCAAGACTAGAACTGAGAGTAATGAAACCTTTACCGATGTAATGAACACTAGGAGGCAGCAGGGCTTGGTCCCTATGCACAATTACTTTCCTTCAATAACACAAACCAAACTTTCCACTAAGCACATAGCTGTGTTGCTGTAGTAATTCTAGAGTCCTGCTAACACACTGGAATTGTGGAATGAAGCTAAGACTGGTGCAGGTTTCTGCTGCAGAAGTGCAAGTGTGCTTCCTGTGAGAAGGTGTCCAGTCTGTAAAACACAAGCTTCGAAACAATTAAAATGAGATAACCAACATATGTCACTAACACACAACATCTGAACAAAACTTTGAAGCTCACAACTACAGCAATAATCTGCCTAAAGCTTAGTTATCAAACTGAAAAAAAAAAATTTACAGCAGCTTAAGGGAAAAAGACAACCAAACACTGAGGGTATCACAATGCCTTACTATATAGAAGTAGGACCTACAAAGCAAGAGTGCTCAAACTCCATTATATGTTCTTATTTACTAAAAGGTACAACTCTCCTTCCCCTAGCCCTCACCCCTCTATAGTGAGGGGTTCTGCATGAATTTTGAGAGGCAGAAAGCTTCTCAGAACTTCTCTACAAGTTTCATCAACGCGATTTAAGTTTAAAACCTTTTAACAGTATACTTGTACAGTACCACCAAATGGAATGCTTATTGCACTCTGACCCCCACTGAGCAGAGCAGATAATTCTTGTGTTAAAAATAGGCTTCACTAGATAGGAGCCAGCCCTCTCCTTCAATAAATGCGTCTACGTGATTAAGTGTGGAGTAAGTGTGACCACAAGCTTAATACAGTGGTACAACTTGATACTGGTAGAACAAGCAACTGCTTATTGAGCAGCAGCTATCAGCTAATGATTGTCTACATCAGTTATTTGGTACAACAGGCACAGCAACAACAAAACAATCCTGTAGCTGCTCCTTGCCCTGAAAATTAGTAGTTTACTCTAACGACCTTAGAAATAACAATAAAAGTTAGCATTGGCAGATTCACTAATTGAACAAAGGGGTTTTTTTGAAAATTTCTATATACAGACAATACTTGGTATTTGCCTGCCTAAAGCATCTACATTTATTAGTGCTGCTTACCAGAGCCACTGGCTTTCCTGCTGCCTGACTTAATACTTCTACCAAAAAAGTATATTAAGTCAGATAGTACTATAAATGCAAAGGCACCTCCATCACACCTTTAAAGTCTTTCCCCAAGACCACCTCCCTGTGACTTGGACTTTTAAAATAAGGGACAACAGATTAGTTGTAACCAAGATTTTAAAAGGTGTTTGCTTTGACTCCCCGTATGCTAAGGTCTCCCCCCTCCCACCCCCACAACAAGTCAACTGAAGTATTAGAAAAATTCCCAAAAGGGGAATTGTTTTAAAAGTTTGGGTAGCTATATCTGAAAGCCTCTTCAAATGTTATGGCTCCAACGATACACCCCACTGTGAGGTAGGTAGCCAAGATAAAAACATTGTAACAAATATTTTAACAGCTGGAAACTCCCTATAAAAACCTTGCATAAGTAGTTTGGTTCCTTGCACCAGTGTCCTGATATGCGTAACTTCTTTTGAAGATGCCCAAGGGAATGCAAATTCACAGAGCTCTCGCTGAGTAGCATCTCATATATTCTGTCATCCACGGGTTATCTGGTGGGGAGGGCTTTATTCGCCAGGCTGTCTCTGCTTCTGCTGATCGTACTCGCCTCTGAGAAAGCTTCCTTTTCTCCACTTGTCTCCTGTTCTTTGCTCGTAGAGCAGATTCATGAATCTAAAAGACCAGAGTTAGTATTACAGCAGCAAAACAGCCTAGGGACACACACACCCCCCTTCAGGAAAACTAAGGATCACTTTGTATTTGTCCCAGTCCCCATCCTGAAGAAGTGGGGTTTGCTGGCAAGATTATATTTTCTTCTTTAACTTGTACCACTAACAAGAAAAGCACAGGGGTTTTTTTATATATAAAAATGCCTCAATTTCTATTCTGCATTATCATTCCCACTTCACACTATTAAACAACTGCAAAAATCTGGAATGTTTCTCAATCCTACTGTGACATATTCTAAAAGTCTCAATTCTCTTATTTCTACCATTTTTAAATTCTTAAACATCCTCAGTATGCCCAAGCATACCTTAAAAAACAGCGCCATAATAGTAAGGCAAATCCCTAGAGACTGAAGAACTTCATCTTGACAATATGCTGCAGGCACACCCGCATTTTTATGTTAATAAATTATCATATTTTCCCCAAACTTAGTCTTAAGAGCCAGCTTCTATGTTTGCTTGCTTCTGTCTCCAGATTTAAAACTGTCTCCCATCTCAATTAGGGGAAAGTAACACTTTTCAAACATTTAAGAAAAGTGACCTAGCCGGGCATTAAGTAGTCAGTTCCCAATTAAAGAGACATCCTTGGTGACAAACCACCACGTAATTGGAAGGGTTTCAGAAGCATCCTGGCCATTCACTCCAGCTCAAGACCTGATCTTAGGGGTTCTGTAACTGTTTCTAGAATAAGAAACGTAGAAGTCTTAGAAAGCATAAATATCTCTGCTCAAGACAGGCATCAGCCTCTGTTAAGCTTCAACATAAGGCACCAGTCAACTATTTCCTCTGCTGACCAAAGCTTATCAACCCATTAACAGTGTC
This sequence comes from Falco cherrug, assembly GCF_023634085.1. Taxonomy (NCBI): domain Eukaryota; kingdom Metazoa; phylum Chordata; class Aves; order Falconiformes; family Falconidae; genus Falco; species Falco cherrug. Next base: position 80,179,612 of record NC_073702.1, on the reverse strand, counting down.
CACTATCAGGAAGGGCAGCTTCTTTCAAGAGCTGCAAGGCCCAAGTTCCACGTTTCCCTCAAAGGTTGACCTGTCAGGAAGTAAAAGACTGTGCTTCAAACTCCTTCCAAAGCAGCCCACTGGAAGTCAGCTCTACCTTATACATCAAGACCACCACCCACCTTAGTCCTCCGGTATCTTGGGTCATAAATTCAGACTCTAAATTCGTAGCAAGATAAAGACAAGACACTAGCAGGGATAGAATTAATGATTACATTTTACCAGGCCATGAGCATTACAGAAAAAGAAACTGATCTACTATAAGACTCCAACCTTAGTGTTTCTTGCTAAGCCAGAAAACAGACCCCGCTACAGCGGAATCCTAGTGCTGTCCATGACCGTATAAATTTTATTTGTGCTATTTTGCTGGTATTTACATCAACCCTGCAATCAATCAGCTATCTGACAGCCCATTCCACTCTCAGCAAAAAGTTCCCTGCTGGCAGCCCACTGGAACAGGCTGCCCGACAGACATTCTAGCAGTAGAGCATTTGTACCTTCTCAGTAAGGCTCCTATTCCTCAGAAGCACCCCAGCAAAAGTCACTCTTCCACAGCACAAGTGCTACCCCAGTGTTTATATACATGTCTGCTGTGGGGTGCCTGGTGCTAACTGCCTGCTGCTTTTCTCTTGTTTTCGTGAGGTTCAGAATGCAAAAATACATTTATAACAGCCAGAAACAAGATAGCCAAGTTTTAATCAGAACTTGCAAGGATTAGTCAAACATGGGACGTTTCAAAACCAATTAACAGTTAAGAGCTATTTGATTTGGACATATCAAACCTCTTCAGGTTTATTACTACATATTTTATTTTTTTAAAAAATTTATTGCTGGAATCTTCATGCACTCAAAAGCATCCCTGAGAAGTTTTACCTAGGTATGAGATATATGTCTTACCCAAGCACTAAGTAGTCGCCACCCTTTAACAAAACAACTTTTTGTTGTTGAAACTTTTACTTACATCATTTGCTGAAGCAGAAGCACAGACATTGTGAGTTTTCTGGCTACCAGTATCTGTCTGTCTTTCACCCCACCCATACAGGGCAAATGGATGTTTATTCTGCTTTGGTGCATCTGTCTTTTGAGGACTTTTGGCTGATCTTCGATCATTACGACTGGACAAGGCACTTTGGCTTGGACGGCGTCCTGTACGGCTGGTTTTGTCTGCTTCCTTTACAGAAGTGTGTTCTACAGTTTTTTCTTGCTCTTCCTTCTGCTGCTTTTCTTGATCTTCTCTTCCTTTCTCTAAAGAAAGGAAATAATCAAGTTATGCTTTAAGCTCCCAATGATAACATATTAACATCTGATTTGCACGGCTTCTCTTAATACATCACTGAAGCTGTGCCTTTTTTAGAAATGGAAGAAGTCATTATTCCTTAGCAACAGATATATACCCTGCTTAAATGCCTTCATTCTTTCTCTAGTGACTACAATATTTCAAGCCCATCCCTCTGTACATCAGCTTTCACATACTTAAACATGCCTTTTGCTAGTGAGGCTACAGAAAACAAATGGCTTCAGGCAGCATTTTAAAGACTGTTCCCAGCGATCTTCCATCTTCACTATTTCATCCTTCCATCTTTCAGACAGCAAACAGATGGACTGCCGAATGCCTTGGAAATGCTGCCAGCCAGCCAGTGATGAAGCCTGATAAGACTATGTGCAATATTAAATCACTCATGTTATAAGCTTCCACTGAAAAAAAAAGGTGATTCATTTTCAAGCTCCCTGATTACACATACATCTCGACTATGGTTTTCTGTTTATGGAGGAGCGGGGAGCATGAAGCAAAGACATACAAAGCGACAGACATCGCCCTTGCTGTCTGTTCTGTAAAGTACCACACTCTACAGGCAGTGCTCTCTGAGCCTTATTTCCTCCACACGCGCTTTTTAAACCTTCCATAACAAGGGTCCAGCATTTGTCCCCTAGGCATTGGGTTTGTAAAATAAGGTTTGGGAGGAAGAATTTAAAGCCTGTATCATTGTTAATTTGCAGATGTAGATCAACACTGATGGCTGAATCAGCAGTATGAGACATTAAGTAATAAAAACACAAACAACTGTTTCTTAAGATCTAATCTTCTTGCATTACAGAGGTATGGAGAAACTAGTTTTCCTCTGTGGTGCCTCACAGTCAGCAGTTCTTGAGGTTCCCTGAAGCATATACTGCTACTTATACACAAAAATTTGGGTGTTAGACTTGAGATGAGGAAAGCCAGTATCTGGTATAGCACTGCAATACTTCATTAATCTAAAAGGCTGGTAAGAAAGTCATGCCTTACCATAAGGATATAAGTGGTTTTGAACAAGTCTGTTTTATAACATCATTAAATATGATTCTGTGATTAAATATAGTCAAGTAAATGCCCATGGATAACAATTACTGACTGGAAAAGAACAGCCAAAGATTTTTTTTTTCCACCCTTGAGACCTGTAAAGTATTACTAACTGGTAACAAGAGGTCTTGAACTGTTAATACTAAACTAATATATTTATCAATGATCTGGACAGGGAGATCAAGTGCACCCTCAGTAAGTTTGCAGACAACACCAAGTTGGGGGGGGGGGGGCGGAGCTGGTCTGCTTGAAGGCAGGAAAGCTCTGCAGAGGGATCTGGCCAGGCTGGAGCAGTGGGCCAAGGCCAACTGTATGAGGTTCAACAAGAAGTGCCAGGTCCTGCACTTGGGTCACAACAGCCCCATGCAACCCTACAGGCTTGGGGAAGAGTGGCTGGAAAGCTGCCTGGTGGGAAAGGACCTGGGGGTGCTGGTCAACAGCCAGATGAATATGAGCCAGCGTGCTAGCCAAGAAGGCCAACAGCATCCTGGCTTGTATCAGAAACAGTGTGGCCAGCAGGACCAGGGCAGTGATTGTCCCCCTGTGCTGGGCACTGGTGAGGCTGCACCTCAAATCCCATGTTCAGATTTGAACCCCTCACCACAAGAGGATAGAGATACTGGAGTGTGTCCAGAGACAGGCAACAGAGCTGGGGAAGGGTCTAGAGAACAAGTCCTAGGAGGAGCAACTGAGGGAACCGGAGGTGTTTAGTCTGGAGAGGAAAAAGACTCAGGGGGAACCTTATGGTTCTCTACAACTATGTGAAAGGAGGTTGTAGGCAGGTGGGAGTCAGTCTCTTCTCCCAAGAAGTGATAGAACAAGAGAAAATGGCCTCAAGTTGCACCAGGGGAGGTTTAGATTGGATATTGGAAAAAATTTCTTCACCAAGAAGGTTATCAAGCATTGGAACAGGCTGCACAGGGAAGTGGTCGAGTCCCCAGCCCTGAAAGTATTTGAAAAACAGACATGGTACTTACGGTCATGGTTTCGTGGTGGACTTGGCAGTGCTAGGTTAACGATTGGACTTCATGATCTTAAAGGTCCTTTCTAACCTAAATGATTCTATGACAGTAATCAAATACATTGCTTTCAGTACATTAGTGAAATATTACTTTGGGAAAAAGTAAATACTCAGAACCCTGGTTTAGTTCTCCATCCTGCAAATCTTCTACAGTAGTCTGCACAAGTTGAGGTTAGACATTGAACATGGCCCCCAAGCATTGTGGGCACAAGCAGACATCGTGATCCGAATCCTCTTTAAGGCCAGCCGTGCCTTTTATGTAAAGGCAACTAAAGCCTTTCATTAAGCTAACAGCGTAACAGTCCACTAATAAGCGATTCCCTTCAAGTGTCCACCTTTGAACATTAGGTGCTGCTTTCTGCTAGACAAACAGTGATACAGTTCAAACTCTGCGACAAACACACCGAACTTGCAAGTTTTCTGCCACACCATCTATTTCTGATTGTGGTAGGGACCACCTGCAAGCTACCTCTGTTCCGAGTCTCGGCACTTCCAGCCACCACCAGCATACCTGGCACATACAGAGGGAATTCCTCCGCCGGTGCAGTTCACCTAGTTTAAGGCTTGCTTACATATTGAGAGGTTGACCACAGACAACTAGCACAAATTTTGCCTAAGTGGCTTCATTAAAAGCAGAAGGGCTTGCAAACCCTGTGACAAAATAGCAATCATTCTCGCTAATTGCTATGATTTAACTAGTCAAGCAAGTACATGCCCAATCTGACACTGCTTTAATTTCGCTTCTGCATCCATCCAGCTCTGATGAAATGGAAGTTACCTGCCTGGCACACTGGTTAAGGACCCATTTACTCTTACACTCACTTTGTGCTTGTAAAGACACGAAGGCTTGCCACATGCCCCAGCATTCCCATAAGGCGAGCCTCATGCGCTCTCCTGCTAGCCATTAGTCTTGCCAGCACATCTTCTGCTTGCTGCCAACCAGCACAGTGGCCCTGGTTCAAGCTAACCTATACACACTTCCAAGCTGTGCAGGTGCAGCATTCATCTACAGATGAAAACGCAGTACAGCTGAGTATTTGGTTAAGACTAGCCAGCAGTGTTAAAAGGATTTGAAGCTGTATTTGTTAAGAATTCAGCTGAGTGTCTGCCCCCACAAAACAACCAAGAAAAGCAGTCAAGGCCAAAGGAGTGACAGAGTGAGAAAAAATGGCCCAAAGAATTTCACATATCTAAATATTGGGTGCACATAGTTTCAGTCATTACAGCCAAGGCTGGATAAAAAGCAAGCAGCAGTGATGTCAACATGGTAAAAGACCTGCTTTGCATAGCGTCCTGGGCTCTGGGACACACAGCTTCACCTCTAACAAAGCAGCTCATTCATCACAGTTGCAACAGGCAGCACAGAGCTATTCTCTTACGAAATATTATCCACACATCTCTCTACACAGCCCGCTCCTCAAAAGGGACAGGGCTAGGTCCATTATCAGAAGGATGCACTGTTTTGAGAAAATAAAACACTGAAGTAGGACATACTGCTGTCAGTTCTGAAACAGGAGTGCTTTTATTTTAGGAAGCTGTTCCATCCTCCATTCAAGGGAAAATGTCCTCTTCCTTCTCTACAACAGAACGGAGCACCACAGAGTTCATGAGCAGCAGAGGAGACATTTAGAGACTTAAAAATACAGTAAAGTAGGGACTCTGCAATTGCATGGATACTCTAGCTTCAAGATAATACTACTTCAAGGCAACAGCCGTGCCTGGGGATGCTGTTCACTAGGATTAGTTCCAGCTGGTGTAGAAATGATTGAGCCAGCTTGTCCCAAAATAGCAATAAAAGCATATGGGTAAATGGCACACAGAGTCCTGCGCACAGTCTTGCGGTGAATGCTGTATGCCAGAGCATACTATAGCACCTACTATTAGAGCAGGTATTTCAGTGAATTCACTCCTACAAGGCATTTATACAGAACTCTGTTGGTGAAAGCACAAAGCAGGTATCTTTAGCAGTTATTTAAGACTTTTGTTTAAAACTAGAGTTTATATCCAAGCCTTTTTGTTAAGCATCCCTTTCCACAGGAAGGTAGAAAAGCAGCAGTTGATAGCAGGGAAGGAGGTAGACCCAAGGGCTCAGGGAGCCCAACCACCCGCAACACCTTCCAGCTCCAGCGGACACAGGAAACTCAGAACTGACTGGCCGCAGCATTACAGGGATTAGACAGGAGAGGGGAAAAGCTAGGAATATTTAAAACTGCATCATGGATGCTAAGCAGAGCACACTGGACAGGAGGGGATTAAGTGCTTAGCAGGCAGAACAAGGCTGCCAGGCCCACCCAGTATGGCTGTTGAAAGCTCCTGCCCAGAAGCAAGTCACTTAAACCCTGCTGCATTGCCCAGCTTGCGTAACACCTCCCCTCCTGGGCTCAAGCAGGAAAAGCTCAAGTGGAGCTTCTCACCCTCCCACGGGACTTCATGCTCGATGGGGCAGCTAGGACTCCCATTTCAAAGACTTACTCCAAGTACCAAAAACCTTCTGATTAGGCCCCACAGGTACCAGGGGTCGAGCATTCTCTCTCTATAGAGATGTTTGCTTCTTACAGCATCGCCTCAGGGTCAGGAGAAGCACTTCGTGCTTGAACTGCCACGGGCAGAACTCAGTTTCCTGCTTTAGTACAAACACCTCTGCAAACAGGGCAGGTCTCCAAGGCCTCTTGAAGGCAGCATATGCTCACTTGTGGGTATGAACAGGCTACGGCTGGGTAGAAAATAGTTACTATAGCTGCAATAGACTGCAACGTCATTGCTTTGAGACAGATCTTGTATGAGGCAGTATCAGAGCTACCAGCAACACAGCAGCTCAGTTGATTAGATTCACAGAAGCTTCATCTGCAGCAGAGTTCAGAAAGAATGAAAGAAATTCAGGCTTAATAGCAAAGCTCATTTCCAACCAAAAAAAAGTAATTGACCTATCTTTGAATCACAGTACCATCACCCCCTAAACCAACACTGTTGCCTTCCCCCATCACAAGCTACTCCTTCCCAGCAAATACGCCTGCAACAGGATGGCTGACAAGATCAGGGAACAAGTTTGAAATTGGATCTTCTGCTGAGTTGCACTAATCCAGATCAGTCACTTTCCAACTACTGTGTGGCAACTGCTTTGATAGAAGCTTGTCACTGCCATCACTTAAGACCTCTGCACAAAAATGCTGAAGGCAAAATGGCAGTAAGGATTGAAAGATGGCTTTATTCCCCGTGTGTGTGCAGCAGTATCATTTCACAAGCAACAGGTCTGACAGCAGTGCTGCTGCCAAGAGCTCCTGTCTTTCACTTACCAGCCCACTGGGTTCTGTTGACAGTTTTGAGGATGTGTCAACTCAACCAGTTGATTTAGGTCAAGATGTTGTTGGATTATGCTTAAAGCACATCTGTGCCTGGGCATGGTCTACAGAACAGTCCCACAAACAGCTGCTGCAAGTGAAGGGCCAGAAGGAATTAACCCAAAGTTGCACCAAGCACACCTTGGTATCGCTCAGCTATAGCCTGGGCATGAGATACAGTGACAAAACACGTTTGTCCTATGTGCTCTCTCAGGTATTCATGTTGGTAGTGCCTTAGATCAATACCACTAAGCCTTAAAGTCAAGCTGCATACATCAGCTTTCTGTACACACACCAGAAGCATTTACAAACTGCTTTACAAACACACAGAGGCTCGTCTTACTGAGGGAAAGCAGCAACTGTGGCCACACACACCGTCACAAATGGTCTTTACCTCAGATACTAGGCAACACTAGTGCTTGGCCAAACACACTTGGCCACAAGCACTGTCAATACCACTCAGCCAGAAAACAGGCTCCCCACAGAACAGAGGGAAGCAGCAGTAGCCAGGTAACAACCAGGATGCTGCAGCATGTGGGTGGATGTCAAGATTCAGAAGACAAAAGATATCATCAACATGAACACACACAGCTACCCACAGAGCGCTTCAGTGTAATTAAGTTCTTCCAGAGGAAAAAAAAGCAGCCAAATAATGGAAGATTCAGAGCAACAGTTTCTATGTTATCTCCTCCACATGTTTTAATCAGCCAGAAAAAAGAAAAATACATCTTCAAAATTGTCCAGTACTGAATGAGTCACTTGCTTATGTATTAGCATGTACACTAATACAACACACTTCTCCACTAAATCCAGCTGCCTAAGCAGAATTGTTCTCAGTCCTTTTGCTAAGGGCTTAGCAAAGCTCTTAAACACTTGCAGAACTTCAAACATTCATCCTAAGCCACTTGGCAAAGAAACAGTTAGGTACCATTTTTTTCCCATTCTAAGTGTAAAATAGCAAGGACCCAACAGAACATTAGGCATTCCCTTACAGCAGCCATGGCAAAGTTGCATCAGCTACAGGGGCACAATTGCCCAAAACCCTATGGCTTGGCAGGCTGCTGTTGCTCCACAGTCCCTTTGCCACTGATAGAGTAATGAGGACACAACTACGCACGCACCGCAGAGTCACACACACCATCACTGACCACAGAGTGCCCACATAAGCGGCACATCCACAGCTACCCAGCTTTCACCCACTGCCAAAGCTAACACAACCAGAATCAGGCTACCAAGCAACTCCAGCCAGATCTCTTCCCCGAAAGGAGTCAGAAGGAGCAGCAGGGAGCAGGTGAAGGACCGAGCAGAGTGCCCTGGCCAGCAGTCTCTAGCCTTGGCAACTGCCAGTCCCATCTAGATCATAGGAGAATACCTGCTCTATCCACTGGCTCAATGAGCAGAAGAATGAAATTCTGGTCCCTACCGCAACTGCCCAAGACTGGCATGTGTTCAAACTGCATCAGAAAAGGTGGGAATGCAAAGTCCCCAGAGCAGCTTCAACAGCTTCCACCCTCCCCTCACTAGAAGCCAAGCCTTTAGACTTGCCTATCAGAACAAATCACCTTTTCCCACGCAATCATTCCCTGCTCTTTTGCAAACCCTTAGGGCTTCTGAGATGCTACATACTTACTTCTTCCACACATACTCCGCAGTTTAACTTCCTCAAGGCCTGCGGGAGGAAAGCAAGATTAGACCCACTAATACTTTGTTACATACTGGCTAACTGGAGTGCTTCCATCACTGCACAGCTTTGGAGAAGTGGAGTACATTACCCTGGCAGCTAGCAGCTGTGTATCCCCCCATATGGGGGCTGGGTACCACAGGCCCACCCAGCCATGAGGGCTACAGCTCACCGCAAAGCCCTGCATCACCAGCATGCTCTGAAACACCAGGGCTCTGAGATAACAGTGTAGCTAAAGCTTTTGTATAACTGGTATTCTTAAGGACAGTGAATGCAGTTTAGCCTTGAATATCAGAATACAGATCATTCTGGTAAGCTCAGGCCCCAAGGGACATAGAATCATATTAGTCTCCCCACTCCAAACAGGCACATCTAGCTGAAAAAAATACCACACAACAAAAAACCCAACAGGCAGCACAAGGCTTAGCTGAACAATTGCCGAGGATTTTCCCTGCTACTGTACAACATTTACAGCTGATCCAAAATACTTTGCAAAACACCTATCAATGGCTGCCAGATGACGTCTTCTTGCATTATAGGTAAGAAACTGTATCCTATGGGATAAAAAGATACTAACTTGGGAAGCTGGACAGTGGTCTACTTGCTCTGCATAGTCAATTTTTGAGACATCAAAGGGCAAGACAAGCTAGAAAAGAGCAAAATACCATCAGCTCTGCACCTCCTTAGGCCTACAGCTGCCTGCACTCAGCTGCAACCCCAAGACCAAACCTCAGGTCTGGGTTAAGAACCAAGCGTTCGGCAGAGACAGATTACATGCGCAGATGCAGGAAAGCCACCGCACCAAGCGCCAGTCGCTGGCACAGCGTCCAACTTGCCACTGCTTTTGCGGGAGAACCTGCTTATATAACCGCAGAGATGCTCCGCTCCCATGGCAACAGTTTACATAAGTGGCTGTGACTCAGGATGAGAGTTCCCACCACTTGGCTCTTCAAGAGACGCCTCCGATGCGGCAGCTGCGGCTCCGCCGGCCGAGCGGGGAGCGGTGTCACCGCCGAGCCGGCACACCCCGCTGGGCGGCTGCGGGACGGGGGGAGCCCGGCACCCTGCCCTCGGTGAGGCCCTTTCCTCAGCGCCACCCGCTCCCTGAGGTACCGCCCGGGCTGGGCCGCGTCGGGCCCCCGCGCCCCGAGAGCAGGCGAGCCGGGCGCCCCCGCACCGCCACCCCGCAGGCCCCGGGCGGAGCCATCTTTGACAGCCCGGCAGCGGAGGGGCAGGGCCCGCACGGCCCCCGCCGCAGCGGCGCCCCCGAGCTCATCCACCCCCACACCGCCGCCGCCACCCCCGCTCCCTACCGGGGCTCGCCCGGCCCGCCTCGCTCGGCGCTGGCGTCGCCGCCGCCTCCTCCTCTTCCTCCTGCGCGGCCGCGGGGCTGCCGGCGCCCGGCGGCGAGGGGGACCCGGCGGTGCTGCCGCCGCCGCTGCCGCTGTCCTGCTCCCAGCCGTCCCACAGCCAGGGCCGGTGCGCCTGCTCCAGGAGGCGGCGGCTGAGGCGGTAGCGGAGCAGCTCCAGGTAGCAGGCGCCGCACGACTCCCACTTGGGCTCCTTGAAGCGCTTCATGTACTCCGTCTTCACCCGCCGCGCCGGCACCACCATGGCGGGGCCGGGAGGCGGCAGCCGGGTGAAGCCGCGGCCGGGAACCGGGAGCCGGGAGCCGCCGGCCGAGCCCGCTCCCTCCCGCTGCAACGTTTAAATCCAAACAGCGGCGCCCGGCCCCGCCCCCTCCCCAACCGCCACCCCCCGGCCGGCGTCACGGCGGGTGCCGGAGCGGGGGGGGGGTCCGCCGCCCCCAGCGGCCACAGCGCCGCCCAGCGGCGGGGGGTGACGGCAGCGGAGCGGGGGCACCTCGGCAACCCCTGAGGCGGGGTCCCGCCCGGGGGCGGCCGCGGGTGCTGGGGGCTGCGGCCGCCCGCGGCGCGTCAGAGCGGCTGCGTGTGCGGCGGCTGTGGCCTTGCTGCGCAGCGCCGGGCAGGCCTGAGCTAAACGCTGTTTCTGCAGGGCACAAGGGACGGGCAGCCGCGGGGGGCCTGCGGGAGGGAGGCAAAGGTGCCTGCGACAATGCGACAACAAGGACATCTCTCTGTTTTGCATTAATCTGCTTTGAAAACCCGTCTCCGGTGAACGCCGGAACAGGATTCGCCTAATCCAGCCCCGCGTTAGGCGGTCACTCGGGAAATCAAGCGCTTGGGAGGTAAATGCGGAAAGCAGCGGCCTCCGCAGCCTCGCCCGGCCTCCCGCCTGCCCGCGCCGGGCCACGGCCACGCCAGCCGGCCACCCCCCGGGCCCCCACCGGACGGCTGCGCCCCTCGGCCCGGGAGCGGTGCCCGGGCATCGCCCTCCCTCTGGCACTTGCTGCCTAAGGCCTCGCACCCGCATCCCGGCCCTGGGGCTGTGGGGGGCTGGGGGCTGCCGCACTGCCGTCGCCACCCAGCACACGGGGCAGCCCCGCCGTGAGGAGGTGGCCAGGGCCCCCCGTCCAGCCCCAGCCCCTGGCCGGCCCGGTGCACACGTTTTGGGTGGCTGCACAGGGCCCTGCACAGCGGCTCTCCAGCTGCCGCTCCAACGCACGGGGGCACTGATGGATTTTGAGAAGCAGTTCTAGGGAAATACTTTTTTTTTTTTCACCAGTAAGCAAGCAAACCCCGCTTTTTCCTTGCTTTCCGCAGTGCCCCCCCCTAACCGGCACAAATGAAAACATGCAAGCTGACATCGATACCCAGGGTGGAAAACACTGGCCCAGACTGTTCAGTGTCTGCCTGTGCAGCAGATTGATGCAGTGCCGGGTACGGCCAACGTAACCAAACTGACTTAGTTTAATCGATGCTCAGACCGAGCAGAATGTAGCTTTCAGTTTTTACGTGGACTGGTTGAGGCTTTGCAACCCTGTGGTGCCCCGGCGTGAGTGAGAGGGGTAGAGGTGTGACCTGACCTTTGCAGAAGTGCTGGGATATGCCCCTCCAGCCCTCACAGCACCCCTCCCCCCACCCCCCACCCCTCCCAGTCCTTAGAGTTACAGAAACAGCCCCACGACAGCAGGATAGCAGGCAAATCCAGGGTCTCCCTCTGTGATTCAGGAAAATGCAGTCAGGAGAGGCCAATTGCACTGGCACCCAGGGCCTGGTGCTGCAGGCAGGCACATTGTACAGCTGCATTCATAAACCTATTAAGCTCCATTTAAAAACCAATTAGAGCTTCTCCAGCTTCCTTCAGCTCTGCTGGCTGCTCTCAGGGGTAGGCGGTGATGGAACTACAAGGGAGCGGAGCCTAAGCAGTGTGTCTGCTGGGAACACAGGCACAGAAATAGCACGCCTGACATGCCTACCATCACACGACAGCTTCAAACATGAGTGAGGAGCTCCCTTCTGAGCACACCTCCTCTCCATGCTGTGCCACGCATGGTGCCTTGCTGGAGGAAAACCAGGTAGATGCAGCAGTTTTCCCCCTCTCAGTGCTATCCTGAAGATTACATTGGGGAGCTGCCTTGCTCATTCATTATCCCCACCGAGGGCTCAGGTGACAGCTGGGTTGTACCTGCTGCCTTCTTCCATTGCCCTCAGCGGTACCTCTGTGATCCCAGTGCCGTCCAGCTGTGCCCTCAGCACCACCTGCTGTAACAGAGGGTGTTTCCTGGAAAACAATGGGACAATTGGTATAAAACCACCTGTAACTGAAGACAGGCACTAGGGAAGATGGCTGTAGTAGTGCTAGCTAGAGAGAATAGCAGATTACTCCCCGATTAACCAGGAATCTGGCTTCTTACTCTGATACGCTGCTCAATCTATACAAGCAGATGGTATTAGTGGATTTCATATAAATGGTCAAGGTCTAGGGTTTGCAGCATTTGTTTTCCTTCTAGAAAATGTTATTTTGAACAAATTTCATTTTGAGCAAACTTGCACAGTTTTAGCTTGGCAGCTGTGGTTATGAAAAGGCTGCTGTTGTTCCCAGGTATCTTTAGAGCAATAATTGTTTATGGCTTTTCCTTCCCAAAGAACTTCTGTCCTCAGTTTAGCAAGACACAGCTATATCAGAGGTACATGGATACTCTCTGACGGCTTCCCTTCCTGATAGAGAAGGCGGTGTTCACCTTTTGCAGGACCAAACTTCTCCTGGGGTGCCCATAAACCTACCACCCAGTCACTGACCCCTGTTTCATCCATTACACGTGAAATGCCAGAATGAGAAACGCCAGTTCCTGGCACACAGTCTGCCTGTTCCCATTTTCTGCATTTTCTCCCCTGAACTCCTCAGAGCAGGCATCTACTCTTCACGTCCCTGCAAGATGTCAGAGCTTTGTGAATAACATAGTATTGTTAGTAGCTGCTTCTACCCATCCTCTCCATTGCACCGTACTGGTTTTAGGGCATGTATCCCTTGCTGGCATGAAAATGAGCATCCAGCCCTTACCACGCTATGAGTAAGCTGCACCTTCACACTCCCGCTCCAGTTTGTCCTTTGCAGCGCAACCCTCCTGACCAACGCTTTGCACACACATCCTGCAGTGCCTGGCAGACTGGCAGCAGCTAGGCTTGGAAAATAACTGTAAAATAATACTTTATGTTAAAAGACCCGTAACAGAAGCATGCAAAGGCACCCAGCAATGCTGATATTGAAAATCACACATTACCTAAGGGTGATGCAAGCAGCAGCAGTGGCTGTCGGGCATGTTCCCCACAGCCTGCCACGACCAGTCTTCAGGCTTACAGTGCAGCAACCAGCAGGCAACAGGGCCCAGTGTCCCTCTGGGCCAGCTGCCACCCCAGACCAGCTCCAGAGACATGTGGCAGCTCTGGGGGAGGATGCTGAGACTGTTCTGGGCAAAGGACAACTCCTCCCGCACCGCTCCAGCTAGAGCCAAGCAGCTCCGTATGTGCCAGACAAGAACCATTCCCTATCCTCAACACAGCAGCTCTGGATGTTCTCAGCATAGCTGTATAAATATTATTATTTTTTTAATCCTAATGAGTTTTGGCTTTGATACCTCATGGCGGAGACTTCCACGGGCTGAGAGTAGCCGGTTATTAAACAAATCCTGAATGAGGAACTACAATATTTACAAGGCTGATACTAGCAGTAGAATTTCCTCCCTTGCATATTTTGCTGGGATTTTCCCTCCATTATTAAAAAAAACAAAACAAAGATGCCATTCAAACCATAACACTGACATTCTAAACATGCTTTTTCCTTTTAAAGCACTTTTCCCCTGAGGAACTTACTTATGCCTCTTAATCCTTACTATTGCTTTCCTACAGGTAGCAAACAAAGTGGCCACGTAGGTCGAGAGTTTCAAACCAGATCCATGCCAGAAGACTGATCAATGCCAAATGCCAGGAGTTCTGATTTCCTCTGCCACCTCTGTTCAGATGGGAGCACCAGAGCTTCTCGCTAGGGAGGAGAGCAGCCTGGCCCGAGAAACAGTCTTATTTCTGTCTGAAATAACCACAGCAAAGTCAACATGAGAGAGAGAACCTGATTTTAATGCAAAAAGTAGCAGGTAATGAAAAACGAGCACAGATGTTATTTTGCAGAGCGTGGTCACAGAAAGACCCAGGGTAATTGCATGGATAGTTTACACACAGCTTTGACAGTTTTTTGCCATTGCACTTCTCTGTGGCTCTGGGCAATAAGGGGGGATAGCATACAGTTTGTAAGTAGCAGGCATGGAAAAATTACATGTCAACACATCTTTCAGATCAGCAGACTGGCTTCCAGCTGAAGCAGGAGCTGTCATGATCTGAAATTGGGCTGCTCGGCTATTGCTTGGGTAAAGTCTGGAGGAGAGAGAAAAGAGGGAAAAGACATAAGCTGTTTCTCATAGAGAACCATATTTTTAAAGTATTTAACAGCATAAAACACAAACCAGCAAAAATATTTTACCAGGCAGGGAAAAAACACAGGCTTCCTAGATCTGTGAACTCTGCCTTCACCTAGGTCAGTGAAACTCTGCCAAATACTAGGGGTGCCTGTCCCAACCACTTCACAAAACAAGCCACCGCGCTGTTAATAGAAGCCTGGTTAATCCCATAGGTGCGGGCTCTTTGGTTTCACGGGCTATTATCCCTTTTAGGTCTGCACCAGCTGCCCACAGGGTAACACTGTCATGAAAGAAGGATCAGAAGAGCCAGTTCAAATGCTCTGTGGGGCAGGTTAGCCAGCGGTAGTGTGCTTGGCTGCAGAAGTCCTCCAGAACTGCCTGATACTATTATCCAGAGCTCTGGGAAATTTGGTTGTGGCCAGCACGGGCTGTAACCTGCCAAGGAAGCCCCGTAACCCCTCTGCGAGCAGCTCTGAGCACAAATCCTGTTACTTGTGCAAACCAAACATTTTTCTTGGAGCAACTTGAAGCTTTTTAGTATTACAGCTCTGAGTGGCTGTGCCTCCAAGCACCCACCGCAGCATAGTCTACAGCAACATCAGCAGCTCCTCTGAGCCTTATCGAAGGTCCACCCTTGCCATCCACCTTTCTAAAAGATGGAAAGAGAGATGTAGCTCCTCGGGCTGTGTGCTGCAGGTTTGGGCCCAGGAGCAGGGAGAGACACCTGCTGCTGAGTGCCTTCTGGCTGCTGCAGCTCTGAGTCCTGCACTGGGCACCCAGCAAGGCTGGTGCTTCACCACGTGGTGCAAACACAGCTCAGCTCCCAGCTTAAAAACTGTTACCATAGGCAAAGAACAAGGTCCTTACTGGTGTCTGTCCTTTACTCCCCTTTCTTTTCTTCCTGGCTTCCACTCCTTAAGGTTGCGCAGCATTGCTGACAGGTCAAGGGGGTCCTAAGCAAGGGAACAGATCTTAAACCCAGCACTAGCAGGGTGCTTGTCAAGGCATTGCTCACTGCAGCACATTTGCAAGCTGTCTACTCAGTCTAAGAAAAATCCGAGTTTACATGCCAGCCAAGACAGAGGCAGGAGAATTGGAAGAGATTCCCTGCCTGCTTTCTTTTTATCTCCGGCTTGAGCAGCTCTAGCGACCAGCAGCCGGCTGACAAGCCTGGGTTGCTGCCTGGCTGCCACCCATCCCATAGCTGAGGTGAGGAACCAGCTCTCAGCTGTGCAGCAATCCATGGGCAGTGCAGGGGACTCCGCTCTCTGCTGCACACTTGAGCGTTTTCCATGATGGAGGTGAGCATGGCCCCTTATGAGCAGCAAAGCATGGGCACTGGTGGAGGTGGCTGTGTGCTGGCAGCAGTGCTCACCCCGCACTGCCCCACCACAACCCTTCTTCCCAAGTGGCCAGTGAGTGGGGTGTAAATCGAGATTTCAGCTGCTCCCTGAAAATCCACATGTATTTGCTTGCCATCTCCAACCTAGGGCTCTTCTAAAGGCTTGGGGCCACCGCAGGAGCCTGCAGCCACCTCTCCTTCTCCATGCTCAAAGGGGATAGTTCAAAGAAACCCAGTCTGGAAATGTCTGGGCTCTGAATGTCTGTCAGAACTAACTTGTGTTATTTCTGAAGTTCCCCTGAAAGAAAGGATAAGCAGGGATCAAGGCAGTTCTGCATGCGGAGGGATCTCACTTCGATAAAAATAGTCATCGAGGCAGAACTGGATCATGCTCCAAGTGGCAGATCCCAACATGTTCACTTGCAACGTGCAAGACATTAAGTTTGTGGTCTCATCCACCTGTAGGATGCCACCTCCATGAGCCAAGGCAGGAGGCAGTCTGTGTGCACCCATCTGGGGAGAGGCAGACAGTGGAGAAGCATCTGAGCCCACATACTTTCCTCCAACCTTACCTCAAGCTCATAATGCTGCACAAAGCTGTTCTCCCCTTACACTCCCTTCCCTCTGGAGCTCCGGGACAGCAATCCAGCCACTGGTCAGGTTTACTTTTGCTGTTGTTCCTGTTCATATTCCTTTTTCAATCCCAGGCACATCTTCCTCTCTTCTTGCCCCTGGACCACAGCACAGCACCCACAAGAGGCTGGTACAGCATTTGCCACAGGCACGGGGTTATAAATCTCCTGCATGGGCTGGCCACCGCCGAGTGCCAGTATGACACTGGGAGAACACAATTCTTTTTCTGAGAAATGGAGGTGCCTGTGCTGTAACCTGCTCCCCATCTCACAGCAGTAAGGGAGCGCTGCTGAAATGATGAGCTCCGAAAGATCAGTGCTTCAGACGATCGCAGCGTCAACCTCTAGATGATGGGGACAGAATCTGTTCCTACAGCTTCGGGCTGTTTTTTTTCAGCAAGCCTCACTGTCCCCCACGTACAAACCTGGCACCTGCCTGTCATGTGGCCCAGTGCTGGTCCTGAATCTAACACCAGCCCATACAGTGGCAGGTCTCAGTTTCCTGAGCAGTAAACTGATGGGCAATAATAAATGCATTGGGGAAATTAATTTAATGCTTGAAAAAACTTCACAGAATTTGCAATGAGAGGGCTAAGGAACAAGCGCAGCTCATATGCATATTCCTGAATCTGATTTTAAACGCCAGAAATTAGTGACAGCTCAGTGTTGACTCCTGGCTGATTTCACTGTTAGTCTGTGAAATCTTTGTAGCCTCATCTCTTTGTTCCTTTCCCCAGAAACAGGGGGTCTTCAACACAGAATAAACATCATCCCAATGTAAGCTCCATTTACAGACCTCAGTGGCATGGCTGTGTGCTTTGAGATCATCCGCTGAAGATTGCCACAGCCATCTACCTTTTCTCCAAAGTAGCTCCAGCACCAGTTCAGAAAAGCCTGGGTATTAAAAGCTCTTCCCCCGCACACCTAGAAAAGCATCCCCAAAGGACTTCCCGGCTCCAGCTGAGGATGAGATGTAGAGGAGGAGGATGCAATGGGGGGGGGGAGGGGTGCAGGAGGAAGGCTCTGCAGGGAGCTCCCCAAGAGGGGTTTCCTTGCCCTCAGTGGTACCCAGCAGTGTGCAAGAGTCCCGGCCTCTCGACGGGGCAGTGCCGTGCCCTGCCAAGGTTCAGTCCCAAATAAAGCCAGTTGCATCAGGAGCTTGGCTCTGAACAGGGACAGGTTCAGCTGCTGAGCCGAGCTTCTAAATTGCTTCCAAAATTGCACACAGGCAGCAGAAAGAAACTGGGAAACGGTGTTTGGGAAGGGGAAGGCAGGCTTAGGAACCACCAGCAGTAGGCTGCGGTTGCTTCCCTCTCTGCTGGCACCTTGGCTTGTCCTCACTTTTACCGGTCCAGGAAGAGCACTGGCTTGGAGGATGAGCAGCCGGGCCCCATCCTCCCTGCCTCTCACCCAGAAGCCACAGCCTTCACTGCCTCTTTAAGTCAGGGTAGGGGGGACCTCGTGGGGAGCCTTCCTATGGGGAATGTGATGGGAGCATGCAGTCCAGACTCAGGGAACAGCATCCCTAATATGGTCTCAGCTGCGCTGACTGGCTGGGGGCTCCCAGGGGAGGAATAGAGCCCCCTATAAAAGCACCCAGGTCCTCCCACAAAGGCAAACCTCCCCGGGCTTTAGGAGAGCTAGAGAGAGGCTTGCTTGATATGGGAATTCTGTCTGCCTTTTGGAGATTATCCAAGCTTTCTTGGGTTTCACACAGTGCAAGGTGGTGGCCTGGGCTGTGCGTGACCCGGTGGATGCCAACAGAGAAAGCCCCTTTTCAAGTAGCACGTGGCTCCTGCCAGCATCACTCTGCAGAAGAAACCTGCTGGCACTCCCCTGCCATGGGTACCTCCCTGCCATGGGCACCCTGCCTTGCTCCCTGCTCCTGGCCACTGCAGCGGCAGCACACACCTCCAAGGGTGCAGACCAGTGCCACCACAGCAGCCCCCACCTTGTTGCTCCCCTCCGTGGCAGGACCCGCAGCAGCTCTGCTTTGGTTTTCCTTCTTCTATATCTGCCCAAGTGCCCATTCGTCTGCTACACCGATCACCTCATGCCATCCGCATCCTAAACAGCCTCCTTGGCTCCCAGAGCTGCATGTGGGAACCCCCACCCTGCAGTGCCAGCTACGGCTGGACCCTGCCCGTGCCAGTGCCGCAGTGCGCCCAGCACACACCGTTTCTCCCCTGCCTTACCGGTGGCAGGGAGGTAGCAGCCCCGGGGAACCAACCCTGGCAGCTCTGATGAGTCTGGGGAAGGCACCAGGCCCAGGATGGATCACCTGTGGGCTGGGGTGACTGGTGCACCCAGGTTCAGCCCCAGCTTTTCCCTATAGCGTGCACATGGCAGACGCTTGGAGGAATGCATGTGCTAGGTACCTGCTGGGATGTCGATCCCAAAAGTAGCACCAGTACCCCCCACATGGCCAACATGAACAAGTGGCAGAAAGGATGGTGCTCTTCTAACAAGTCTTCCCTGCCCCGGCTCATTAAAAAAAAAAAAAAAGGAAGAAAAAAGAAAGAAGAAAAACACTACTCCTTCAGAGAGCACCACAAACGTGTGGGCAGTCATGCTGTGGTGCCCGCTTAGAACAGGGCGGTGGGGGCTGAATGCAGCCCCGTGGAAACAGCGCCCGGGAGGGGGGCTAGCGCAGGCAGCCACCGCTGTGACAAACACAGAAAAGGGCCTTGAACAGAATGTCACTGTCATGAAGGCATTCTCTCAGGTCTCACAGAAGAGCTAGGATGGAAATGCATTAAAAGCATCTGCGGCAGGGGGGTGGGGTGGGAGGAGAGAGAGGTCTATTTTTAACCCCTTGGAAGTCTGCAGATGTGCGAAGCCCATGTGTGTGGGTCTCTGCAGCTAGCGAGAGGCGTGCGCTCAGCCGTTCTGCTATCCGACTGGGAAAGCCAGTGTAGTCAGGGTTCATTTAGCCCCCCGTGAGGAGGAAGATTAAAGTCTTACCGTGCCCCTTCGGCTCGGTAGCAACCCCAGCCAGCAGCCTGCGCACACGCCTACATGCTGAGCACAACCAAGTGGAAACCAGCTTCGCAGTTTTCTTTTTGGAAAAAGCCACATGGGGTCTGGGTTTGTAACCTCGGCATCACCAGGCTCTGCCGGTGGGAGGGATGTGGCAGCAGTGCTGCTGCAAGGCCAGGCATCCTGGGGAGGGTGAGACACGTGCCAGTGACCCACCGGTAGCCGTGACCAGCAGGACAGCACTGTGGCAGAGGCTCAGCCCATCTGCCAGCACCACTGCGAAGCTGGCGGGCTGGACACCAGCCATCCTGGACTGTGATCTGCCATTGCCCTGCGCCCCACCGCCCCTTCTGCATGGGCGGCAGGCAACATGCACCTGCCAACCCAGGCCTCCTCCGTTTCTGTAATTAAACCACCAGCCTACCTTGGTGGTGGGGTAGGGGGTTTCCGCAGCCCCTCATGCTGTCCAGCACTTTGTAGAATCTCCCATCATGTCTTAAGGGCTTCCTCGTTGCTTCCTGGGAGAAAAGCTAGCTGTTCATCAAAACACAGTACTGATTTACAGTGCAGAACAGCAAACACTGCGGCCATTTCCCCAGGTCTCTCCGGATTAAAATTTTAATACATTTGTCTCCAGGCACCTCTTTGTCTGCTCTAGTGCTCTCCATCCTAAAATACCCCAGCAAAGCAAGCCTCCTCACAAGGACAGTCACCAAAATGGCCAGCCGCTCTCCAACAGCAGCTACAGACCTTGTGCTGTCCTTAGAAAAAGGATACCTCAAATCTGCCGTCACATGGCTTGGCCCTGGGATTTTGGTTCTCAGAGGACAGGGAGCAAAGCGCAACCCATGCCCAGCAGAAGAAGCCCCAACTTGAAACACTGCATCTCCCCCAGGCACCAGAATTTATCACGAGAATGGTTTTGACAAATGGATACCCTTGAAAAAAACCTGTGCACCACTTGTGACAGCTTCCCTAGAGAGTGCTGACATCTGTGTATATTGTTTATAATGAATTATCTACTCGGCACAGGAAACCTGCTGGCTCTGGAGAGCGGTGTTAGGTGACTTTCATCTCCCCAGCTTGCTCGTGTGAATCCAGCCTGAGCCGCCAGTGAACCAGACCTCTCCCTGCACAGCCCACCGTGGTGCCCTGAGCCCTCAGTGGCACCAAGGCAGCTGGGGCTGGGACCCCCTTCTCCCCGCCACCCCACGCAAAATGAGCCATTGGTCTCCAGAAACACTGCTGTACGTGTCAGCTAGGCTGCAGGTGGAGCGTTGCGTGCCGGTTTCCCCTCTGAGGGGGCCAAGGGCGCTGTGGGGTGCTGGTTTCAGGACAGCAAAGGAGCTGGCTGTGCAGCTTGCAGACTCCTGCCCCAGCACTGACACTCACTCGCTGCCCCGACAAGAAAGAAATGATTCCTGCTGCACCCGCTGCTCACCCTGGATCAGGGGTGATGGACAACGTGAGGGAATTTGAGGGATACGGAACTAAAAAAGCTGTGCTGAGCCGAGCTCATCAGAAAAGCTCAGTACCAGTTCGTGCCTGCTGAGAGGCAACACAAGAGTTATCGACGAGCAAACCTGAGCTCTGCATTTTGGTAGCAGTGACTGATGAGGCAGATGGCTTTACTCCTGAGGGAGAGGAGACTGGGAGGTTGGGATGCTGGGTTGTGCTCCTGGCACTCCCACAACGTTGTGGGCATCCCTGCTGTCCCCACGCTCCGGCTTGCCCACCCGTGCAAAGGCAGAGCAGCATCTTCCTGTGGCTGTGAAATGCCAACTAATTTATTGCTGTACCACTGTCCGAACAGCCCTGCGTGACAGCTTTGGTACACTGTCCCCATGCTGCTCAGGCTGACCGCCTGCCCCGAGACCTCTGCGGAGGGAGGGGCTCAGCAAAGTCAAATAAATGCTATGGCATCCCAGCCTTGCGGAGCTGGGCAGGAAAGAAATTGCTTGCCTATGCCGTCCTTCAGAGTCAGACAATTTCCACCAGAAAGCGGTTAGGAGGCACACAGAAAGAGGCAAGCAGGAGCAAAACCAGTACCTTCAGTCACTGAAGTCTCAGAAATGGGCACCTCTGCAACCCCACCGATTAGCTTTCCAAGGAATATTATGAACGTGCTGGACATGCCTACCTCGATATTCATAATTTTACAGCTATCCCCTAAGGCTCCAAGGAAGACAGAGAAGTAGATCTCCTGTAGAAATAGCCCTCCATCCCTCCTCTATCAAACTTCATCGAGAGGAGCAAGGCCACATGAACCGGAGATTCTCCCTGGACGTTGCTCAGGGGACAAGCCTGGCCAAGAGATACAAGTAGAAAGAGGCTTCATTAAATACAGTAAATAATGAGCAATCTAACTTCCCAAGATACAGCAGCTGTGCCGGCACAGGGCTCCATGGCCAGCAGAGGCAGAAGGACACCGTGCCTGGCTACTTCAGCGTCACCAGACAGTGAAATAGAAAGGCCTCAGCCGATCTGGTTTCTTGAAGCGGACTTCTGATTACCTGGGGGTTTGCACAGTCATTCTAGACACCTTTGCCTGTCCCATTGAGCCTGAATACTGATTTACATGTAAGGAACTTTGTGTATGTCTGTGTATGCCACCAAACTGTGTTTTATGAAAGATCTTTGGGGCTACGGGCTGCTCCTGAAGCACCACCGACTGCACCACCCCGCCTTTGGTGAAGGCAGACATGACCCTTCGGCCCCAAGGTAGCTCCAAAGATGAGGATGAACGCGTGTCCCAGTCATTTGCAGACGACCACCACAGAAAAACGGCTGACAGGGAAAAAGATGATCATGCATTCACCCAAACCACCCTTTAAAACCACTTTACATGTCTTTGTCCCTCTTTGCCTGTTGTCTGTGGGGAGGAGATGGGCAAAACAGGTCAGGACTCTTCCTTCTGCCTTTGGTGGCACTGCTGCTGGGCTCCCCAGTACAATTTCCACCGTGTACCCCATGTCCCTTTGCCTCCTCACCCCTGCCCTCCGCCTGCTCGATGGGGAGCTGTGCACCGCTCTGCACGAGTCACAGATCTGGGCATTTGAAGGAAACACCAAGCAGGACTCCCTGCGTGACCCAGCAGCTGTGCACGAGGGGTCTGGCTGGGTCCTTGTTGAGGTGGGGGGGGCCCATCTCTGCCCCACTCAAGGCAGTAGCAGCGGGGGCACAAGGAGCTTTTTCCTCCTTGTTGCAGGGAGCAACACAAGGGCAGAGACCATGTGCCGGAGGTGGAAACCGATGCAGTGTCCGGGAGGGCTTCGGCAGCCCAGCATCTGGTAACACCCCCTTTTCCCTGGCTTCAGCTGGAGCCCGGGGAAGGAGGACGCAGCTCTAGAGATGTGTCTGCTTGCCCTCCTGCGTGTCTAATCCCTGTCAGCACCGAGGCACCCCATGGCGGGCAGCCGGTCGGTGGGCAGCGACCCGGAAAGAGCTCTCGTGTGTGGCGTGGCCCTGGGCAGATGCCAGCGGGGACCCCCACTGAGACTCTGCTCCTCACCACCAGCAGGGGTATGGACCGGCTCCAGCAGCTCCACGGCCTCCCTCCAGGCACTGTGCGTGGGGAGCGAACCGCCAGCGTGACTGCAGGTGGGTTGGTGGGCATGCTTCCCTGGGGAAACCTCACCCTGCTCCTCCACGCGGCCCAAAACACAGCTCGGCTCAGGCAAGCCCTCGCTCTGCTCACCGTTCCCCACCCTGTGCCCAGCAGACTGAAGTTGACCGCTGCCTCCCGGACTTTTTCACGGTGAAAAAGCCAAATGGCACATTAGCTCTGCTCTTCAGAAGGCGGCAGGCACGCGGAGATTTGCTGTGCCCTTTCTGACTTCCCTTACTCTTCTAAATTATTCCCTGCGTCCCATAATACGCCATCAGAATCCCCTCCGCAATTTGGAAGGCTTATTTAGCAAGTCAGATATAGCAAGGCATGACTTTATAAATAGAGTGGGGCATGGTTGGGGACTGTGCAACGTGACTCACAAGTCAAACTGGCAGTGAAGAACTTATCAGACATTTGCTTTAAATATTCATTTAGCAATACCAAACCCTGCTCACAGTTACACTTACCATATAAAAATATTGTTCCCATATGCAGTTAGTATATTTATGGTAATTTCTCCAAAATGACTCAGAAGCCACTTACCGCCTTGCTGGTCAGAGATAAACCAGGGTTGGAAAGGAAAATACCTCCTCGGAGCTTAAGCCTGCCCTCACTTCCAGCTCTGCAGCTCAGCACTCTTTCCCAGCACAAAGCTGATGGGAAGACGGTTATATCATAAAACATTTTCTCCGTAAATGCTTCTTTTTCCACCCATGTATCTTATTTGTCAAAGCCACTACTCCTACAGAATACCCGTGGTCTAGACTTGGGACTTACTGCTTTTCAGTTTTCTTCTAAACCCTCATTTTCTCAACTGGTCCTTAGTTCAGACTGATTCTTCCATAGAAAATGGAGAAAAATAGATAGGAATTATGAAATCAGCAGTAAAATCTGTACAGAACAGGCAATAAAGGCATACATCTTACGCGTTTCAGGAAAATAATTTTTTTTTTTAATCTTTTTCTTCCAGCTGATCATTTCATGGCCTTAAGCCATGCCAGGTTCTGGATGTACAACAATAAAATTAATGATTTCCTCTTCCTACCTTCGGCTTCCTCATCTGATTGCTTTTATTGCTGTGGCTTTGTTTCTTAATCTGGGACCTGATCATGCAAGCACTTAAACACTAACCAAATCCGTTGTCCTCTCAGCGGCAAGAGGATTACTCGCATGAATCAAGTCCAGCACGTTTGCAAATCATTAAATCAAGGGTTGGTCTAACCCAGCAGAGGGCATCTGAGACTGGTTAAATGGGCTGAAACTTTGCTGCAGTGCTGAAACAGGCCAAATCTGACCTGCAGAAATAATAGAAATTAATACTCAGTGTAATGTCAGTACAAGACCCCTGGGAGCCTCCTCCACCATTCCTGCGCTGCAGATCATCCCAGATGCCTTCTCCTTACGTGGTCGCAGCTCCACGTCCACAGCTCCCATCCTGTCCTTGCCCAGACCCCCCTGCCCAGGCATGAGCCCTCCCCATGCCGTCTGCTGACCTTGCAATATTTTCCGTGTTATTCTTTGCTCTCCCCTTTTTATTTTTAAACAATGATGCACGTGCAGCAGGTGTGCTCCCCGGGCTGCCCGGAGTCCTGCTGCAGCCTTTGCCACGGGAAGCTGCAGCTGATGGAGACACCAAGCACCTCCAGTCCGGGCAGAGCTACACCTGGTTTCTGGATCCCAGTCAAGATGTGACAGGAGTTACGTCAGTTAATTCTCCACACAGGAACATAGGCAGCAGACACTAAGAAAAAATAAAGCAAAGTGTCAGCAGAGGTTAAGCACCTCAAGCATTAAATGACACCCTTTTTAACTTGGACTGTGGATTTTAGCACCAAGTTCCACTTAATGCCATATTTTCCTGCCTAAGCAGGTCAATCTTTATCAACCTGTTCGGCATTTAACCCCTCACACGTGAACGAGGGCGTTGTAACTCCTTGACCACGCAGCCCGGGGCGGGCTGGCTTCAGCGGGCTAACAAAAATAAAGGGAAGAGGGAGTAAATCTCAGAGTAGTAGGTCTGAAATCAATTGCCATGTTTTTTCCTAAAACATTTATCCCAAGAGAGATTTCTCATATTCTCTCCAAGTTGACCCGATTGAATACTGCAGTCGTCCTAAATTTGCCACTTTTGTTAGGTCTGAAGAACAATCTCATCCCACAGGGCTCTTGCAGGCCAAGCACGGAGGCATCACACCTAAAGCAGGGACAGAAGCTGCTGGTGTTTTGGGTTCTGGTGTGGACAGTTTGGGGGGAAAGCTGCAGGTCCGGGCTGCCAGCAAGTCAATGGACTCTCCAGAGGCACCACCGGAGATCTCTGGCATCGCTGGCAGCTACTGCAGCCTCCGGCTTGTGGCCACAGCTGGAAAAGGTTCAGATTTCAAGACTTTCTCTGGTATTTGTACCAGGAAACTGGGCTGCATGACTTTCAGAGCTAATTTTAGGATTGCAAGTATTTCACATTCCCCAAACACCTTCTATGACAACATCTCAAACCCCTTCATGAACATTAGCTATTCCTCCTTATCTTCCTTCGAGACAGAAAACAGAAAAGCTGCTTTGCTGGCAACAAACAGAACCACAAGTGTTGACTTGCTCATGATCGCAGAGGAAAGCCATGATGAGGTTGGTATGGGAAAGGAGAAAAGGGAAAGAAAACCAGCCTCCCAATGTAAACTGCTCAGTTCCTGCAGTCACAGAGACACGGCATACCACCTGCAGCAGTGCTGCTGGGATCATGTAGGAGCACCACCATCACTGCTTCAAAATGGTTGTGGTTAGGGAGCTTTGGTAGCTCTCTGTTGGGTTTTTTTGGGGGGGGGGATAAAGGTTTCCAGGACAAAAAAAAAAAAACTTTTGGAGGAAATATCCTGTTCTACAGCCTTTTGAAAATTGCCTCAATCCTCACACAACCACTCTGAATAACTCATGGCAAGAAAGCGGATGGCCTCAGCACCTGGACCACACTTCATTTTCAGCATGGGATGCTGTGCAGAGCACGCAGAGCTCCCTGCTGCACCCTTTGGCTGCACCCCACAAGCGATAGCCCAGTGACAGCGTTGTCCATCACCAGCACACTCAAACCGGTTTAGACCCTCATGTCTCTGTTATTGTAACCATTCTTTGTGATTATGGTTGCTAAAGGGAGTAAAAAAAAATTTCTTACAGAAGCAGGTACAGCTGCTCTGGGAAATCTTGTTGCCTTCTTTTGGGTTGATCTGCTTCAGACCTCCCCCGACTTGTGTGGCCTCCCACCCCATCCCTCCCCTCCCTCTGCAGACAGGCATCTCCCTGCAGCCACAGGGAGGTTTGGGAAGGGCAGGACTGTCCTGTCATTGCCTGCTCCCCCAGCACGGCTGGCAGCGCTGTGGGTCCTGCACCGTGCCAGTGACCAGCCCTTCCTGCGCTCTCTGGGCATCCCCTTCCCAGTGCTGACCTGGCCAACGCAACACCAGCAGCCTCAGCTCAGCACCGGCCACCGCTACTGGCAATGTAAACTCATTTTAGTTCGCACTCAGATAGATCAGGTCTGTGTCTGAGGGACCAGTAGGTGTGAGATGGAAGGGCCACTGTCTCCCGTAACCAGAGCAGAGGTGCCTGTGGGAGCACCCTTGTCCCTGCCTGCGTGTGCCAGGCACCGGGGCAGCTCTTCCCCTGGGAAAAGGAAAGACCTGCATCCATAGGGAGGTCCATTACACCCCTGGACCTGAACCCCTACTCACAGCGCTCCTGCTTTGGTGAAAGAGGACAACCTAACGAGCAGAGCTATGAGGCACAACCTCCTTGGCAAACAAGGCAGGTCCACACACCTGGGTGAGCTGGGGTCAAGGCCTGATGCCTGTAGCCAGTGGCTTGAGGCTGCTCATCTCTGAGCACATTTGGGAGCCCCTCTATAAGGTAGTCCTCCCCCTTTTCCCTCCAGCAGTGAGGTTTCTCAGCTTTAAAGCCTTGTTTTCCCTGGAAGGGAGAGAAGCTGCTGGAAGCCAAGTAGCGAGGGCACGGAGGGGCAGGGAGAGCATGTTTAGAGGGTATTGCGGATGGGAGGGATGTGCCAAGGAAGAGCGCTGCTTCCAGGGATCTATATATATGCAGGTCCCCGAGGTGGGGTTACCGAGAGGCTCATTCCCAGGCTGCCTGCGGCACTCCCTGAACAGCGGCGGCCAGAGCTGCCTCTGCACCACACGCTTTATTTTCAGAGCATGGCCTTGGGCGGCTGATTCCAGATGGGGTTCGGCTGTGGTCCCTGCAGGCACAAGAGGACAAGTTGCCCAGGGTGGCTGCAGCGCTGGAGGTTTGCACGCTGCTGGCCCCAGTTCTGCACTGGGCACTGTAGCTTCAAGGCTGACAGGATGCCCTGGGGGAGGGGGAAGAGGAGACCCCCTGGGCAGTAAAAGGTTTCTCCATCATCTGCTCATCTCCGTAACACACAGCGCATGTCCCCAGCGGGAGCCAGCAGCGCTCCCGGCTTTCCTGGCTGCACAGCAATCATCAGAAGCTGCTTTATTTTTCAGGCCCTAAGCAACTGAAAAACAGAGCCTTTGCCAGCTGCAATTGCAATCGGTTCCCCAGGCTTCAAGCTGGACCCTTTTGGTCCCCTCAAAGGCTGTTCTCCCCCTGAGGGACTGAAGAGGATCCCCAAAGCTGCCAGCAGTTCCCAGGAAAGAGCGTGAGGCCGGGGGATGCTCCGAAGGGCCCTGTCGCTAAAGCTGGCCACCTTGCCCGGCGTCTGTCCACGTGGGAGCCCTCCACACCAGCACTGCCTGCAGTTACCCATCGGCTGATCAACAGGCTACAGTCACCCTCATGTGCTCCTTTCTCCAGCCCCCAAAGGTGCACCATGGAAATCTATACATCTGAGCAGCTCTTTTAACCATTTTTTAAGGAAAAATACCTGTTCGGTTCAAAAAGAAAGAAAGAAACCCTAACAGGTAATGTCCCACTTGATTAATTTTTTTCTGTGGATTAATGAAAGAGAAACAGCAAAATTTATTTCTATAAAATAAAAGCACTGAAGTTTTGAAGGGCTGTGCTTTGAATGGCTTTGTTTTCCTGATTCACTTCCAAAAATAAAGGTTGCCACAGAATTTGTTGTTTAGGAGTTTCCTGTGAAAACTAATGGTAATTGTCAAGTGGCCTCTATTTTGTCATTTTACTAAATCACATTGAACAAATATTACTGGCCAAATGTCCATGGGAGATTCCCAGTCAGCCAGGTACACAGTGGTGCTGCACTGGTGTCGGCACGGGGGGGGTGTTCGGGGCCTCTCAGCAAAGCCAAACCCAGTCAAAGTGCTTTTTGTTTCTGTGGTTTTGGAGCCCAAGGGGAGAAATGTGTCAGGGTGCCAGCTCCCTTTCCCAAACGGGGAGCAGAGCCATGACATTCTGTGGGAGGTAGCCCATGCTGGACCACATTCTGCTCCCTGTGCAATGCAGATTATCACGTTAGCAAAATCTCTATTGAAATGAAATTATGAAGTACCTTTGGTGCCCTCATCTGTAGTAGCATAGGGATGTGGCGATGCAGAAGATCACGTGTTGTGACGGAAACGTAGGAACTAAGTAGAAAACCACCCACGAAGGGCTGGCTCTGCTACTAGCATCTAAGTGCCTGTGTCTTTCAATAAACTGCCATTTTGCCTTCCTCTCCATGAGAACCTGAGTGCTGATGGTCCCTCAGGTGCTGCGCTGAGGTTTGGACACGTCGTAAGCTGCTACACTCATCTTCTCCAGGATTCCCTTTGCTCTGCTCAGAGGCTCCCTCAAACCCATCCCTCAGAATACAGGTTTTCCCTGTTACTTGGCTTCTTCAATAGTTTTGCTGACGGCACCTGCAGACCCTGAAGAAGCTGACACCAAAATCCAGTCATGACTGTGCCTCCCGAGCTCATTTAAGCAGCCCCACATATTTTTTGTCCCCTCGAGGATGCTTTCTTTCTCCATTTTTTCTATCCCTTGGTGATATTTGCATCCAGGGCAGCTCCTTGAGTTGCCTACTGGGTGTAGCTGTGGAGCCAGGCTTCGGTGGGCTGTCCTGCGCTGGTCCAGCCCCAGAGGATGCAGGCTGCGGAGCAAGCAGTGAGCTACAGCCCCAAAGGATGCTGCGGTGCAAGCCGGAGCCATTCTGCCATCGCTCTCCCTGCCACAGCACATGGGTGTCCTGCATCCCTATGTCTATTCCCTTTACTCCTCTGTGGTCATATTTATTCCTTTGCCTCTCTCAAAACAAAGGATGCTGGTCCTGGCAGTCCTTGCCTGCCACCAACAGCGCTGTTACAGGCACAGGGAGGATAATTACATTGTACAATGAAGACCAAACCCAGACTGCTATGCACAAGTGAAATATCCTGGAACAGCTTCCCAATGCTGGAGCTTGTGAGCCATGTGGAAATCCAGCTCGCCTGTTTCTAAAAAATATGCGTCTTCGATTGCTGAAAATCCTAAACTCAAATAAAAGGCTGGTTTCAGATTAAAAAACAGTTTTTGGTTTAAAATTAAACCCTGAATAGGTTTGATTTCGTAGGCTTAAAAATTTGTTGCACCTCAGTTCATCGCACAACAAAACCAACAAAGCAGTCATTTTTTTCAGCTGTAAAAATGCACTTTTTCACACTTAACAGGATGAAATCGGCACTAAGACTACCGAGAATACCTGATGCTGTAGAGCAGGACGAGACAAAATGCTGCTGTTAGCAGACAACGAGATGCCAGTGGCAGCACCAGCCTCCTTGTGCGAGGCAGTGTCCATGTAACGCCCGGGCTGCTGGAGGACTGCCCTCTGCCCACAGCTGCACTCAGGAGCGGTCCGGAACCCAAGTCTGGCACTGCAAAACCTAGGTCTTCATTCAGAGGGAGCAAGCATCCCCTGCTCCCACTGATTTTGATCAGGCTGGAGAGTCGGGGTGTCTGGCTTAACATCACTTTCCCCAAAAATCAGCCCCTTCTGTTGTGGGTTCAGACCCTAACTTTAATCACGCAGGTGGAAAAGCTGAATCTGTGCTGGTACCCACAGTGAGTGTTGTCTGATCCACGAGGCTGCTTTTCTATCTTTACTTTTATCTGTGCTTTTTAATTAAATAACAGAAGCAGGTCCTAAAATCCATCTCATAACACCACTTAAGCCACAATTGAACCTGAGATCAGGGGTCAAGTACTGAGGGCTTAACGTTATGAAGCCGCATTCAGATGAAACACGTGCCACTACCCAACAACTTGCACAAACAGCAAGTAAAAGCTCGTGTTTTGTTTTTAAGAAGCAACAGTGTTCCTGCTTTCTGGTCCAACCCCAGTCACTCAAAGAGGGATCTTGGCTCAGGAGCTCCTTCCTAGGGCTGCCTCAAGGCCTCCCTGCCCCCCAGATACCAGGGAAGGATCAGGCCAGCTCTTCCCGCAGGCTCTTCCTTTGGGATGGGGCTAAAAAAAATTGTACTCACTTACAGGTCTCGCTTTAATGCAGGTAAACCCAGCCAAAATGTGAAGCAAGTGCACCCTCAGCATAGTCACAGCAGAGCAAAAAAGCTTCCTGGGCTGGAAGTTTAGCTGAAAATCGTCATCTTTTTTACCCAGCACTGCTCCCACAGCAAAGGGACACCCCAAAACTCAAGCGCTGCTTTCCTGCCAGCACCCTTTGCTCCAGGAGTCCTCCTCCAAAGGCTGCCGGCTCCTGCATGTGTGCCCTCCCCCAGGGAGATGTGCCAAGGCTAGCAAGGCTTTAGGGTGGCTCCTCAAGGGACCTAAGTACCTGGTGGGGGTGGGGGGACAGTAGAAGCAAAGGGGGGGCCCCAGAGCCCCCTGCCCCAGTAAGAGACAAATGAGACAGGCAGGCAGGGGCAGCTTCCCCACTGCCCGCCCTGCTCTGCCTCCTCTAGGCAACCGTGCAGGGGGAAGCCCCTGGGGTTTTCCTTCGGGTTCCCAGGGAGTCCCTGTGTGAAGGATCTGGCCCTGGGAGGGTGGAGGAGAGGGTTGTCCCTTTGCAGGCAGCCCCTCGTGTGTGACCACTGCAAAGGGCAAACGTGTCAGGCAGGGTGAGGAAGTGGCCCCGGCTGCCCTCGGCACACCAGGGACAGCATGGTGGCAGGAGGGTTTCCCATAAGCGGAGTGGAAAGCTCTTTATTTAACCTGCACATGCCACCTGCCCTCAGCCCCAGCCATGCCTCCATCCATCATGCCTTGGAGCTGCACAAGCATGCCAGGGCTACTTTTTTGGCAAGTGGAACCAAATAAAATCTTTTGCAAGCCAAGACTCCAGGTAACCCTTTCCCACCCTGGGTCTAGGGGGAAGCACGTTGCAGAGCAGCGGGCACCCACCTTGTAGCGGCATGATGCAAGGCACAGCCACCACCAGGCTGCTCTCAGCCCCGCTGGGCTCTCTGCAACCCAAGCAAGTCCCACAGAGCTGGCTCCTGTAGCTGGGGTCCCCTCCCCTCCACAGCCCTCCTCCCGCCTGGGGAGGTCCAGCCCCACCACCCCCTGCCCTCACCATTAGACGACACGCTACGTCAGCGAGTGATGGAAGAACCCCCACAAATGAAGACATGAACCACATGAGGGGTGTGACAGAATGACTGATGATTTAATGCTTCTTGAAGTTTTTTGTTTCCTTCCACAGGGCGTTGGTTTTAAAAACAAACAAAACGAGGTAAAATAAATTAATTTATGTACACTTTACATACACTGTGTCACGTGGAGCTTTGCAGCAACAGTAACCAGAAATCGTTACAAAATAGAAAGTTACATGGCTGTTGCAGGTCCTCGGCAACCTGCAACCTAGAAGGTTGTCATCCTGAGCGTGGCTGGCAAAGTGATCATGTAAACATGTTTAGAAGCATTTACGGTGGACAATGGATGGGCCAGCCTCATCGTATTCCTGCTTTGTGATCCACATCTGCTGGAAGGTGGACAGGGAGGCCAGGATAGAGCCACCGATCCAGACAGAGTACTTACGCTCAGGTGGGGCGATGATCTAGAAAAAGCCAAGAATACAGAGATCAGGAAACAAGCAACCGCTGTGGGTGGCCCACATGGGGGCACGCACAGGTAACCCGCATGCTGTTTGCGGGAGGGCAAGAGAAGGCTGCTCCTGCGCCTGGGTCCTTCGTGGTCCAGCCTTACCTTGATCTTCATTGTGCTGGGGGCCAGGGCCGTGATCTCCTTTTGCATGCGGTCAGCAATACCTGGGTACATGGTGGTACCCCCAGACATGACATTGTTGGCGTACAGGTCCTTCCTGATGTCAATGTCGCACTTCATGATGCTGTTGTAGGTGGTCTCATGGATCCCTGCAGACTCCATACCTGGGGGCAGAGAAGGAGAGAAACGCAGGCACAAGTTCAGCGCAAAGCGAGAGCTCTACAGGAGGACTCTGGAGAAAAGGGAGAGCTGGTAGGGGAGGAGAGAGGGAGAGGGGGCACACGCACCAATGAAGGAAGGCTGGAAGAGTGTTTCTGGGCAGCGGAAACGTTCATTGCCGATGGTGATGACCTGCCCATCAGGCAGCTCGTAGCTCTTTTCAAGGGAGGAGGAAGAGGCAGCGGTGGCCATCTCGTTCTCAAAGTCCAGCGCCACGTAGCACAGCTTCTCCTTGATGTCACGGACAATCTCACGCTCAGCTGTTGGGGGGAAGCAAAGGCATCAGTGCTTGCAAAGGAGGAACAGTGAACGCTTGCATCTCCTCCACAGGTCCGCCAGGACTCTGTACCCCCAAGCACAGACAAGCTCCCGACAGGGAGGGAGCGCTCACAGGACTTGCAACGGGACATGAGGCTATGGCATCCCTGGAGCTGCAAGGGCTAGAAGCAACGGGGGATGTTTTACAGGAGGGAATAGTGCTTACCTGTGGTGACGAAGGAATAGCCACGCTCAGTCAAGATCTTCATCAGGTAGTCGGTGAGGTCCCGGCCGGCCAGATCCAAGCGCATGATGGCATGGGGCAGGGCGTACCCTTCATAGATGGGGACATTGTGTGTCACACCATCACCGGAGTCCAGCACGATACCTGAGGGAACAAAAAGCAGCCACCTGAGATGTAGCCCACAGAGGGTCCTGCCCTGGGGGGGCTGAGCACTTGCCAGCTGTAGGGGACCAGTGCCGGGCACCCTCGCTCGGGGAAGGGGGGCCGGCGGGACACTCGCACTCACCAGTGGTACGGCCAGAGGCGTACAGGGACAGCACAGCCTGGATGGCCACATACATGGCAGGGACGTTGAAGGTCTCGAACATGATCTGGGTCATCTTTTCACGGTTGGCTTTGGGGTTAAGGGGGGCCTCAGTGAGCAGGGTGGGGTGCTCCTCAGGGGCGACGCGCAGCTCGTTGTAGAAGGTGTGGTGCCAGATCTTCTCCATGTCGTCCCAGTTTGTGATGATGCCGTGTTCAATGGGGTACTTCAGGGTCAGGATGCCTCTCTTGCTCTGGGCTTCATCTCCTACGTAGGAGTCTTTCTGACCCATACCCACCATGACGCCCTGTGGGGGAGGAAAGGGGGGGGCTCGGCGACCTGTCCACGGGCGGCAGCGTGGGGCTCCCTGGCGGGCCGGGCGTCCTCCCTGCAGGCCGAGGGCTGGGAGGCGGTGGCGGGGCCCGGTGGGGGGCTCGGAGGGGGACGTCGCCATACCTGGTGGCGGGGGCGGCCCACGATGGAGGGGAACACGGCCCTGGGGGCATCATCCCCGGCGAAGCCGGCCTTCACCAGGCCGGAGCCGTTGTCGCACACGAGCGCGGTGGTCTCGTCCTCGTCGCACATGGCGTCGGCTGTCTGCGGGGCACAGGGTGCGGGCTGAGCCTGGCGGCCGGCGGCGGCCGCACACGGGGGCGGCGGGGCCGGGGCTTACCTGGGCTGGCTGCGGGCTCCGCGCGTCGGGCCGCTGGCAGAGAGGCCTCCCGCTCCTCGCCGGGCAGCTCGTGGGCCGCGCCGGCCGCCGGCCTTTTATCGCGGCGGGCGGCGGCCCCGGCCGGCCCCCAGGAATGCGGCCCCGGCCGTCGCCATATTTGGGCGTCGGGCCCGGCGCGGCCCCGGCCCGGCGCTGCCCAAAGAAGGCGCTGCTGGCGGCGGCCCAGGTGAGCCGGGCCCGGCCGTATAAGGCGCGTCTGCCGGGCCCCCCCGCCGCGGCCGAAATAATCCCGCGGCACCGCCGGGCCCGCTAAGGGCAGAGCAGGTGGGGGCCGGCGCGGCGGCGCCGCCGGGGCAGGGCGGGGGAGCGGGCCCGGGCCCGCCGGGGCGTGAGGGCGGAGCGGGCCGCGGCCCTGCCCGCGGCGGCGGGGGCCGGGGGAGGCCGGGGCAGGCCGGGCCTTCGGGGGCCGCGGAGGGGCCTTCCCCGCCGGTGAGGTGGGGACGGGGAGCTGCGGGGGCCGGCGAAGCGACGAGGCAGAGCCGGGTCTGCACATCGTGCCACGGTGGGTGCAAAAGCCACGGCGTTACGCGCCGAGCTAAGCCGCGCCATTCTTCCTTTGCGGTGGTTTACAAATGGAAAATAAATGCGTGGGGTAGCATCTGTCAGACAAACGCCTGCAGCGAAGCCTGGCGAAGCGTTAATCCTGGTGACCAGCTGATCCCAGAGCTCTGCCTGACGCGGCTGCGAGGCAGGAGCCCACCAGCCATCGCTGCGGCTCACCCTCTCCGACCAGAGTGTGGGCTCATGGGCAAGGCATCTCTGACGAGCTGAGGGTGCTATGCAAGGAGGAGGAACAGCTCGTCTCCTTCAGCTATGGATACCAAAGCAGAGGGTCCACCTGGGACGCTTGGAAGACGTTAGACATTCTGGTTACCGATAAAAAGAAGACGCAGTCACACGAGCAGCCCTGCCAATGAGCCGACGCAAATCAACCTTCAAGACCTGTGAGGGCACAACTGGCCCAAGGGTAAATCCTTTTAAAACTTAGGGAGTCGGGAGAGGAGGAAGAAGAAACAGTAAGCCAGAAATACTCAAGCTGCAAGGAGTCTCCCGCAAGTGAAGGCATTTCTGCAGCTGATTTCCTCTGCTGCAAGGCAGAGCAGACGGGTCAACAGAGAAGCAGGCTTTTCTCCTCCTTCATTTGATTTCTGCATCTTCCAGCTTGGCAGCATTTCTCTTTACCTCTGGCAGCGCTCTATTTCATTCTCCTATAGATTTTCAGTTCTTGTCAAGTTATTGTATTGAAGTACGCGAGGGATAAAACATGCTATTCTCTCATACTGCTCTGCAACTTGTCATGTTATTCTTCAGTTCTGTCATCGACAACTGGTAGTACAAAAATCGGAAGCCTGAAAGCACTTAAAGGCATCACGGCCATTGAATCTATTTACAGAACTGTAATGCTCCATCACAGTTTCCAAAATACAGTCAGTTGTGTTGAATCAGAAATCAAGTAACGGAAAGCCCAACGTCACTGAAAGATAAACATTCTTAATCCTACAATGAAACCCGATGCAAGCATAAACCCCACTTCATCCCTTCTGTTTCCCTTAATTTTCTCTCCACCCCAATCTAGTTTACAACAAAATGCCCAATGGCAGTGTTAACATTCTTACAGTTCTGCATAAAAGATCATTTTCCATGGGTAGGTCAGATACTTAACTGGACTCTAAGTAAATTTGGCTTTGGTGCCAAGTCAGAAAACGTTTGAAGTTAGTTTCCAGAACAGAGCTGGGCACAAAGAAGATCACTATCCACAATGTGTAGCTTCTGAAATTGATCACAAATGACAACAGACAAGCTTTCCTGCTGCTCTGGTGACAACAGAAGATAGAAGCGTGGACATTCTGTACCGTGTATTTTCTGTTTCTGAGAAAACTATTTAAGAAGCAACATATACTTCCTTACTCAAAAGGAGTTACCCATACTCCTTAAGCCATTTTAACCAAAACAGGAATCTCTCTGTCCCAAGTTTGTATTTATTATGCTTGGAAACAACCTAGAGCTCTGGCATGACCTTTGATGTGCAGTGGTAAACGAAGGCATCTTCCCCATACAGTAATCTGAGACAGGAGTTCTGCACCAGAACAGCTTATTACATAATGAAATGGAGGGCAGAGAAGAGAAAGAGCCCCAGATCCCAGCCTCTTGAAGCTTTCCAACAGAATAGCGAACCAGCTCAACGTTCCTTATACAAGACCATTAAACTTCAGTTTAGACGTGGAAGTTATTTTAACGAGGCTTTATTTAACTGATCTCCTTGCCCATAGCCTTCTGTTTTGGCAATAGTCAAATGGAAAGCTGTTGCACAAATGCCAAACACCTCTCAACCCAGCAGCGGAATAAACATTAGTTGTGAAGCCTACATGGCTAATAAGTTTCCCGAGACCCTGGAGAACGCTTTTGCACCAACTGGACTAAACCCATCCCAGTGGGGAAGCCAGGCACCTTGGAACAGATGGATAGCGAAAGATGAACAGGAACGCCTGCTTCTGGAGCAAGCTTTCTGGGGCTCACCCTGCTGCTCCTGACAGAATACAGTAGACAGTCTGGGAAGATATGAGATATCCCTGCAGTGTTTTATGGTGGATGACAGTCAATTAAAAGAGATTTCAAGCAAGATTTAACAGTCCAGTAAAAGTTCAGGTAGAACACATTTCAGCAGGGGGTGGCAATCATTTGTTTGATTATTCCCTTCCTCCTAAAACACCGAGTTTATCAATGATGTGAAATCACCTTTAAAGTGACATTTAAGCAAGCACGGGGAATTCTTCTAAGGCATTAAATGACCCACTCCTTTGAAGCTGCAGCTGGGAGTCATACCCGCTCCTTTGTCTCTCAGCCATGCAAGGCTGCAGAAGAGCAAAGTTCGCTTCTTCAAACAATCTTAGAAGATGACTGCTAGTGCATTTCTTTTCCATATTAGTTAGAACCTCTCTAGATAAATCTATTCTTCCAAACATGTTCAGACTCTCAGCCCAGCTTACTGTATTAGTACAGAGAGGAGGGGAAGCCACGGAAGGGGAGTTGTGCTTTTAAAACTAGAAACTGGATTCTCTTCAACCAATTTAACTTCTGACCTTCTCAGCTGTTGGATCAAGTTGTAGCAGCAGGCATGGAGCCAGACAAGTAAAACATAAGGGCATGCAAGTTGCTCTGCATTCACTCTGGCTGCCGAGCTACTTGCAAAAGAAAGGTGAAACACATCAGATTGAAGTAACTTTTATTTAAAGATGAAAATCTGCTGCCAGTCAGAATAATTAAAATTGAAAAGTTAAATGGATTTTTTTTATTCCTGTGTCAGAGGCAACTAACTGGGGCAGTTTTTTTTTTAAAAAAAAAAGAAGAAAATTTAGCATCAACCAGTAGAGAACAAGTCAACGCATAAGGAAGATCATGCTGGACCTCCCACACTTTCATAACTGCTTTCTAGGTTTCTTCTGAGCCTAGGTTCAAGCAGTTGCTGTGAATGACGGCATGGTGAGCTGTTAATCTCATTTTTACATGTATTCTAGAAATCAGGATATAGCTTAAATGAAAGTTAGATAAAATATTAACACATTTTTAAAAAGTTTAATCTTACAGACATAAACTGAAAGAATGGTATATTTACTGGACCAGAAGACTCTGAGAACTGTGCTTTATTCCTTTCTGTCACAGAAATGCTAAGTGACGACTGAGAAGCCAGTTTGTGCCAGTAATCTTTAAAGCAAAAATTGAAATTACCTAGTTTCTACAGCAAAAAGTGTTGTACAAAGAGAGAGTAGGGTTATCTTACAGAATAATTATTTGTTTCTTGGGTAAGCTACATAGTCTCCCAGCATTAATGTTTTCACTATGTTTCTGAATTGAAGTCACATCCCCAACAAAGTGAGAACAAAAGTTTCCCCACCTTCTGCAGTGGGTCCCACATTTCACCCTGTGTGTCTGTGTATCTTTGAGCCTCAGGCAGGACTCATACTGATGAAGATATAAAATGAAACCACAAGTTTATGAAAGGCACAGAAAATGAAAACTTTATTCTTCTTTTGCCCGAAAACACAACTCTGCCTCTCCTGACTAAAGCGCCAATGTCTATAAATTTAAAACCAAGTATATTACTCATATTGATTTTATTACAAAGTTTTAGCAAAAAAACAAACAGAACATAAAAAAGTATCCATTAATTTAACAGGTCTTTAGAAAAAATATTTTAAAAAAATAGAGAGAATCATACTTGTCCCTGAACGTAGAGTTCATAGTTTGCCTTTAACACAAATTCGAAGTAAGCACTAGTTCTCAAGTTGCCAAGTTCATCTGCTTGCAGCAAGTCCTTCACCTCTGGTAAATATTCACTTAACTGAACTCCTGCAACACAAAACCTTTTATTACAGCACTGATAAAAGTACTTTGCATTAGCAGTTAAGATAATTTTTAAGTAAACATCTGTACCTGCCTCAGAGTTAAATTACTCTTTTGAATTGAGAAGATCTAATATTACTATATACATCAAGACATGCAATAACGCTTAAGTAGCCTGTAAAACTGAGTTAAAAAAAATAGTCCTACCCAAACAGGGCTGCTTCTTGAATTCATGATTAAACGTAAAATCCTTAAGCCTAAAATTCAAGTATTTACTTTTTCTTTTTTCTTGGTGAAATGTTAAAAGTAAGATCAGTCATCTGATAAATACTTCTATGATCAGTCACAACATTTCAGTCTCCGGTGTGAGAGTCTTACAAAAGGAAAGAAATTGACAGGACTGAACACAGAAAACCAGAACTGTTCTGAAGAACATAACTTCTGTATTTTTGACATGGAGCCTTCTCTGTTCTGGAGAACGTGCAGATGCAGTAATATTTAAAATGGACTTTGACTCTAAATTGTTTCCCTCCTCTCCCTCCCCCCTCCAGCTGTAACTTCGATGGCCATAACTTCCCATGGTCAGTTTTAACCCTGTGTGTGTGTGATTGTATTTTTGCTTTTGGAGTGGGAAGACAAAAGCAAAAAACAGTTTAAGCTAAAATAGATTAAGCTCCTCTGAGTGACAGTCAATTAGTTATTAATCCTGAATCTTACAGAAGATGTAAGTATTTAACTCCACAAGACATACTTTACAGTAAGAAACTGCTAAAAATCTGATGGCTGCCCTACTGAGCAAGTAATCTGAGGGTACTAAGATTATAACCAAGAAATCTGCTCATCTCACCCCCCCTACATTTTACAGAGATAGAATTAGCTCCATATGATTGTAATTATCTAGTGGAATGCATATGGAAGTTTTTATTACTCTGAGAATTTATGAACACTACTTCTTACATGTTAGTGTTCATCTTAAGCAAGTTTTGAAACAACTAAACATTTCAAGAAGTTCAATAATATTTAAGTTCACTTTACCTTCTTTCAATAGTTTTTGTAGTATTTTCACAAATATACTGTCTTTAGATGCTTCAATTGGATCATCTTTACCCTCTGAACCGGACCATCTGCAAACGAAAGAATAGTTTGTGGAAAGAATTGCACAGATGAAATGAAAATTAACAAGAAACAATAAGCAGAATAATTTCATAAGTTATCAGAAGTGGCTAATACATGTTCACACAGAAGTGTTATCTGATCGGCTATAGCTCAAAGCAAACGGATTTTTTTCTATCTTCTGTTAGTTATTATTTATGCCGAGTAAAACTGTAATAAATTACACTACTGTAACGTAGTCTACTTAGAAGGACAACAGAAATGCTTCCTGTCTTCTAAACTGTAAAAGAAAAATTATGTCTTTGATAAAAAATATTATTTATCAAGACAAGACCTACCTATTCTCAGTAATTATATTTTACAATTGAGATGATGAAACTATAGATTTATTTTTTGGTAGAATGAAGCAAGAGCAGTGATTTTCTAACATATGAAAAAAATGAAACAAAACAAAAAAGCAAACACCAAGAAACAGAAGAAGGAGGAAGAAACTGTAGAATTTAAGTTGCTGGCCTGTAACAGCACACACAGGTACAAAACAAATACACGTTTCATCACAAATGAGACAACCTGAAGGCGAAGACTCGTGAATGCAAGTCTCATCTGCGATAAAAAAAATCCAAACAGGTTTTTCTTAGAGAAAGATTATTTAAAATGACAATTTATCATCTTTGCAGGGCTTTATATGTAGCAGTTTTAAGTCAACACCAACCTAATTTGTTTTGCTGTGGTTCTAACCTTTCAGTTGTTAAAATTTCCTGTTCTGTATGTTAAATGGCCAGACAAAAACCAGTTCTCCTACCACTCCCTAAACTAACGTGCACCTCCTCGGGCCAATGCAACAGATCTGGACCAGGCTCCCAGAAGATAGTACTGACAAATCCTCTGTACTTCACTGAAGCCCTGGATGTCACACAAACGCCCAAACGTCTAGGATTTCATCTTTAATTCTACTGGGAAGAATGTGAAGGAAGGGGGTAGAGGGATTTCCTCCTCTTGAGCACAGAGGAAGACAGTGAGAACCCTACCAGAACATCAGGAGCACGCCCAGCAAGGCTCTCCATTCTACCCGAAAACCTTTCCACCATCTGTAGCTATTGAGCCAGAAAACAGTCACCTTCCTTAAAAGTAGGTACTGTAACACATCAAATGCATATTTTTGCACACAGATGAAAGTTAACACTACCTCTTTTTGAAATAGTAATCAACCTCTTTGTGAGCCTTGCTGGACTGGAAACTCAACAGGGACATCAGGTTTTCTAAACGCACTATTCAGTAAAGTGATCTCAAATGGCATCTGGTTAGCTAGCAGGAGTGGGCAAAATCTTGTCAGCATTACATACGAATTGAATGGTTTAAGTATTATGTCCAGAACTCTGTTCTTGGCCCAGGGTAGGCAGGTCATAAACCAATCACTGGACTAGTCCTATGTAGGAATTGTGGATTCTTCCGTCTTGAAAATAATAGGCAGGGAAGAAAACACTTGGAATAGTGTGAACCTGTTTCTGCATATTATTTGCATCATATGTGACAATAACTTATTAGTCATGCAACTAGGAATTTATTTTCTGCAGACCACTGCCCTTTGGAATCTATCCTATGCATAAGCATGAATCCAAACGCTGCCTACTTCCTTTTTAAATCACAAACGGCACAGTGCATTTGGAATGTATTCTTTCCTCTTTTCTTCCTTAGGTCCTCTTGGAACATACATGGGAGCTAGAAAAGCTGGATAACTTCTGAAAATTAGAAAGGAAAAGGAGTATATGCCATTTGAGTTATGTGACCTGGGAGAGAAAAGTAGTACTGTTTAATGAGAAGATTCTTCAGATCAACTGGATTCAGATTGTATTTGGTGTTGCAATTCTGTAAAAGTGGCTCTCTTAAGCAGTATTTAAGGATTTGATCTCTTGCAGTCAAGAATGCAGCTTTAACTCAAAAAGGTCATGAACTTGTCAATGTGGTTCAGTGGCCAAAAATAAGTGAAATAAAAGTTGGCTGGAGTGACCTCTGCATGCATTGCTCTTAAAAAGCTTCTATTTGAAACGCTTCAAAGGAAAGAAAAAAAAAGTTTTGGCATCAGTCATTTCTTTTACCTTAGCAAAGAGTTCAAGAATGAGAGCCGCATGGGTACATTTCTGTCTCAGGTGCTGAGAATGCACAGTAGGTGGCCAGTGAGCTAAGCCAACAAAGTAATACCGATTTTTTTGGCTGGAGTTTCACTTTATAAATAAAAAGGCATATTCTGGACAGATACTTTATACTTTACTAACCTTATACTGCGAAATTCAACCTTTTCAGTGAGCTAGAGAATAGTATACTAAAATGTAATACTGGAAAAGCTATGTCACAAATACTCTCAGTAATTTATATTCATATTGGACTTACCCATCTCTCTGGAGAGCCTTACAGAGAATTTTAAGTTTAAGATCATTTACATCCACTTCCTCTTCCTTCAATTCACATAAGGAGAAAAGACAGGTAGGTTAAAATTTTAATTTATTTTTTTAAATTAAAAAAATAACACCTGCTGAAACACCAAAGACTATTAATTTCCATTTGAAAACATGGCTCAGACTTTCTACATCACCACACGACTGCTGAAGACCAACTACATCAATTTGAAAAAGGGTGTTTTAAAGGAAATTGAACAAATACGAATTTATAAAACACTGTATTCTAAGCAAGTTTTATTTTAACACACTAAATGGTGACTAAAGTCAAGGCTCTTTTTTCAGCGTGGCCAAGCTAACTAGCATGCATTAGGGTCCACATCAGGCTGTATGTTTTATGAATATATTAGTAAATCTCTTCAAAGAAACACATTTGCCTTGGAAAGGGCAATCTCTTCGCTGCACAGAAACGCTGAGGTAATTGGTGTCAGAGCCCCTTTTAAAATATAATGTCAGAAAAAAGACCATATATTTTTTTCCACCTCTCAATATCCTGAAACGTCACACCTACTTTAAATTCCCCTCGTATGAGATAACAGAAACCATGAATACTTGAATTTAGAAGCCTGAAAGCAAGATGATGTGTCTTGACTTTACACTGCTTCTGCAAGAGAAAATCAGGGAAAACTAGGCAACAGCTAGTTTTTAAACTCTGGTCTTGACCACCATCTCTAATTTGTGCTGAATGTTCTACGTAAGTTGTTAGAGACTCAAATATCTGAGAAAAAAATAATTTTGAAATCTCATGGGTTTAGTGTGGTATTTATTTTATTTAGATGTAAAGGAATAATAAAGTTGTCTCAGTGTTCATGAATTGTCTTGACAAAATTTAAGAGGAAAACTAACTTGAGAGAACCAAATGAGTTTGCTCATTTATTTTACTGCAAAATATTGTAATTTGGACTATGTTGTAAAAACGAAGGGGGCGAGTTAGAAAAAAAGGCACTGAATTTTCTTTTTAAGCTACAGAGAAATAACTCAGAGTAACATGCTACTCTTAGTAGTAACACTCTCCCCTCAGTACACAAAATGTAATACAGTACTAAACACAGGACAAGCAAACATATTCATATATAAAGCAAAAAAATACTAGTTAACAACAGTAAAGTTACTCAAAAGAAAAATTGATACAAGAAATTCAATTAAAACCAATTTAAAATAAATTTTAAGAACAATTTAAATGTATTTATAATTATCAAACAAAAGTTATTGAAGACCAACAAAATGGCACAATGGTGTTTACAAAGCACTACTACAGAAAAGATTTTAACTTGGAGCCCTACCCAGACTACAGGGACTAGGATAATCAGAAAAGAGCTCTCATTTTCAATTGGTAAGGAATACTTTTGCTAAAAATAATACAACTTCAGGTTTTTAGGAAAGACTGTTGTTAATTCAGGTTTGATGCTCCTCAAAAGTTGATCTGTTTGTGGTTCCTGGAAAATTACTCTGACAAGATACTTGATCATGCAAGATGCAGTGAGAAAGCAGATAGCAAATCTGTGGTTCAATGCTCTTTACATGTTAAAAAGCTGGCACCTATCCCACATTATCTCATAACAACCAGAGAAACTGCCAATAGGGAAGATGTAAGAACTAAACTACTGAAAACAGATGATCTTTGTCCTGTTTGGAGAAAGCCTGTAAGGAAGGCAAGGCTCTAAAAAAGAAACTATAGACTATAAATGGGAAGTGAAGATGAGGAGTGTCATTTTTTTAAAATGATCTAAACCATATTTGACATGAAGTCTCCAGTGAATTAAAAACAAACTGAAGAAAACACATCAGGGTTTTTTTTAATTACCATACACTAAGCTAATATGTTAACCCACATGCACCATCCTAGCTTAAATAATAATAGATAAAAAAAATAAGACTCTGGGTTAGAAATCCTTAAAAAACTTTTCCTACCTCATCAATATATTCCAGAAGATCAAGTGCTTTCTTGAAGTCATACTCATTGGCCCTTCTGTTCTCATCACATATGTACATCTACGATATGAGAGAATAACGTAGAGAATTATTTTTAGCCTACAAACTAATGTAACTGATATCAAGGACAACTCATTGTGGGAAGACCACCATGTATTTTCCACTTACATGACCTTCTCACGAAAATATGTCTTGATTCAACTGCAAGTATTTTTATAGTAATGAATATACTTAAGGTTTTAAAGCAGCATTCCACCTACATGACAATGGTCCGTGGACAAATGATACTGGATATAAGGCTGCTAGGTTTCAAATTTAAATGCCATTTAAGGCTGTAACATTCCTGGACTATTGTAGCCAGAGCTCAGCTCCACAAATAAGCTCTAGGAATTATTTCGGTAATTAAGCTCAAAGCAGTAGTTAAGCACACGTTGGTTTTAAAAGGTAAAAGGCAGTACAAGTTTGCTATCGCTCTTTCATCCCCCCTCTGCAACAAAATTCTAAATTAGTACTTCAAAGGAAAATCAACATTAATGCTCCTTTTATTGACGCTTTTCAAATTTCATTCTCACATCACGAGCAGCAAATACGAACATTGGTTTGACGATAGAGAGAACTCAGAAGGAAAACTGTCACGATACCAGCACTTGCCAAGTCATGAGTGACACTTCTTACCCTTCTCTATCACACACATAGAGTCACTTAAAAGATACAGGTAATAACT
This sequence comes from Falco cherrug, assembly GCF_023634085.1. Taxonomy (NCBI): domain Eukaryota; kingdom Metazoa; phylum Chordata; class Aves; order Falconiformes; family Falconidae; genus Falco; species Falco cherrug. The sequence goes on along the minus strand of NC_073702.1, from coordinate 80,135,355 downwards.
TCAGAATCTGCTATTAGCATTGTTCTAAGAAAATGAGAAGAATGTAAACAAGCATGCTATCAGCTTTTGGTTTTCCACAGGATTACAGAAAAGTAAGGAGTTCCAAAACTGACACCCAGAAAGGGCCCCATTCGTTTTACAAGGTGGTGTTGTTACTAATGGTGTATTTTTTGTGTGTGTCACTGGATGGTAAAAATATGCTGACAACAGGCAGAAACCATAAGGCTACTGGTTCCTGGCTACCACCAGAAATGGGTGTGGGAAAAGGAGTCAGCGTTAGTAGCAATCCCAGTACTGGAGCAGTTCATGGTTTTGTTTCTCTATGGGTTGGGGTTTTGTTTGGTTTTGAAAAAGAAAAAAAGAAAGTAGAAAGACTTTGGGTGCCTCTTTGCAACAGGTGAACAAAAACCTTTTCCTGCAGAAGCCCCTTCCTTCTATACATTGCAGCATCTTTCTCCACTAAGGTGGATTTCTTTGTTCCTTCTGCCTTTTAAGTTCTGCCCCACTGAGAATGTAACAGAAGGTAAAAATTGTCTCATATCCAAAAACTGGCTTAGACCAGTAAATCAACTTCTGAAACTGATTTGATTTGTTTTTTCTTCTAGCAGCACTCTAAAGCACACATTCAACAAGAAGAAATTTGAACTAAAACCAGCATTCTGAAGTTTGGTGCTGGCGTAAACTAAGCAAAGATAAACCAAATCATGTATCCGATCTTTGGGTGCTTAGCACACCATATAAGGGATAAAGACTGCTGGGATCTTCTCCTTTATTTGATCACACAGAGGCAGAAAACATACTGGAACTTTACCTGTGTAACCAAGTAAACATGAAATACTTACATCAATGAGCTGAGATACAGACAACACTGGCATATCATTGAGGTTCAACTGTTTCTCTGCCAGTAACTGTTCAGGAAGGGTCTCCTGATGCAACAGAAAGCGTTCCTGTTCTGCTATTTCTGTATTTAAGGAAATGAATATGTCACGTTACTAAAATGTAATAATAAATTCTATGGCACAGTAATAACTGGCAAGTCACAATATTACTCAGGTCTACAAGTATTTGTTACGAAGCATTTATTTGGACACTCATCTCTATGTTCCTGAAGCACAGAAATACGTCCACTTCAATGTTGTCATCCTGGTGACCTAGTTCTTACTTTCCACTCAGGTTCCCAGCATAATGCAGACCGGTAACTCTTCTTTATTTCCTCAAACCCACAAAATGAATACATAGGATTGGAGGGAAGCTTTTGCACTGTGCAGGACAGTAAGCTGTCTGCAATTTTTAGGAGCTACCTTTTGGCTGAAGACCTGTGCCATGGATGTGCTCCACCTCATGAATTACTCATTTTTTGATTGTTTTATTTTCCAGTATGATCTGCCTCAGGGTCAGAAACTTATTAGGCTGAAACAATCAAAATGGAATAGTTTCAGCCGTACTGTGAACCCTGCCCTTCCTGCCCAGTTCCATCGCATGGTAGAAAAAGGAAACTAATTTTAAGGAGCATTTTATCAGTTTAAATGAATAAGCAAAATGTGGCAAAAATAATTATTTTCTTTATCAATAGGAAACTGATACACGAAGAGTGTAAATTTTAAAAGCTGTATCATATAAAAATGTGTAGCAGAGTAAAGTCCAGACCAAATTTTAAGAGTCCATTAGTCTACTGAAATACAGCTTTGGTTTCCTCAGTTTTCTACGGTTTTCCTATTTAAAGATGAGAGTCTTCACATCAACATAGGTTTGTTGGTTTTTTTCCAGAGCAGTAAGAAAAACAAATTTAAAATTTAAGATTTCATTAAAAGGTCTATAATTTAAAAGGCAGATAATGTAGTATTATTACAAGCTAAAACGAATTTGTAAAGGCTACTTAGTTATCATAATTATCCCCGGGCCTTCAGGATTCTTTTTTTAAGAACTGTACGTCATATACATGGATAAAGATGCAGATAAACAGAAGCAAGCTTGAGTAGTAACCTCAAGTAGTGTTTCCACACTTCCCCTGGCGGCCAGTATCAGCTTAACGATAACTCACAGCACCGTGTGCTGCACAAACAGCATCGGGAACAGGGTATTTTCCAAAGTGAAAGGAATGGCAGAGCAGTGGAATCTTTGCATTTGATAATGAAGCAGAACAGGTATTCCTGGTTTTCCTGTTAGCATCCTTTCAGTTACGAGTATAATGAAACACTGTCACTGTAACCTTTCCAGATACAGAAAGAGTAAGGTGCTGAGAAAGCGCTGCTTGATCACAAATGTATGTATTTCCAGGTACATTATTACAATACAACACAGTCACTGGATTGCCTTGTATAGCCTAAGAGTCTCAGGATTTGAGAAGAATTCCAAATTGAGAGCCATTCAATGAACAGGCTTTAAGAAATTAAATAATTTTTACCTTGCATCTGGAAATACAAAATGGAGCGTCATGAAAACACATTCACTGTGAATGGTTCACAAGTTTCAGCCACTTCAGAACTAATGACTTCTCAAGATACTGTGCAGCTTGTTATTTACACCAGTATTTTGTGTGTTATTAGAACAAGTGAAACGGTACACATTTCCCATGCTCATAGGCCTAACTCGGAGGTGAAACCGAATACTGAGGTTACTGCCTCATTCTGTCTTACTTATCCTTCCTGCAATGAGCATGATCACCAGTCCATTCATCCTTACCACACTGAGTTAGAGCCCTCGATTATCAATCTGCAAAATTAACGTGATTCTAATCCAATAACTTCATTAGTCTACTCTTCACTTTGCTCTGGTTTTATTTCTAACCTTCTATTTTTTCTTGAAGTATGTCTTCCGAGAAGTCAGACGCCAGTGCAGCTAATTTGCTCAAGCCAAGAAGTGTTTTCTTCTTTGCAAAATACCGTGTCTCCATATTTGCTAAAGTCTGCAATGTTCTGTGAGCCTGAAATTAATGAAGACGTTAGAAATCAGTTTTATAAGTTAGCACCAGAAGGTTAGCTGATAAGGATTTGCTCTTAAGTCTCATAGCTGTTTATCATTTGTAATACTATAATCCTTATTTTAAGAAGTCATACAACTTGCACATTAAAACTCTGCACTACACCCTTCAGAAAGGGACACAGGTCTCTACTGCAATTATATCAAAAAATCTTTTCAGTACTAACCAGGGAAAAACTATCTTATGATTAAAGGACAAATTGCGACTTCACATATTATACCTCTAGGATCTTCTTCAAGGCTGTGGCAGAAAAGCCAGACAAATATGATTTGACAGAACAATTTTGCATGTAGATTGATTTACTTGTTCATTCAGGAATTTGAAAAAACAAAATTACAAACTGCTAAAGTAACCAAATATATAGGCAAGATTTTGTCTATCCAACAATGGAACAGCACGTTTCTGAGCACTTACTCAGAAATAAACCGAACTACTTGTCCATTTTAGAATCCTTGCCCCCTCTTCATAGCGTTATCCCAAACCTGTGTTCTTCGCTTGGTGTGCAAGAGCCGAGTCCAGATACTTGTTTAATGCATGTCTGCACAGAGGTGGGTGCTAGGTAGTTATCCACAAAGCTAGCGTACACCTTAACACGTGGTAAAACACTTTATACACTTTGAAGAATTGTTTACAATTAAGTTTAGTCACACTTCATTCTCACCGGTTCCTACAGCCTCGTCTCCATTTAAAGGTACAGCATCCTTTTTTTTTCACATGCATATCCAGTGGGAAGACGGCTTTGTTAGCATGGAGCTTTCTTTAATCGAGAGTGGATTGTGATTTTCTGTTTAGTCTCGTTAACCATTTGGTTCTCCTTGAGCTTATTTTATGCCCCAGCCTGACATATTTATGGTGTCTATTCCTTCTCCCAAGGCCATGTTTAGTTAACTGTAAGGATTAACTAACATCCTCCGTTTTTCAAGTTCTTGTTTTTCACTATTCACATTTTTTCCCTCTTTTTATTTTTTTAAAGTAAATAATTCTTGTATCAATAGTGCTTTGCTATAACAGGAAAAATCTCAGCTGACACCAATGGAATATTACAATATTCTCAGGGTGAGTTTTTTTGTTTTATTTTGTTTGGGATTTTGTTTTTGGTTTGGTTTTGGGTGGGTTGGTTTGTTTGGGGTTTTTTTAAGGGCATATAGTATTATCAGCCTATAATTTGCAGTAGGATAAACATTGCCATGCTCTGCACACAGTTAAATAATGTGCACGTGGATTGAAAGAAGCTATTTTTGTTTAGAAACAGTTTATTTCTAATGTGAAATACATTCACAAGTCTAGCAGAAGGAAGGAAAGACTGACCAGCAGGAAGCAGGGAGAGAATAACTGGGCAGCCTACAAGGCAACAATGGATCAAGTTTAAAAACAATGTCACATAAATCTATCCACATGCACATTTGCTACTTTAAAAAAAGGTGTTGATTACTTTAATCTCTTACATGCATAGTTTAAAAGTTCTGTGGGTTTTTTTTTTTCTTTTGTGATACCTCCAAATTTCTTTGCTTCAAAGTCTTGAAAGACAAGCTTCAGTTTTTCCTTTGCTGGATAATCTGATAATGCTACTGATATTCACTGTAAGCCCCCAATTCCATCAAAGTAGTGATCACACAGCCAAACAAAACTTCCTTGATAAAACGTATCAGTCACCAACCAGGGATGAAAAGCAGCCCTAACTTCCATTACATGGTGCAGATGCTGCCTGGAGGGAAGATTCTGGTACTCCATTAATAATCTGTGTCATCTCTCCCCTAACTCATTTAGATAACTGGTCTTTTGATGATGAAGAGTCATAACTAGATAATTTGCCTACCTGAATATATACTTGACCTTTTTAATATGTGCTATTTCAGCTTGGTTGTATTTAAGAAATCCTACCTTTTGCAGATCCTGACTGTTGATTTCATGTAACCAGCTCAGATGCTCATGAGCTTGCAAGAAACTGGCCAGCTGTCCGTGCTGAGCAATAGGCTGAGATAACAGCTTCCCTCGCTTTCCTTTTTCTAGATACCACCGAAACAGGAAGTCTGAGAAATTCTGAAGATAACAGGAATACAAACACATTTTAAAAGTCACATTTAAATATCTTTTTTCTTCTAAGGCAAAATGCTTCATAGAACACAGTTGGTAAGAACATGGTAAGAACCTGCTTAACAAAACAAGAACACACACACACAAAAATACGATGTTGATGAAAAAGAGTCCTGATAGAAACAGCGTTTAAAGAATTTATGAGCTACTCTGCAACAGATGTTGATACACAGGGCACCCTTCAATGGGAGTGAACCTTCAATGGCAGTGAAGGAAGCGCCAGATACAAATTCTTCATGTTAACACATAAGAATGGAAACAGATTATCACATAAATCACAATTCTACTTCAGTTTTTTACCTGTTCCTTTGCCCCTCTCAGAACTCTGTGCTTACTGTTTCCTTTCACATGTAAGTTTACTTCTGCTGCCACTATTTTTGAAACATTCCCTCCTATCTCCAAGTGAACCTACAACTTCTCTCAGTCATCGTTAAAAAGTGGCCTTTTTTTAAAAAAAAAAAACCCACACTATTTTATCCTCAGAAACTTCAATGTGAAATAACTAATCAGGATTTATGTTTGAGAAAGTCTTTTCAGAGTAATTTTAGAACTATGCTAAATCTTAATTACATTAACAATTTAAAAAAATTAAATTTGAAGAGGCCATCAGTCTGATACTCTATCCATTACACTTGATCTATTCAGCTCTACATTTGCCACAGTGACTTCTCTTCAGAAAGTCTTTTTTTCCTTTAAAACAAAGGACTCCAAGAGAAAAGAAATAGAGAATGCATCCCCTTCTTTGGAAGTGTGAGTATTTAAGCCTCAATATTAAAAATGTTCACTATAATTTCTGTCCATTACTGATATTTTTGCTTTTTCTTACTGTAACAACCTTTCTGTACCCTCTTTATAGTGTAGACTGCAGGATTTCTCTTTCTATGGTTCATGTGGAAAGCTAAACAAATTGATCTCACCAACTCTCCAATTAGGAAAATTTTGTCCCAGTCTCCCTCACTTCAAGTAGTCTCTACTGCCTTTTCCTTAAACTTCCCAGTTTTTCAGCGCACCTTGAAGTTTTTACACCAGATCTTAACAAACACTGGAAAAAATGTCCAACAAGTACTCAGCAGGACAATAAAATAAGACTACAGCAACACCCATACATTCCTACTGTTAACTACTTCTCTACTTACATGTTTAACAATGGCACCTTCTCTTTTGGAAATTATGATTATATTTATTATTACATTAGTTTAATAAAACAATAGTACACTGACCACAGCACCTCAGTGAATAAGTCACAAAATGCTGAAAGACCTTAAGAGTGAGACAAAACCCAAAGTTCCATGAAAAGCCGCTGCCCATACAGTTAGCACCCATATTTCTGCTGACTTGCTTTACAGCCTCAGGGTAAAATACTCCACCGAGTTCTGCACAGTGAACATTGACTTCAATTTTCCACATTTCCCCTGTATGTATATGTAAATACAGATACATAAAACCCCAAAACAAAACAAAATCCCAAAGTAATAATAGCTTCCACAACATCTCAGGTGCAAACTTATTATAAAACACTATCTAAAGGAAATAAAGAAAGAGTTACCTGATCTGCAAACTGGCTCATGTAACGTTGCAATCTGGCCTGGTTGTCTGTTTGCTCACACATCTGCACCAGGATATCAAAGTCACAGTACCTCTCTGCTAAAGCAGCTGCCATCTGATACTGCCCCAGGGAAACTAAGTAACCAAGAAAAAGAAGTTACATCAAACAAGCTCATCTTTGACCGTAAGAAGGTGACCAAGGACGGAGATCAGAAAAAATAAAACATTTCAAATGTTCGGGTCATGGAGATTACTTATATACAGCAAGAGAGACATTAACCGACTGCGCACACACCCTGTGCACGTACAAGCTCACATACCTACTATCTCTGTCCCCCACTACAAGAGGGAAGAAGAGAAGTTTAGAATACTAAATGGCCTGTAAATATCCTATTTTCACTGAAAGTTAGCATCATCTGCTATTTGTGCTGGAGGGCAGGGGGGAAAATTCAACCCCTGACTTAGTATCTGTACTAAAAGCCACTTAATGACACAAAGTGAAAAAGCAGAAGGCAAATGCTTTTGATATAAAACAAAACATGTAAAGAGAATGGGTTTTTACTAAAAATATATTAAACTCTTTCTTTTTGGTTCAGTTAATCCGTGACAGTTAGAATACTCAATTTTGTTTGTAAGGAAATATGAGCTTTAGATTTAACATAATGATATAAAATGTATTTACAAACTAGCAGAGCCCACAAACGTCAGTAAAACTGAGAATGACAGTTTAAAGAGATTTTTCTTAATGGTTAAGAATGTTAGGAGGCAGTGATTAGATTATTCTATCTATACTAGTTATTTTCAGTCTAAAAAATTTAAATTTTATTAAGTAACTAAAACGTATTTACTCCAAGTTACTTCCACTTAAGGGGACTTTACTGTCAATTACTCATTGAAGACTGGACCACATGTGACATGTTAAACAACAGGTTTGATTATTAAACAGTCCAGATTCAAAAAGTAACTTTTTCCTGATACACACTAAGAAAGCTTTCAGGCATATAAGTTTGTCAACTTGCAACAATATAAACGTTCAGGAATCCATTTATAGACTATTTTCAGCCAAGTAGCACAAGATAAATTCCTGCCAGAAAAATGTAACAAGCAGAAGAAAAACATTGAAGCAGCAATGTGTCTTCTTAGCGGCATGGAAGCAGTCATGAATGCGATTCTCTATCTGTTTTTACTTTGAAAGTATCTCATTAAATCATAAAACCAATCATTTATACTCTGAAGGCAAACATGTAGAACAAATAGAATTCACACACAGATGCCATTTACTCGATCAGATACGTGTAATTTCCTCATCAAATGGAACATCTAGCCCTTGCATTAAGGAAAACAGACTACTTACGGAGAGGAGACAAGAGTTCTGATCTTTTCTGCACATACTCCATTTCCAGACTGCTGTATCGCTCTTGATCAGCAGGACGGTCCACAGATTTCAGCTGAGAAACATAGCCATCTAGAAAACAATCCAGCAGTGCCACCAACTGTTCAGCCACAATGCTGCGGAGGTTGCTGTCCACCTGGGGATACACCATCTTCAGAATGATTCCATGCTGACGTATTACCGTTGCACGAAGGACACTAGATGCTTGGGAAAACAATACAGTGAACATTAAAACAATAATCCTATCGTGACAGGAACCTATGCTGATGTATAACGTTACTACATATAATTAAAAAAATTAGAAGAAAGCAAGTAAATATTTTAATTTTAAAAATCAAAGCAATACTATTAAAAAACAAGCAAACAAAAACCCCAAAACCCAAACACATACTCCCATCCACCTTTACATATTTAATTTGGCCAAAATGTAGTTAACTGAAAGGACCAGAAACAAAACCATCCCCCGAACTACACAGATGTACACAGTCAACTATCAATATCAGCTGTTTTTCAGAAGAAAAGAATCACTTGCACAATCTGTAAGCAAAGTAGAGAATATACAAAAGGAAAAGGCAACTTATGTTAACCTGATTGAAATACTTGGATGTAGTCATCAAGATGATTTAAGACACCAAAACAGCTTGCATGGGTCCTGCTTTTCAAAAGATTTTTATCTTGGGAGTACGAAACAAGTGTGGCCTTTGTGGCCATAAAGGCCACAAGAAGCTTAAACACCAACTGGAAAGTGCTTGCTTCTGCAAACGTTTGTTCTGATAGTTTTTCATGTTATTAAATCATCAAAGCAGAACACACTTAAAGAAGCAGAGAATCATCAGTCCTTTTAAAACATTCATAGATCGATCATATTTTATGATTCATTTTAATGTTATGTACCCAATAGGTCTGCTAACCAGAACCAGTGCATACAAAAAAAAATAATCTGCAATGCCAGTTGTAAAGATTTATCATCAATACTGGACAAAATCAGTGTTCATTGATTAATTCCATTTCACTCCCCAAATGAAGCTTTTAGCTTCTCCTATTCCTACTGACAAACCTTGTAGCAGCTTTTAACAGGAATTTTAACATTCAGATGGAAATTCACGTGTTCTGAAACTCATGAAAAGTACTTTTTGTTTAGGACAGATAATTAATAAAGTAGTAATGATAAGTTCTCACCTGTCCATGGAATATATTCAGGTTCTCTTTCTGGAAGCTCTCCTGTTTTATATAAAGAGGCTCTAGACTGACGATACTGACAGGCAGCTTGCAGCACGTCCTATTTAAAGGCAAGGATGTAAGTATTTTAAAGTCCACTTGCATACACACAGACCGTAAAAGATGTTGTCTTTCCTAATTCTGAAATGTTCTTTTAATATCCCCCCTTCTTTCTACACCACTTTCCCTGTTGTATAGAAGAGCATACACTGACTGAGCAAGAAACCTCAGTGGTCAAGAACAGGTTTTTCACAACTGCCAACAATGCAGCAACTTCTCAAACTCTCTTCAGCAGTGGCTCAGGAAGAAAAGGAACATCCCTAATTCTGCACAAGACCACCTCTTCCTTCCTAATGTGTTTGGACATGTGAAAATTGCATTCACTTTTCTTCTCATGTCAGTAACTCAGATCTGCTGCATTCAACATGTTCAGTGCTCTTTGGTATTTACCTTCCCCTCCACAAACATCTTAGTTAATGCAGTTCTCTACCTTAATGATGTTGTTCACATTGACAACTATCTGGGCCCACTCAATTGATTCGATAGGCGTATCTTTCAGGATTTGTTCCTCTTCTTCTAGTAAGCATTCAAAGATGGAATCTATCTGGGACACCTTCAAGATACAAAGAAAAACTGCACTGAACACAAACATATCCACTACCAGCTGATACCTGAAAACCAAGTTATGAGCTGTACAGAAAAACAAATATTAGTATAAACCCACATCAACAGCCAAAAATATTAAAAGATATCGACTCAAACGGATAATGAAATCACCAGCTTGTATTTCATACAATACTCAGAATACTATTGCTTTCTTTCTGGATGGGAAAAAAAAAAAAAAAAAAAAAAAAAAAGAATCCTCTTTTCTTGAAGGCAACTCCGTAAAGTTTCATTAAGGATATTCCTCCATCTTCTGAAACAATTGGTCAGTAGAATCTTCATTAGAAAAAGTATAGTGGATAACATATTTGCTTTAAAATAGCTGACAATTGTTTATTTTTCTCCATTAGCAACTACTGTCCTCTACAGGAAAAAACTTCCTAAGAATATGTTTTGTGTACAGCTCTTCTCAAAAAGGAAGAAAGAAAGACTGGGTGCTTGACTGGAAAGCGGCACAAACTGAGAACTAGCTTAGATTTACTAATGTTCGAAAAACCAAAAAATTATGAGACTGAATTGATAAAATTCCATCCAGGACAGCTCAAAGCAGTTCCCCTATCTGGAAAGTTTCATACTCTTCAGTTCACCCCTTAAAAGTGCCAATTTAGCACACATCTTCTGACGGGCCAGAGAATTTCACTTGTCTTTTTCATTGCTTATCCATGTTGGTTAGTTGGAAACCGTAACAGCTTTACTTCTGCTACATGAGATTTCTCAGAATTCACGTTCCAGCTGCAGACATAAAGAAATACGTACACTAAAGAGTGGAAAATACTACCATACCACCCCTATTTAAAGGGAAATTCTGTAAAGTCAAATTATTTTCAAAGAATATATTAAAGCATTGCAACTTTTACTATATGTGAGGCTACACAATAATTCAGAAATAACGGGTTTCTTACCTCTCGAAAGAACACATCTGCAGGGGTAAGACTCGGTGGAATATCACACTCCCTTTTGTTTAACGCGATGAGTATAGCAGCATTCACCAGATCAGGCAGCCTGGAGTGGTGATTCTTGAGCACAATAGCTGCTGCTAGTTTCTCTGCGTGCTCACAGAGCAACAATCGAGTTGCCATCGGCACCCCTCGGACTGGAAAACTGCCCAGGCGTTCAAATACACCAACCTTTTACAAAAAAACAAAACAAAAAACAAAACAGAACATCACCACATGCACTGTAAACACTGTTCTAGAAGAATTACTTGAAGGCAATATAATCTACGGTGTATGCTGATACCAAAGGAACAGTAGAATTTTACCTGATGAAGAAACTCAATGAAGAAGGAATGTGCTTTTGTCTTATCCTCTAGCTGATGAAGAAGAATGAGAGATGTGTTGCTGAAACCTGCTGCTTCTAAAAACAGAAATATCTTAGATCAGAGCCCTTGATAACTTTATTTCTGGGTAACCAATTTTTTGCCGCCGAGGTAAACATATTTCTATAAATTTCTGCAGTGTTCCTGCACTGGTACTTTTGTAAAATATATGTACACACATTTATATATTGCTTACCAACTATTTTTAATGTGGGTTTTGAACTCTTCCATATCTGAAGTAAAGCATTTAGAAGAAATCGAGTATCTTTAGTTCAGTACAACTATTCTGAAGTGGTCAATTATTTTGCTGCTAAAATAGCAGCTCACCAGCTTATTCAAGTCGTAGTAAGATTCAGATTCAAATTTTTATCTTCATTGTGGACCAGCTATTGCTAAATCTATTATACTCTAGACCACAGCTACTACAGAATAAGGCGTTAACACACATTCAGACCTAATTGATTCTGCGCTGTCTGCACAAAACTGGTTGCCCAGCATGGCCCTATTTTTCGTCTTTCTCAAACGAGCTTGCATTTGAAAAACCAGCCAACATTTCTGTCCAGGCAACCGGGACCTTAAAGGTGTCAGTAAGGATGGTGGAAGCTTCCTCATGAAGCACACGATTGGGAAAAACCGGCATGGATTCGCCAAGGGCAAATCATGCTTGACAAACTTGACTGCCTTCTGTGACAAAGTAACCTGCTCAGTTGATGTGGGGCAAGCAACGGACATTGTCTACCTGGATTTCTCCAAGGCTTTTGATATGGTTTCTCACAGCCTCCTCCTAGAGAAACTGATGCTTTGTGATCTAAAAAGTGGCCCGAGTGGGGAGCTGGCCGACAGGCTGCACTCAGAGGGTGGTGGCAAATAGCTTCTTTTCAAACTGGCAACCTGACAGAAGTGCGGTCCCCCAGGGATCAGTATTGGGCCCAACACTTCAATATCTTCATAAGTGATCTGGATGATGGGATCAAGTGTGCCCTGATGAAGTTTGCCAATAATGCCAAACTGAGTGGGGAAGTGGATGCTTCGGAAGGGAGAGCTACCCTGCAGGAAGACCTGGATGGCCTGGAAGAACAGGCTAATAAAAACCTCATGAAGTTCAACAAGGACAAGGGTAAGGTCTTGCACCTGGGAAAACATAATCCAGGAGCGCAGCACAGCCTGGGATCCACCTGTCTGGGGAGCAGCTCTGTGGACAGGGACCTGGGGGTCCTGGTGGACAGCAAGCTCAATATGAGCAAGCAGTGCGCTGCTGCGGCAAAGCAAGCCGTCAGGACGCTGGGCTGCAGCACCAAGGGCATCACCAGCAGAGAGAAAGAAGCCATTATCCCACTCTACTCGGCACTCATCAGCCACACCTGGAATACTGTGTTCAGTTTTGGTCCCCGCTATACAAAACAGATGTGGACAGGCTGCACCGAGTCCAGAGAAGAGCCACAAAGATGGCCAAAGGCCTGGGAAGCCTGCCGTGAGAGGAAAGGCTGACAGAACGGGGTTCGTTCAGCCTTGAGAAAAGGCGGCTCAGGGGAGCCCTTATCCCCGTGTTCCAGTATTTAAAGGGTGGCTACAAAGAAGATGGAGACCCCCTTTTCACAAGGAGTCCCATGGAAAAGACGAGGGGTAATGGGTACAAGTCTTCCTGGGGAGATTCCAATTGGACACAAGAGGAAAACTTTTCACAATGAGAGCAATCAGCCTTTGGAATGAATCTCCCCAGGGAAGCGGTGGATTCCCCAACATTGGACACTTCTAAGATCTGGCTGGACGGGGTGCTGGGCCATCTTGTCTAGACCGTGCTTTTGCCAAGAAAGGTTGGACCAGGTGATCCTTGAGGTCCCTTCCAACCTGGTATTCTATGATTTCATGAGTATTCTCAAAAGTATTTCACCTCAGCAGAGTTCTCCAGAGCCCAAGTTATCTTCCTATTCCAGAATTTTTGTATATTCTGTGCACTTTAAACCAAAAGACTACCAAGACACAAAAACTCAGAACTATCACTATGAGCAAAATTAGCAAGACTATTTCCAAGAAGCTATCAATTTTCACTTCTTGCTTTCGCCAAGAACAAATGCAGATAAGCTGCTGAATTAAAAATAAAGTTGATTCAGAAAATACTAAGGATCTGAATTTTCACTTCTTGCTTTAGCCAAGAACAAATGCAGATAAGCTGCCAAATTAAAAATAAAGTTGATTCAGAAAATACTAAGGATCTGATGCCTGACAGTTTCTAACTGTCTGCCACGCAGAAACAGCAGCAGAAAGCATCATCCAACTATTTATTACGTGAACTTTCAAATTAAGTCTCTGTTCAGTAACTAGCAACTGCTGCCTAGAGGTCCTGGATACAGTTTCAAATTAACACTGCTCGTAAGAGACAGGGAAGCATGGACAAAAGTTTCTTGCTGAAAACATGTCTGCTTTAATCCTTTACATACAAGTACTCCAAAATAAATGTCTCTAGTCCTTTTTTAGGCAGACATAAATAACAATGCCCCACCAGGATCCAAGTCTACCAAGAAGCTGTGCAGCTGCTGACAAAGAGCTAAGCATGAGCAAATAAATTCTTTCTCTTAACATATCTATTTGTGGAAAATAATTGAGAACTATGCAAGGAATCATGGAAACACCAAAGTGACACCATCTGTTCCTTGCACAATGTACCCTTCTCAGAAGTATGTTTTCCTTGCTGTTAGTGTTCACTATATGAAGTCAAGAATAACTGCAGTAGACTGCAAGTTTATCTGGTAGTCTCGTAAGATGCTCCTTTTAGCCTTTCTCAAAATGTATCTAGTGGTGGTGAAGGACGGGGACACCTATGCCTTCCTTGCAAGCTTAAATTATAATTTTATCTAGAGTAATACAGACAGTTTTTCACAAAAAAAACCCAAAACAAAACTTTACAAACAACACGTTATGTTTACCTTCAGGTACAGATTCAGCCCATCTTGGATCAGAGGCAGGGTAATCATCCATTAAGTCCACACTGATCTGAGTCACTGCCCTATCCAGTTCAGCATCAGGATCTAGATCTGCATTACTTGGGAAGAGCTCAACTACCATGCTTTGTGCATTGACTATATCTTTCCTGTATAAAAGAAACACAAAGTTTACGAAATAAAAACAATAGATAGGATTATAGGAAGAAGAACCACTCAATTAATAGGATTTTCTGATATGCTTTTTGTGAAGTGCTTCAGATTATAAACATCAAGCATTGTTTGGACTCTCTTTAAACTAATTATGGATAAAAGGTATCCCAATTCATTTAAAGCAAGAAGACTGCACAATTTATAAAACAAAAAAAAGCACAAGCCAGGAAGTGTTTCAAGTCACTATTTATTTTATTACCCCTATCATCATTATTATTATTATTCAAAAGAAAAGATCCATCATATAGAACTAAGTCTGGATGCCTCTGCCAAGTCACCAAATTTCTATTGCTTGCTTTAAAATCCTCTCAAGAAATGTAATCGCTCCCATAAATGGTAACAAAGTGAAAATTTTCAGGAAAATGCTTCAGCAAATATAATGTATTATTCTTATTTGCTATAACTTCAAAGAATCCTGTTCTATTCAGGTCAGTAAGTAAATGAGCAAGAAGCATCCAAATACTCAAAGCTCCAAGGTATGAAGTTATACTAAAGAATTCTATTTAAGAAGCATGCAATATTCACAAAAAGCACTGATTTGACTTTGTGACTAAAAAGTTACAGTATTCTGACTGAGAATGGATACTGTGATTCCAATATATTATCTGATTTTGGAAATGCTTGTATTTTTCATGAAGCTTTCAGTCTGAATATTTACATGACCAAGATGTCTTGAAATAAAAACCAACAGTGCACCCAGAAATTGCACAAAGGTTTACTAATGCAAAGAATACTTTTAAAAACTGGAATATACTGAATCTCGTATTAAACAAGAAAGTCTTCATCTTTACTACTCTGCAGGACATGTGTTTCTAAGGGATTTATATAGGACTTTCTTACCTCCTTCAACCCATTAGTCACTACATCAAAAAGGGTCCACTCTATCTTTCCCCAGAACACCCCATCCCCTGTACAGATCACCAGGTCTGTAAAGCTGACTGTGCTCACTGCACAGCCGGTGGACTTTGGATTTCCACTGGCTACGCAACCTTCCATTATTTGCTCTGCATCAACTGCTTGTCCATCTGGACAGGCCATTGCTGCATCTGTTCTGTGGAAGACTGCTCCAGTCATTTTAGCATACCATTTCCTGGAAAAAATCTGAATCAATACTAAACACACCAAATTATTAGTTTCTTCTAGTTTCATAAATATAACCCAACTTTTAATGAAAATAACATTAAGCTTCCATACTTTTTCACATTTTTTCCTTACTACCTCCTACTTTCATCTGACCCTGTTTCCAACCCCCTTGTCCACATCCTCTGTGATACCAACTTCCATACGTTATTTGCGCTGTCAGGCCTTAGCTATTCCAGTCACCTCGGGAGTACAGCCATCTTCAGCAGCAGTTCTGTTTACTGACCTGTCCGCTTCTGAATACATACAGATTTTCTTTCTAAATCCTGTGCATGTTTACAGATCTTCTCTTGATATCCTTTACTGTATGTGCCTAATACCCTTTACAATCTTCTGTCTCACACGCAGCTCTATGTCAAAAGCACTCCTGCTTCCTGCTACCTTAAATCTGTTCTTTCCAAGCTTTAACTCATTAAGGAGATTAGTCCTAAGAGGGTTTGTGGCTTGATTTTTTAATAAATATACATGAAAAACAACCCCCTCTAAATATAATTAATGTAGGCTTAGATTATCTCCTCTTCCTCCTTTGTTTACATCATCCATCTCAACATCAAACCTTCCAGAGGCATTGCATGCCTCCTAAAGTCAAGTTACTTGAATCAGGAGTTTGATGAACAATGTATTTTTCCACTCCCATTCCCCCATATCAGTCAATCTAAAAAAGAAAGCATCCTTCCACAAAATCTGCCACGCTAGTTATCTTCATGGCCGCATAAACAGTAATTAAACATATTTGAAAGTATTACTGAAAACAGCTATGCAAATAAAAATGAGGAAAAGAATGCTTCTTAACAACAAAACACTACTTACTAAAGAATAAAGACAAAATAACAAAGTTCAAATTTGTTCCACTGGCAGTAATGTAACCATATTTACAGAATTTAAACAGAATTTACACAGAATAAGCGAAGAGTCATTGAGATTATAGAAGTCCACTCCTTTCTAGCACTTCTTCACTAGCCCAAGACATATCTAATGCTCTCCTAATATTTGCATATGTCATTAAAATAGCTTTAATTAAAACAGCACAAGAGTATCTTTACCAAGACAACCTCTTCCTCAAATATCAGTGTGCCTTCAAGAAGGGCAAACAAACAAATCCTCAAAAATAAAGTGCAATTTCTACCTGCAGAACTGCAGAAAAGCAGCTTTCAGTAATTTAGTCTTATCTTCTTGAGCTATAATTTCCAGCTTGCTGGTTGCGTCAAACACAGGACTCTGAAAATGCGAAGTAAAAAGTTCAGCTGACAAATACCAGCTTTCATTATGAAATGAGAACCATTTTCCTAAGTAGCAAGAACATAGATTTAAAACAAAAATACCACCTGGAAGCTGTTGTGTTTATTAAGTCAAACATAAGCCCATAAGATTCATTACAGTGAAAGTCTCACAGTCGTTTGACCCCAAGCATTTTAATAAAACTGACACAATCTGCAAAGGAACTTATGCCAACTTATTTCACTAAAGTTTTTATGATAATTATTTTAACATTCAAACCCGACATTTTTGACAGAATTTAAAAGGTATTCGTGAGGACTACCACAAAAACAATCAGAGTGCAGACAAATCTAACTAGATAGTAGTTTAATGAGAAAAATACAGTTCCACCTGAGTATCACCAGAAAGGTCTTCCACTAGAATGCCAGTTAATAATAACTGATTTTAAAGGTGATTTAATTGGAATAAGGATTGAAACTCACTATTACCCCATTGAAATATTGTCTAATTTATATTGTAACAACTTTTCTATTCTTTCCTTCTACTCCAGGGACATCTTAGCAATAAATTCCACATACTTTTTAAACAAAATATGTTTGGTGTAAGTAAGAGCTTAATAAACGCACACCGTACAAAGTATTAACAAAAATACTTTCACATACTTCTAATGAGATTATATTAAAATATATAATAGGGCAGAAACAATATTCAGCCACTATATAGCCCTTCTCAGCCTAGCCTCCAAGCTTTTCACAGCTGATTAAAAAGTGTCTCATATACATAGGAACAGACACAAAAGACTGAAAAAACCATCCTGATCAAAAACAAAGTCTGGGTGTCTGCAGTAGTGTTACATCAGGCCTAGTGATACATAGTAATACACCTATGTGGAAAAAAAAAATTCATAGAAATCTCAACTTCAAAAAAAAGAAAACCAAAAAAGTTACTCAAACTAGCAGATGCTGCAAGATTTTTTAGATTTTGAAACCTGCCTTCATTACAAGTCTTTGAGTCGCTATTTAAAAAAATAAACAACCACTTTTAAAATTCAAACAAGCCAGGATTTCCACAGTGAAAATTCAAAACTGCCAGAAAAACATTTTACTTCTACTGTCAGTTTTCAACCAGTAAAGCAAACAACGATTACCTCACTTCTTGGTCCAGCAACAGAAGAGGACAGGGAATCTTCAAGGTCTTCAGGAAGCACAGAAATGTTTTCCCTGGACAAGATGGTGATAAGTCCACTTTTTTTGGCAAAGAAGATGGGAAGGCTAGTACAGGAACCTGCTCCTAAAATGCTGTCTCCTAAGATGAGGAGAAAAAAGCAAAAAGCACATAAATGCCACTTTAAGAACAAACGTGAACAGTTTTGGACAATTATTGAATTGTCATGAACCTATGAACAGTAACTGACAACTGCACCTGACTTACAGAAACTGTGGATACTATTTTACTATTTGCTACTCAAGATGCAGATTTCCAGTTTAAAAAGAAAAGAAAAGAAAAAAATGGGGGTGTGTGTGGAATCAAGGTTCCAGTGGTTCAAATTCTACCTAATGACCAATGTGCGCATCCTCCTTGAGAACACCTCTGAAGGTCAAGGATGACATACTTGAGAGATATCTGACACAGGCACCTAGTATGAATTTTAGGCTGAGCCTCAACACAAAGTTAACTTCAAGAAAAAAGAAAAGTCCACAGTGAATGCTGGAGTGGGGGGGAAAAAAAAAAAAAAAAAAAAAAAAAAAAAAGGCAACATCTCCTTCAAAACACCACCCCCATGCTTTCATACATCAAGAGCAGGGATCTACTCCATCTTCATTTGAAACATTGTAGAGTAAGTAAAAATACTGGACGTCACATCAGTGGTTTCTCTATACATTCATGAGAAACTCCCAATTTGAAAGACTTAAAGAGAAAAAGGAGCGTAAATACGATTATCTCTGAGAACTCTAAATACTGTAAAAACATTCAATTAGAAGTATCAACAAAATGTGATTTATTTTTATTTCCTGCCTGTTACCTTGTATGCCAAATACGATTTTCTCCTGTGGTAAAGAAATTCTTCCAGTTCCAGTGGAACAAGCAAATACTTCATCTTCCTTATAAAGGTAAGCAGCATGGCTAAAGTAATCTGGGACTACCAGACAGCACAACACCTCCTCTTCTGACTGAAAGCGTTACACATGAACATTATCACATATATAATCAAAACTTGAAACAAACATTTCAAAGGCTGATTTGAGTTGCTTGAATTTGTTTTAATTTTTAACAAGAAAACATGGATATAACTTCATAAGCATTTTTAATTTGCCCTGAAACTTAAGATCCTGGGTTTTTTTTCTTCCATATATATTAAATTCTTTCTAATTTCACATGGAGAGGTAAGTAAACAGATCGATTATTCTACAGTTTTCACACTCTCCTTCCATCTTAAGATTCAATTTTAAGATACTATTACAGGCAGCAGGGAAAGAGAGAAGAGTCAAAGAAGTTTACCAAAGAAAGTTAATGCCCAAATTTCTGCTTCCAGAAGAGATAGCACGAACAAGGTACACCAAGGACAACCAATGTGTCCTCCCCTCCCAGCGAGCCAGTTGTCCAGCAAGGACCAAAATACACGTCTTATAATTCCTTGTCCTGCTACAAGAGTCTCAACAGAGTCTGATATCTGTTCTAAATGGGTTGCATAAGTTAAGAGTTACACCATAGAATTACACTGTAGAAACTTTCACAGACAGGACAAAAACTAAAAGGTATCAGTAATAATTAGATATTTAGAGTTCTATTCATGAGTCTTTTTTACCTTACACTTTAAAACGTAAAGCATGATCTTTACATACAGTTACTATTAAAAGATGTTAGTATGCACTTTCTTCAGAATACTACGAACACATATTCCAAGAACAACCTTAAGACAGAGAACCTGATTTTCCTTTAGACAAGAATCTGACAGCTGATTTGTGTCCAGAATATTCAGGATTATTCTGAAACATGGTGCTTCCTTCACTCTGTTTCAGACCCTTCATTTGCATACCTGAAAAGACGGATTATACTGTGTGACTTCCACAACAACGTCATCAGACATGTGGTAGCCTTTATCTTCTACTGTTATCAGGGTATAGTAGACAAGACATGGACGATCTCCAGGATGCCATGCTGCAGCAAGTATCACCAGTCCATCACTATCAGATATTTGAGATTATTGAGATACGATTATTACATATTTTACTTGCTCAAAATCTACCACTCACAAAAACACATACCTAAGTACAATCACAAATAAATATTTTCCAATATTAGTTATTTTTGTTTGTTTTTTTTAAAGAAAGGCTATACTATTTCTTCTTTCAAGCTGTTTTATTAACAGTATTCGTACTGCAGTACAAAACTGAACCCAGACAGTTGTGATTTTATATAAATTGAATACAGAGATACTGAATTCTCTGCATTTACTGGAGCAAGTTACAATTGCTTACTTGCTGTCTTTGTAATATAAAGACAAATAACCAAACCTGATAAAATGACACTAAAAAAGTGAAAGGAATTATTCTTAAAGAATTTGTAATGCTACAGATAATGATAGCATGAAGAATAGGATAACCCAGTTGTCTAATACAACATGCTTATTTTATCAACAGTGGCACTCAAGTAAAATTAAATTACTATTACTTACATAAAGTATTTGCAAGAAAACAGAACACATTTACCTCATTGACGTTAAGTCTTACCAGATTCAAGTGTACTTCCTTACCAATTCTGCTGCAAATCCATGTATTGTATATTTACTCCTCCTTTAATATCTTCATAGTTACTCTCAGAACCCTGAAACAGAATACAACTGACTTATAACTGTATACAAATAGGCCATTAAACAAACAAACACACAAAGCCTTTCCAGGCGAGCTCGCTCTTACCCAAATCGCATCTGTAATATGTTCTTTCAGGATCCTGTTGATATCCCAGCTGAGAATATAACGTTCTGATGAATCATCAACCTCCCATTTGTTTAGATTTGAACTTGTTAGCATGTAAAAGCTTGATCTTTCTTTATCCCAAAGAACACTAGAAATCTGCATTAAAAAAAAAAAAAAGTAGAAAGGTTAAAGCACAGCCTTAATATTTGAATACAACAATCTACAACACACTCAGTCCACAAAAAAATCATTCCCTTGGGCAACCTACACAAGTTACATTACAAGAAGAGAGTTTTATAATAATTTCCAAGAGAAGTCTCACTTTATAGATATAACATCTACAATAAATGATTCTCATACTTTCTTCCAGTTTCTGTGGAGTTCAATGACAAAGCTCAAGCCAATCCCCAACCCTTGACAACCCTAATTTAGGAAAGTAAAAGTAGAGGTTACTGTTAGTTTCTTCAAGCAGTAATGAGGCCATCACTAGAATGAGGCAGGACTTTGAATCACTGCATATTTTCCTTTTATTTGGATCTAAAGAGCAAGTCAGCATTCTCCTTTACAAAGCATACAGATTTATTTGGTTTCTTTCTCTCACATTTCAAAGAAATATAAGTAACATAAATGAGTTGAGTCTTGCCTTTTTTTGTCATTATATATCAGCACAGTCTTTTCTTTTTCCTTAAACACTGAAGCTAGAAATAACAGAAAGAAACTAAAGCAGATTACTATATGAATATTTTTCAAGCTTACCACAGCATCATTTCCAGGAGACAATATACCCAGAAGAGAAGAAACCTTTCTACCAATTCCAGAAAACATGCCCTGACCCTGTGGCAGGGCATGCTGATGAATCTTGCCAGAACTATCTGGTATCAATCGAACTAGCTGGCCTCTGGAAGATGATAAAATGAAGCTTCCTCCCTAACAAAAAGAAAAAGCAGCTATGTTAAAAAAATAAAAATCACATCGCTGAAGCAAGTCTATTGTCAGATAAAATTCTTTATGTCATTTCATAGAAGTAAATGTTAAACCAGAACAAGACACAAGGCAGCCATAGTACCTGAGCACTAGCAAAAATAAAAAAGAAAGCATTTATCACATAAAAGGATTGCTCATAAACAAATTTTCCACATTATTATCTATGCTTGAATCAGTGCAGCATACAGCTATCAGTATACTTTTTCTAATTTAAAACCATATTTTTGAAAAATATGAAAATATATTGTATCAATTTCTACAGGCACTACTACATTTAACATTCTTATGTTGAATTAAAAATTAAGTAACATTCAGCTTCCATGTGTGCATTTAAAACTTGATGTGCTATTAAACACACTAACTCATTTTTCCTTCAAGTAGCACCCTATCCTACAGGACACTAATCTAAACAAACTGCATAATAAATCTTCCATCCAGTTACGTCAAAAAAAAAGTCAAAATCTGACTGGTACTTAGCACTGACAGACTCATTTTCTTGGCATTGCATGACATTTTTATCCATGAAACTCCGTTTCAGTTTAACAAGAGAACTAACATATGATGTAATGCTTGGAATCTGATGAAAAACAACATTACATTTGCACTAGGAAAATGTGAAGAGTCTTGTGCATTATGTACAATGTGCACTCTGTTGTAGGTGCTTATATACCTCTTTTAGGAAGCAGAGACTGAAAGTGCATCTTTTGCCTGTCCTAACAGCTGCATCCACATCAGCACTTCAATTAGCATCAGGAGTCTAAGTGACCTTTTTTGAGTCCCCGCATACTACATGCTGGATCATATCGCAGAGCACTCTCAGTGTACCAGCTGTACACCCTTTGAAAGAAACTAAATTGAAAGATAGGCTCTGACCGTAGCAGATGTTCATGTCATGCAGCTAGGCTGAACTAGTTTAAAATAACAACCCTCACTCCAAAATAACCTGTGTAGATCGTGGTAATCTTTTTACTTTACAGATTCTCAACTATTGCCTTTCACTACTTGCTAACTTAGAAACAGCCTTCATTCCCCTACCACCAAGGCATAAAAGGAAAAAGGTGCCTTCAATTCAAAACCGACCAAAGTTTGTATGTTACAGGGAACGAACAAAGCCTGTAGATGTACAACAATTTTCCAGAAAATTAATGTTAAGGGCCTGGAGGTTGCTGAATGAATGAACTGTTTACCTGTACAAGCAGTGTTCACAGAACAACATTAAAAAGAAAATTTAAAAAATCTTGGCATAAATTTTCATCATCATACCATACAAAAATTATGTTAAAGGTGAGATCTGCCCAGTGACAGGATGACTCATTAAGTACAGTTGTCATATACATAATAACACAGCTTTAGAACACTAATAAGAGGATGCTGCTCAAAAAAAAAAAAAGTTCCTCTATCTCTAAACTCACATGGACACCAGTGTTTCAACTACAGGTGTGATAAGACCTTGCTTCCCTCATCTTGATGTCTGAAACTTGGGCACAATTCAGTTCTAGGAGGGTAGATACATATTAGTGTTTCTTAACACTCTTGAGAAATCCATCATTAAGATTGCTGTCTTCTGATGAGGTTTACAAATGTTCATGACATGCTGATGTCCTAAAATAGTATTTATAATACAGGACATGAACAGTAGATGTTGAAGAAGTCATGAGAAAAGATGTAATTTAATTTATAATAACTGGTTTTGAAGATAACACATACCGTAACACATTAGATTTTTGGATATATTCCATTTTGAGAGTTTTCCCCCTATAGGCACATCAACAGCAGAAAATGGAATTTCTAAGAATAATTCATAATATACTTGTTCATTACCCTCACGCAGAAGTTTCTCCAATTCAGTCGCTAGTGAGCTATACCACAAGACATTGAGTGTGTGGTTTGCAGATTCAGATGAAGTAGTTCTCTGTGATAGCAGGTTTTCTACTACTGGAAGTAATCACAGTAGTAATACTGACATGCCTGAAGTACCAAACCAGTCCTGTTAACCTTGTGGTTGAATTCTACATGCTTCC
Organism: Falco cherrug; assembly: GCF_023634085.1. NCBI lineage: Eukaryota > Metazoa > Chordata > Aves > Falconiformes > Falconidae > Falco > Falco cherrug. The sequence goes on along the minus strand of NC_073702.1, from coordinate 80,111,712 downwards.
CCGACTTTAATGTTACTATTTATGGCTATTTTGTTGATCATCACAGTCATCAATAATCTCTGAAATTACTCCCCAAGAATGTTTGGCAGTTTGCTTTGCAATATTTATTGGAGATTTAGGACTGATAGTGTGGAGCATTCTTTTTTATTTTTAAATTAGGAATTAAAGCAGTATTTTAATATAAATCATACTGTACTGTACCTTTACTGATGTTAGGAAACTGCACAGAGAGCCTCCAAAGTCTGTAAAAGTCTCCACATAGGAACCTTCATGTGCAAGATTGGGCCAGTAGCGCACAGTTCCTTCACTGGTAGCAACCATTATTGCCAGAGACTTGAAATGAGAAAAAAATTAACAGATGAGAAAATAATTAACAGAGCATGAAACATCATAATAATTAGACTGCAGCTTTAACTGAAATGTGTTGTTTTACGTACCAAGATTGTGCATGACAAATGCACAAATAAATAGTAAATAAATATGGATGCACACTGACAAATCTGGAACTGAATTGCAAAATTATTCTGTAGCATAACACAGTATGTGCAGGGAATATTATACTCTCTTATTTTGCTAACCATAGTATTTTCTACTGGATCTTGATTCCGATAATTCAGGGTCTGCTATTGAAATGAAACAAAACTTACAGTGGAAACACAGAGAAAAGCCTGTAGAGAACTCCAGATCCCGAGTTATAAGCTACTATGGAAGACTTAAAATGTAGACTATAATTAAACAAAAACTGCTCTAGTGTCATTAAGTATCAAGTCACACAGTGGTTCTTCTCTTCACAGAGACATAAGCCCACAGTGTGCTGGCATTAAGGGCTTCTGACTCGGGAAACCACCCAAATACCAAATCCAAAGCATGTAGCAAGAGACTGTGTTCGAGTAGAGATTCAGACAGAAAGCATTATACCCAATATACTGGTTGTTGAAAAAAAGTATCAGAATAATAGAACTGTATCTGAAAATTATTATTGAGCTCCTTAGAGTTTTCTGATTTTTGACTAGACAGACCTTCACAAAGGAAAGCAGTTGGCTAATGAACATTGTAACAATTTAAATGCCCCCCCAGAATCTGTTGTCCTTTGGGATTCCTGCCCACTATTTAATAATTTTCATTTTAGTGAAATATTTTCTATGACTAATATTTCTATATCACTCTATAAAATCATAGTACACATATGTAACTCACAAGCTGAAGAACGATGAAATGAAATAATTAACAATCATGGTTTAGGTGTATTACTTCCTCTTAAACTTCTTTGTGTATGATTGTCATAAAGCATTTAAAGTTTTATGAGCCAATCACAAGATATTAAGATTGCTTTCCATCATCTGGAAGCGTAACAACAAGTCAAAAGAAAAGATCCTATTACATATTCTGTGCTGCTTCTTCCTTCCAAAGACAATTTCTTATCCAGTTTTGTTAGAGCACCACATACATTAACTGAAAACTACACCCAAGCTGAAAATAAGAACCCTTTTTCTCACGAATGACAGTAACAGACACATTAACACACTTTCAAAAAACTTAACTGATCTTCAACCCTCATCCTCTAGCACAGTATGTTACAAGAAGGCACTTAGGAAAGTAATCAGTCAAGACAGATTAAATCACCTGTCCTCCCAGTGCCAGCTTCCTCATAAAGACCAGCCAAGGGAGGGTGCTGGTGTTTGCTTCTCATCCCTGTGCGCTCAAAATTAAATTACTGCTGAGCAACTTTTTCAGCCAGAATGCATTTAAATTGCACTTGCTTAGACTGAATATTTGATTGCCCTAGTGTTTGCTGACACAGTACTTCTTAATTTACTGTATGCTTGTTTGGTTATGAAAACATGCCAAATAATTCATATGAAAACTATTATTTAATCTGATTCTATAACATGTAAACAGTGTAATCTGAAAAGACAGCAGAATTTTTTTTATTTCAAACATACTTATTGCGAACTATCAGTCCTGACCTTTTGAATACATAGTACACCACCAAATGCAGTTTTCAAAGAAGTACTTGATAAAATAGGATGTATTCAGTTACTCAAAGTATTTTAAACACTAAAATTTAAATGTTTATCACCTGCAGAGAAGATGCTTCACCCGAAGAACTGAGACAAGATATAGCTGCTAAATTAGAACTCCACTGGAAGTCACTGGGTGGCAGCTGTAGTTCCTTGCACAGAGATAACTGTAAGAAAGAATGAGATGCCATAATAAATATAAGACTGGAAGAACATACTCCTCTGTGACAAAGTCTATAGACTTTCTGACTCTGCTAAAAATTAATTTTCAACTAGTCCAGACACTGTGTAAGAGAACCAAAAGAATGTCAACAAGACATTTTCAGCAAAGTTGTTACAACCAGCAAACAGCTAAAAAACACCTACTTGTTAATTTTCAAACATCACTGTTATTTCTGAGTGTTTCTCACAACATTGCAATCTTGAATTATTTCTTTCAGAGGTGCAATTATCTGACCATTCCTTAATTCAATATACTAACAAGGCAGCAAAATAAAACTAATCTTTAAGTGTTTGAGAAAGCTCACTATGTACTAAAGAGAGGGGACACGCTCCCTCCCTCCCTCCCTCCTCCACGTGCCACCAAAGTTAAACAATCAGAAAAATGACAATCTCTTGAAAAATCTCTGCGAGTACTAGAACACATATACCTGACACTCCACTGTTAAGTGCAGAATCTGTATAATTAACATATATTGCACTGAAGATACTGATTTTGTAACTACAGGTTTCCTCCAACCATACTTGCTATTCACTGAAATGATGCTGAAAGAAATGCTGCCCAGAGCTAAAAAAAAAAATAAAATATTGACATAAGAAACCTAGATGAAATATATTCAGCATAGCTGAAACTAACCCTTTTTTTCTGACAAGTTGAAAATCAGTCCCAGAATAATCTAAACCAATCTGTAACAAAACAACTAGTTTTTAACTATCAAAATAAGCTTTATGAAGACTAACTAACATAACAAACACACCTGTTAAAATGCTGTGGAAAAATTACTTTGGCAGGGAATTAGAAAAAACTGGGACCTAATAGAAGCACAGTATTAGAGGAAGCTTTTTAGGGTAAAATACAGTTATCATTTTCAGGATGGCTGTTGACATGCGCGAAATCTACTTTACCATGGCTCCTTAAACGATGCCCCCTACCATCTTAGCATACGCTGACAGAAGTAATGGAGGATGGAGCCAAGAAACTGAAGCCAGGCTGTGTTGTACTCCCTGCAGTAATGGGAACTTGATGGTGCCACACAGCTGATAAAATGAGATGTCCACTGCCGAGCCAACAATTGTGGCAAAATTGCTTTCCTCAGATGAGATGATCTCATTGTAATACTAATGCACACCTCCATCCCAAAGCTACCCACCCCCAAGGTACTACCACACCTCACTGGGCATGTGATAACAACCAGTAACAAAAATAGATGCGGCTAGAGTCACTCAAGCTCCACCTTTCTGCATCTTGAGCTTTCAGTTACCTTAGCTACTGGAGACTGACCAATCTTCCAAATAATCAGCCTCTCTTTATGGACTAGCCAGGCCCATCCACTGTCATCCACTTGAACGCTTAGCTGGTCATCAGCTACATAAAAAGTAATTTTTTTAAAGCATTCAGATTTTTAAACACTGCAGAATAATCTTACATAAACTTTCATTCTCATAATTTTCTACTAAATTAAATTTCATGTTAGAATTTCCATGTATTTGAGCAAGATACCAAATTACTAGTTTACAAATTCATTTGATAAACGCTCAACTTTTGAGAGAGAAAAGCAAGACAATCCTAGAAGCTATTTCCATCAATTTACAGCAGATTACAATAGCTTCATAAATTGCTCAGCAATTTTTAAGATTATTTTTAAGATACACATTTTTTTGTTTCGTTTATATCTACTATAAAAAGAAAAGTTATGCACAGGGAAAAATTGCTTAGGACACCTATTTCTTGAACTTAGGAAAAGGTTTGTATCGCTGGCACTTTTAGAAATTACCACAAACGGGGATTAAAAATAAAGTAAAAAATAAAAGAGAGCATCCACTCTAGGACACAACAGAATCAAAACAAATGAAAAAGGTGAGGGAGGACCAATAAGGAAGTTACTAAAAAAATATTATTGGCTTTCTTTATAACCTTGGATTTTACAATATATTGGTTAGGCCAGCACCTGAAGGATATTTACATGCATCCATACCCACACAGGTGTTACTACAATTATAGCTACATAGTTAACCAAGCTGGACTAAAACCAAGGTACATATATTTCAGCTTCCACTGTAAAAGGCAGTATTCAAATGGCATCAACAATGTGTTAACACTTCTCTCACCTTTCAATCATCATCAGAAAAATAACAGATAAAATCAATTCTTACCATCAGCCTTCTTCAGGGCTTCCATAACCTTAACAGGCAGAGAGGATCCAAACCCCTTAACATCATAGTTAATAGTCTCACTTGCTGACGGATGCTGGATAACTCTGGTAGGAGTTGCACTTAAACAAGACAAAAAGTTATAGTTCAGTTTTTTATTGTTTCCTCATCAGTTTCAACAGACATTTACTTCATCAGTATCTGTTTAGAAATAGATGTGATGAAACACTTTATGCAAAATACACATGCTCCCTCTTGGAGTACCATCTAAAGCAGTAATTTGGTGGCCTGCTTGCAAGCTGTTAGCTGTCATCAAATTCCTCTATTTTTTTTAAGAACTGATTTTGAATATGCATTCCTTCACCAGCAAGAAAATCACCATTCAGCTTCTCTACATTCCGGTTATCTATAGAATAAAGCTCTTCACAATGCCAGGAGAAGCTCACCAGAAGTTATTCCCTGACTGCAGGGTCTATTTTCATCCCTAGTTCCGACACTGCTGGGCTGTACATGCTGTGCAACACTGAACACCTGTGGCAGCTTGTATCTGCTAGCACTTCTACTGCTCTTGTTTTACTGTGGAGGCTGCAGCTCTTACCCGTTTCAGTCTTGATTTGTTTCACAATATATAATTTGTAAAAGCTGCCTTGCATCTTTCCCAGCCTTCTCTCTCTGGAACAGCATAGGTCTGTCTTGTCTTTTGAACATGATTAAATGGGTAAATTTCTCTGCTTTTGGGAACTTCCCAGTGTGAAATGCCAGAAGTTGATGGTAACACTGCTATTAGACAGCCTGACACTGGGTTGGAAAAATGCCATATTAAACAGACCTGAAGTAGAAGTTCTCCAAAACTGAACCAAGGCAATCTTGTTTATCTCAACAACAAACAGCTCCTCCTGAGAAAAGAGATTCTAAATCCCTGAAACTGATCTGGGGCTCTTGTTAAATCTCAGTTTTGATTCATATGGAAGGGAGAAGGGGGAAAGGTGGCAGGGGGAGGAGGAGAATGCCTAAACTTTGACTATTTTATCTTGTTTTTAAATACAGAGGTTCTTACTATTTTCGTATTTTTCCTATACCAGGGATACACCTGAGGAGCCCTCAAATTCAAATGCTAATAAGAGATATTTATAATACTGAACGTGCAGTATTGTATATTTAAAGTTTTAATGTAAAATGCTACTTTTAAAGAACCTTAGAACTATTCAGCTATAAACGTTTTCAGTCAGAATTTGTTATCGTGAGAAGAGTATATCAAATATCCTACAAAGAATCTGAGAACACCTGAGAAACCACACACTAATGAAGTCTTGCTACTTCTGTAGGCAACTAAATGAGCAAAAAACAAGTAAACATGGACTAGTAACTCTCATACTTTTTTTTTTTTCTTTCTTTCCTCTTCATACAGAAAAGTCATGCCCAACAGTTCTATCAGAATTTTCGGGAAAAAATGTCAGAGAATACAATCTAGGCAATATTAAGTACTTAAGATTTCCTAAAGTCTTTCAAAAAGATCCCTTATCAAAGATTCCTAAAGAAATCAAGCTAGGAGATACGGGGGAAAGTCTCACTGTAGACCAGACTCTGTATAAATGAAAGCAATAAGCAAAAATAATAGATGAATGAAGGGCTAATTTATACACTGCAGGGAAGTTTCCATTCTATCAATCTGTACAGGTGTTGAAAAGCTTCAGCACAGCTGTAAAATAAACCAACTACCGGAGTGACAATGTCTTGACAGTACAGTACCATTTAAGACAGTCAAACAGCAAAAAGAATATCTGAGTGACCAGATACAGAATAAAAGGCACAACAGGAAACATCATGACAACTCCACATACAGCTTCTTCAGTACTAGGATGACCTGGCATGCACACATCTCGAAGGGATACCGCAGAAAAGTTACTGAAAAGCGATTTAAGGATGATCAGGGATATCGCGTATCTTACAATTCCATCAGAACATCAAATGGTAAAACGGCACGTGTGAAACAGCCATGTTGTAACCTACAATGTTAGCTTATGTAAACCTAACATTTTAGAGCATGTAACAATGAGGCAGGGTTTGCAAAGAGAGATGAAATATTTTGTTGAACCTTCTTGTATAGACAGTTGAAAGCAAGAGCTTTCCGGCTGAGCCCTGCCATTAGGCTCATTTAGAAGTATGCCTCCATCCACTTACTGATGCACAGGACCAATATAATCTAATTGCCAACTATTACACATGGCCAAACGACACCATTTCCCCTTCTTTTACACTGTAAGGTCGTATGATTTTACCTAATGAAAAGCCTCTGTGTCTGCATTTGGGTTTGGGGTTTGTTTGTAAGGATCAAGGAAGGGATTCAGATGGCAAGCACTTGGATTACTTGGCTTTTTTTCTTTAATTATGATACTTTTCATTTTTTTAATCAACAGCCCAACTTCCTATTAGCGCTCTCAACAGTTACTGCTACTTTAGCCAGCAGAGCGCAGGTCTGTTCGGCCCTCAGCCATCGTAACCCGCCTGCGTCCCCCCCGGGCTCCCTCCTCACAGCACAGCCCCGAGCCCCCCGAACCGGGAGGCCGGTGACAGAACCGCAGCCCACCCCCGCCACGCTCCTGCGGCCAGAGGTAGCGCCGGCTCCGCCGCGGCGGGGGGGCGGCAGCGGGAGGCCCCGGCGGCGGGAGCTGCCGCCCCTTCCCCTCAGCGGGCCGGGAGGCGGCGGCGCTGCGGGCAGCGGAAGGCGCGGGGTTTATTCCAGACACGGAAAGGAGGCGAGAGGGGAAGACCGAGGCAGCCGGGAGCCGGCCGGAGGCGGCAGCCCGGCGGGAAAAGGCGGGTGGCGCCCCCTCGCCTCGCCCCGCCCCCAGCGGAGGCACTCACCGGGCCGAGAGGGAGCCGCTCCTCCACGCCACCGGGGAAAACAGCACCGGGGAGCTGGCTGCCGCCGCGATAGCCAAGTTCTTCCTGCCGCCCGGGCGGGAGAGGGGGCTGGGGACGGCGCTGCCGAGGTTCCTGCGGGCAGAGCCGCCGGGGGTCCGCGGGGAGGCGGGAGCCGAAGGGAACATGGCTGGGGCGAGCGGCGCAGCCCCTAGCTTGCGTTCCCGCCGGGCGCCGGCTGACTACGTCACGGCGGGGCGGGGTGCGGCAGCCCCTGCGGGGGGGCGGGGGCGGCCCCGCGGTGGCTGGGGGCTCAGGTGCGGCCGGGCGGCGGGAAAGCGGCCTGCCGGGGCGCCCGGCTTCTCACAGGCCCAGCGCTAACGCGGAGGCGTCCCCGCCGGTACCTTGGCGGCCCCCGGCTCTCGCTGCGCCTCAGAAGTGGGTTGTGCTTCCCCGGAGGGGGAGAACAGAGCGGCTTTGGGCCCGCCGTGCCCGTCGGAGGGTGGCCGAGCTGCCGTGGGCTCGGAGCCCCAGCGGCCGCTGCCCTCCCTCGGCACCTGAGGCTGCCAGCTGCATTGGGCCGCCTCGGCCCCTCGTTCTTGCTGAACAAGGCGGAATATGCTCGGTCCATCAGGACGCTCCCGGAGGGATTCACAAGGCTGGGTTTGGGCTCGATTTGGGAACCATTTTTCACTGAATTCAGTACAGGTCTAGGACTAACCAGCTCAAGCAGAGAAAGGTGGCTGGATGTGCCAGAAAAACCTGCTGTTGAAAGATGCCTGCAAACCGCTGTCTGGCATCTTTGGAAAGGCATGTTTTCCACTAATAGTTGCCTGATCTTTAACATGGTGCTGTAACTTCTGTTTGTCTCCACATTTCTAATAGAAACTAAAAAAAAAAAAACCCACAAAAAAAATATTCCATGCAAATCTTGGTATGTTTCACATCTCTGGTAGATAACAATCATGAACTACAGCTATTCAATGATAGAGAATCAGACTTCAGTCTTACGGGGGAACTAAATTTTCTTACTGAAAGAAAACACTCTATTGGTTTGTACTAAAAAGCTTTCAGAAGGTACCATCCACTTGTGGAAGAAGTTAAATTGTATATTATCAATGAAGCTAATAAGATAAAATTAACTAAGAATAAAGTATTCAAAATTTTCCCATCATTTTCCAAAAATACCTTCTTTGATTAAAAAGAGCTATGGCTGTCAAGCTTTCTATGTGCAACGCAGATGAGAAACTTGAGACGGTTCATCTGGCAGTACTGAAGTACGAGGCACCTGTCTGTTTCAGTGCTTTGCCTTTTAACTTCACTCCATCTGCTTTTGCTTTCATTTTATGGGAAAAGCAAAATATGAACATTTAGTGGAACTTCACTATACTGCTACATTAAGGTAATGCCCTTCTATATAGTCACCTCTATTAGACTCCATGCAGCGATGCTGGATCATGTTAGTGTTGTTTCATCAAGAAAAACAAAACAAACCGGAAAATACACACACAAAGAAGCAAATGGGGAAAACCTGAGTAAAATTCAAGCTGCCATCTCCGTTTCCCAATATCCATGAACAGTGACATTCAAATTAATTTAAAAACTGAAAGGTCCTCTTAACATCTCATTCTACAATATTTAAGCTGATGCAGTGCAAACAGTCAATTTTTGCCAAATTAATACTGTATACACTTTGCTACACTTCCTCAGGGAATTACTTCGCTTCCTTTTGCTCTCCCAGCCTTGTGCTAAGAGATCCATCTTAAGAAGAGAGGACACAACTCAACCTTTACATTTCATTTTCAATACAGAAATAGCTTATGCTGACACCAGTTAGAGACTTCACCAGTTCTTGAGCTGGGACTCACGTAGTGTTTGTTTTTCACATAAAAAGCTGAATGTCCAGCAAGCAATTCTGACAATAGTGACCTAGTGGGGGCTTGAACTAGGAGAATGGAAATAGTGGACTTATACTAGAGCCACAACTTCAAAATACATGGAATTGCTAATCTCTTTACTTCTTGTGTTTGTTTTTTTTTATTTATTGATTGATGGATTGAAAAACAGTGCAGAAAATACTGCTTGGGTAGACTAGCTGCAGATAGCTGCCTACCTACTTAGGAAGAAAATTAGTTTGAAAGGATAGCAGCAAACCCCATCATCTGCAGAGCAAACAAATTTCTCATGAATTGGTTAACTGAATATGCCTTATGGGACTATGTGGATGTTTAAACAAAGATGTATATAGAAGTTCAGGGCCATTTTCTTCTTCATAAGATACCTAATGCCTTGCTCATCAGAATACAGTCTCCTCACAGGTCAGAGTATTAATGTCTTGGATCACTGCATCATGAGTTTAAGACCCCTTAAGCAACTGGAAACAATCCTCCCCATTCAAGAGAGCTGAAAATGTCAAGCAGTGGAAATGTGGAGACAGAATTGGTGGAGATCACAAAGGCAGGATATTCTCCTCTGTTACCCCCCTAACTGAAATCCACTCCCTTTTTCAAAGGTTAAAGTACTGACAGAAAAGAGGCTCTCTGTATCAGAAGATCAGAGCAAAAAGTTGCATTAACTACTTGAAACCCAAGCTGAAAGAACTTGAACTCTTTCAGAGATACCATTCACTTGCAGCGATGATGCTGTGATCAGTACTCTTATTTAAACATTAAATAGTTTAGTAAGTAGTTGAAGTAATAAAATTACTCAAGACCCTTTATTTTCAGTGTCTGACCTCTCAGGAAAACATTCATGCTGTCAAGAATCAGAAAACTAATTGGGAATATGGTAAAAGGATTAAGTGTACATTGAGAGGTGACCCTTCATTATCTTTCCAAATACTCAGTCCTAACTCATACATTCAGTTTAGCAAGGTAGTCTTGAAAGCAATTACATACAGTATTTTAAGCCCCAAAAGGCATGACTGAGTAGCAAGAGTTAAGGAAAGAAATAGTTCTGGCCTCTGAGGCAAGGGTGAAAAAGACAGTATTAATAAAAGACTTCAAAATAATATCCACAGATACCAACCAAAATATGGCAACTAGTCATAGAAACTGCAAAATGTTTATATTATGTATTTGATATACATGTCTGCATGTCAAATTAATTGGATTTATTTTTGAGTGTCTGGGAAATCATCTTTACTACTTTTCTACACAGAGAAGATATGTTTAGGCCAAAGCTGAACACTGTGTGCAGCACAGAAGAGAGATGGTCTTATATAATGTGCTGCACCAGGGCTAAAGGGACACTTTGAAACTTCTACCAATTCTGAGTAGGGTCTGGACTTTCCTTCATGAAACATTGGGTAAGTTTAATTTAACTTAAATTTTATTTGCCTGCAATTAAAAGCATTTCCAAGTACCTTTTGGCCTTTGGAATACACTAGGAGTAGCACAGCTGTGTTTTGAGCTGTTAATACCATCCCTCATGGAACCGAACCTCCTCCTGCTAACAGCAGCTTAAATAAAACAAACAGGAGATGTACAGTATTACTAAAAAACCGAAGGGGCAATGATGGAAAATACAGTCAGTGAGCATAATAACGTGTGGTTTGCACTCACAGTCAGTCACTCTCGCGTTAAGTTTTTTCTACATTGTGTGGCCCCTTTCTGTCCTATGGGCCATGCTACACGAGGCAGCAGCACAAAACAGTGATCCTTAGTGGGAGATGCCTGTCATGATTGTTAGAAATACACCAACAGTTTCCACCTTAGGCAGGAAGGTCTTCAACACTTGTAACAAAAAGAATGCAATACTTCAATATTTCTCTTTCTCACACCTTTTTCCTCATTAAGCTCCTAGGGCTCCTGCAATTCAAAATGCAGCCATATCCAGCGCTGACCTGTGGAAGTATGCAGCATGCCACATGCACACATCACACACGCAGGTGTGTAAACCACAAATCTGAAGCTGTCCAGCAAAACTTTCTACTTGCAGATTACTACGAAACTTTGTTTTCTCACCTCGCTGAGGTCTGTGGTTTGTTCCAAGGAGTGTTTTGAGTGGTTCTAACCTGAATAAAGTCTGTTACCCAAGGCACCTGTTAGGACAGACATTCACCGTTCCGTGGACTAGAACTTTTCTGTGGCTTTTCATGCTTTTCTGTAGACTGCAATACCTGCCAGAACAACTAATGAACAAAAGACATAAAACATTCATTAAGTTCAGCTGTAACCTGTGTAAATACATGAATAAAGGGGTTCATTGCATATCACCTAAGCAGAGATTACATGAGTAAAGATTAAAGTTCAAACCTCTCTACATTATAAAGAGAATAACTGATAGTCAACATTGAAATTAAATATTGGGTCAGTGGTATTTTTGGCATATCTTTAGTACAATGTCTTCTTCTAGTCAAATGATATCAAAAGATAAAATTATATCTGGAGGTAATTTTATTTTCATTCCCTGGCACAGGGATCTCTTTAGTGTTTTCACTATGTTCTACAATAATGGCACATTAGATAAACATTTTAAGCTTGCCCAGCACTAGGTATCTCATGCCTATTACCAATAATGTTTTCCAGCAACAATTTTTCCTAGCATAGATGAATTTTAATGTGACCTGAAAAGTTTCTAGATTTTTAAAAAAATAAACCCTTGTGGGGTTTTGCATCTTCAGAAAGTCTAAAGAGATTCTATTGAAAGAGATTCTTAAACCAGAAACATGTAGCTTACTCTTTACTGCTGAATGTACCTGCCTGCATTTATTCAAATTAATGTAATGCTATTACTTTACTAGTTGTCCTTGAGAAGGTAGTTTACTAGTTGCCCCTAGTAAGGTAACTAGGCAAACCTCAGGATTTCTATGAATGAAATTTTAAGTAACAATAAAAAACTTATATATGCCTTTAAAAAGGACAAAAAGCTTAAAATATGCATCAGTGTGCTCTTCTGGACACCACCTTAGAAAGAACCTAAACTAAAGAACTGGGAAAACAGAGAAGAAAATACATGCAAATTTCAGATTTTCCTAATCTTAATATATACTAACTTAATATATACTTCCTTTGTCCTTATGTCAAGTCATTTAGGTTGTTTCATTTAGTTTCACATTTTTGGGGGTTTTTTGTTTGTTTTAGAGAACTTTTCTCCAACTTCCATACTTTCTAAAATGTGTTCTCATATGTAATTCTCTATAGTAACTGTAGATGGTGATCATAATCAACTTTCACATTTCAGAACAAATGGTAACTGGAAGGACAGTGCAGTGGAAGTCAGACAGAACTTTCAGAGTATGTTAGTGTCATGCATTTTTGAATTTCAGCATTTTAAGACTGCTGACAAGCATAGAAAGCAGAAGTTCCTTAAAATGGAAGAGACAATAATATGAAAATTATAATCTTATTTAATTATCCTTAAAATACTGAAGTTACTTGAGAATGCAACACATCATCATACAGTGCATTACAGCAAACAAGGTTTACATGGTCTCAATTAACGTAACACAAAGCAGAAGAATCTATACACTGAAAATATCTCAATGTGATAGATATTTTTTAAAGTTGCAATAATTATTAAAAAGCTTTCAATAAAAAGTTTAAACACATTTAAGTTTCAAAAGAATATTTTGTACATTTTGGAAAAATATAACATCTACTTTACATAACTGAAACATAAGTTATATTCTTTGTAGTTTGTAAGCTTCCATTATTCATACATTCTCTCATACATTTTTTTTTAATACCTCCTGTTCTCTGGTTTGTAAATCTAATGCAAAAGTATCACTATTCTGAGGAAAAGCTTGTTTCTGCATTAGTTTCCTGAAAAGTCCATTTGGATTTGCAAGTAGTTCCTCATGTTTTCCACATTCAAGAATTTTACCCTGGCCAAGGACTGCAACCAAATCAGCATTCTGAATAGTAGACAGACGATGGGCAATAATTAGGACTGTCCTCCCTTCCATCAGCCGGTCCAGAGCTTCTTGTACTAGGTATTCATTTTCAGCATCCAAAGCACTAGTAAGAAATGGGAAGCGGGGAGAGAGAGGAGAGTATTTGTTACTTTAAGACAGGTTACTTTTGTATGCATTAGGCTTATTTTGCTAAAACTGCAAATAAAAAAAATGAAAACTATTGTTGGTGAAGATGAACCAATGGAACTGCAGCAAAGTTTCATGAATATGCTCAGTACGCACATCCAAGTTATAGGCATTACATATTCTTGTATGCAAAAATATGCATGGAGAAATTACACTAATTCAGTGAAAAAAAATTGTTACATTGCAGTATAATCATCTCTCTTTTACACCAAAACCTTCATTTAAACTAAAGATACAAAAAGCTTTAAGTAGATGTTTCAAAATCAAGTTACATATTAGAAATTAAACTCCATGAAAAATTACAACACAGTACACCACCTATCCTTCCTACTTTGCATGAACAGCTTTTATCACAGGTCTAACCAACTCACACATTCTAGAAACCATATTCTTTTTGTGGGTAGAGAAAAATAAAGGGCTAGATAATTTGTGCAAGAGCATGCTAAGAAAAAGAAGAGAAAATACTTCCCAAACCTGAGTTTTACAGATAGATAGTTTCTAAGTTTCTATTTATTTTCTTTCTTACCTTGTTGCTTCATCTAACAGAAGAATTTTAGGATTCTGAGGAAGAAAGTAAAATTGGTTATAATAACAATTAGGTAAGTTCCAAATATTTGTATCAATAGAGAGCAGGATTCATGCAGCTTAAAACTCCAAGTAAGTGTAATTACTTCATCAAAAGAACTGAGAGTTGTTCAAAACACTACTTCTAAGAAGTCTAAATGCTAAGAGGACAAAACAGAAACAACACTCTCCCATCTTCAAAGTTTCCACACCAAAGTAACAATAGTATTATCTGATAACTATTTGAAAGATACAAACTAAATGTGGGAGACTATTTTTAATGCATACTTGTCAGCACTGTGGTCAGATGTTTAATTTCTTATTTACTGCTCTTACATGGACCTTTTACAGAGGCTCAGCTACCCACTGCCTGTAGTCAGTCCACTATATAGAACTTAGTTACAAAAAATAACAAAAACCTACCAACAAGTAGTATTTCACCCACAGATGAAATATGTAGTACATAAGAACTAGCATTTAAGAACTTCGCAAGTAAATAATAAAAAAGATTGCCCGCACTCAAATCCCTAAGCAGCTTCTTCTGAATTACAGTACCTAAACTGCCTTTATAAAGTTCAGAGTAAAAGATTTAGACTTTATCTGGAAAAGAAGGGTCTCCGCTACACCCCCAATCACCAATACATCAACTACTCATTTATTTTTTACTACTCCCCCCTCCTTCCCCCCCCAGTAAAGTCTCTACTCCCATGAACTGTACTTGACATGAAATGCAATCAGCTTTTCAGCATTTGTGGTAAAAGAGAATTGGTAATATGAAAATTTCCCTGTAATCTAGAAGAACTGGGCATGCCAGGATGCTATAGGGACCTGCACAGCTTAACCTGACTGTAACCTAGTTTCAGCAAGGGTCAAAACTTTCAGCTGAGCATCAGCACCAAACTGCCTCCCCATGAAGCCCCGTGTCTGTCCTTCAACCAAACTCTCTGTGCTTCTGATCCTCAGAAGCCCCCTCAAATTTGGGCAGCACAGAGCATACCCTAAAGCTAGATCCATGACAACTCTTGAAGAAAAAAAACCACACAAAATTGTGCCTGAAATAGTATCTTGTCCCAAATCCAGACCAGCTCCCCTCAAAGCCAAGACAGGGCAACTATCATACTAGTAAACTGCAACTTAGAAAAATCAACCCATGAATGACAGAGTTCTGAACAGAGACAGAAGTGTCATATATGAAGTTTACTAGCACCACATTCTTAAAGTCCTCCTTCATCCTTGGCCTGGTCTTATGAAAGTGAGCCATTATACAATGATTTACCATCAGTCTTGGCAAGAACTGTCAGAAAACATGACTGAAAGATGGGAAGAAGCACTTACATAAGTAATCTGTCTTTAGTTAAACCTCTCATTCCTTTCAAACTTCTTCATTAATGTAAAAGATAGCATTTTCTTTCTAAAAATATTTTTCCACCTCTCCCATTGAAAGACCTCCTCCTTTTTAACCCTTTCTGCCTCTCAAAAAAAAACCAACACCCACAACCAAAAAAACCCTAAAAAAATCAAAATAGCTATTTGGGTGCTGGCTTACCTTGAGCAGAGCTCGAGCAATTGCAATTCGTTGCTTCTGTCCACCTGGGGGAACAAGCTCAGTAAATTGAAATAGGAAAACAGATGTGAAGTAATTTTAACTGAATGCCTGAGCTGGGCTGAATTAGGTACATGTACTTTGGCAGGCGGGGGGTGGTGGTGGTGTGTGAATGGAGATGATGCTGGGATTTTTTTAATGTATTTATTTTTTTTTTTAGTACCTATGGCAGGCTGTGACTTGGAGAAAAAACTGGTAACAAAAAATAATAGAATGTTTACTTCACTCTATAGCATCAAGTTTTTTAAAATAAGCAATATAAAGATGTACCTGAAAGCAAAATGCCTTTTTCTCCAACTACAGTGTCAAACCCTTTTGGAAAGTCTCTGATAAAACTAGCGGCATTAGCTATTTCAGCAACCTTCTGAATCTCCTCTGCCGTCACAGTAGAAGGATCCTCTGCGCCATAGGCAATATTTTCAGCAATAGAACAGGAGAACAGAATTGGTTCCTGATAAATCAAAAAACGTAACTAATATGGTAATCTGTAATTACATGCATGTATTGTCTATGTCTCAAATAAACTAAATCCCATGCACAAGATCCAGCATTAATTCTTTTAATATCTATACAAAAGAATATATAAGCTAGAATTAATTAAAAACAAAAAAACCCCACCTCTCCTAACAACAAAATGGGCACTGAAAACCAAATTAAAAATAACTGGCTTTTTTAACTAACAATACATAACATAACCCTCAATTCCTAATATTTGAGGAAGAGTTCAGAAAGAGCTATTCATCCAAACATCAGAAAACCTCCCTTTGTACTTTACTACATATCATAATCTGCAACAATGATGATTCTTCTCTTAATCTCTACACAGATTTCATGGCATTTTGTGCATTTAATTTATGTGAAAGGTTAAAACAAAGAAGAGGGCTGGCAGATAGGACAAGTGATGCACAATAGGATAATGTCTGAAACAAGGTAAATCTGCTCTGTATATAAAATAGACATGCTATAGTATGAATACCGGTATCTCCTACTGGTAACTCAAGTGGAATACATACATTCAAAAAGAAAAATGCTAATGTGCCCACATGAAAATAATCTTTGCACAAAGGCTTTTGGTGGTATTATTACATAAAGGATATGTTTTGAAATGCAATATATACCCAGTTATCCTTATGCTTTTAATCAGAAAAGTTAACCTAACAGTTAACGGCACTGTGAAGCATCTGGGGAGATGAGGGAAGGAACATACATATTTTATTTGGTCAAACAAGTTTATTTTTAAGAGATCATTGAACATCTCCCTGTACTTCCAGAGTTTGGGGGTTGCTAGGGAGAGGGCACTACAAGAGTAAGTGCCAACAGTGCTGTATTTTCATGCTTTGCTAGTGGAATTGTGTTTGCCTGGAAACAACACAGAGCACAGGTCAGTTTTCAAATGGTTGTGTAAAACATGATTGTGTAACTTCCATTAATACAAAATGTCATTAAATGTTAAGCTTTCTTCAACAAATCATAGCAAACATCAAGATGGTCATGCCTATACAATTTGCAACAATGTACTTTCCAGTCTCCACATGCATACTTTTCTTCTAAGCTAACGCTTTGGATCTCTACCACTATGTAAAAACAGGCTATAGAATAATGGGACTAGCTCTCAGTCTTATTTTTAGAACAAAGCACGCACAACAGCAGTTATGGTGAGATGGAGGGATTTCACTGAGAAGCAAGATCATGTAGTTTTAAAAAGAAGTGAGGCACAGCTAGTTAATAACACAAAATTATTCACTTAGAATTTTTTTTTTTTTCTTCCTTACCTGGCTCACTGTTCCAATCTTTGTCCTGAACCACAATGGATTTAACTGACGGATATCAAAGCCGTCAATGGTGATAGTACCTTAAATGAGGAAACAGTCAAGTGTGTTGGACAAGTACTAAAAGAGGCAGAAAAAAAGAGCTGAGAACAACCCCCGAGGAATCACATACTGGTGCGATCAGAAATGCAAACCTCTTCAGGCACCACCATAAGGTAACCATACAGCCCAGAGTGAAGCACAGTGTATAAATGGAATAGTCACATCAGGACCTCAAGAACAGGAACCCTAACTGTTTATAAGGTGTATCTGAAATGTGAAGTATCAATTGTCATGAATGAGCGCAACACACAAAACATACCTGAGATAGGATCATACAGCCTCAGCAGAAGGGATACAATAGTTGATTTCCCTGCACCACTTGGGCCAACCAGAGCCATAACAGAGCCAGCTGGAATGGAAAGGCTAAAATCTTTGAAAATTGATGTTTCTGGACGTGTCGGATATGCAAATTCAACATCCTTGAATTCCAAAGCACCTCTGAATGTGTCTCTGCCTAATGTGATTCCCTCTATGTGACAAAGAACAAAATACAGAAACGTGAACAGAAACAAATATCAGCTCAGCCCTCCTAGAACTTGCTTTACAGACACCCAATGGAAATAGCTATCTCCATGTAAAATCTAGGGATAGCCACAATTCCAGACCACAGGGATTATATTTCAGCCATGACTGAGGCTGTGTGGTACTTGTTCCTGAATGCAATTTCAGGTTGCTCTACAGCAAGAGGCAGAATTTGCATCTTGCTAATACCTAACAACAAATAATGTTCATTTCTAATAGATATTCTAATAGAATTATCTGAACTTTTAAACATATTATAAACAATTTAAGCTTTGTCGATTAGGAGTAATGAAATAAAATGGCATTGTTGAAGGCCAAAGTCCTGTTGCCATAGAACACATGCAAAAAGATAAACACTGCAAATCACTTACTGCCCTTTCACCAAGGCACAAGTCACCTAAAACACCCTCCTCTTTGAACAAGAGCAGCTCCCTCTCCACTACCTATTAACTGGGTCGCTTTTAAGCAAAAGCTGTCACCAGAATAAAGTTACTGCTAGGTTTGTTGTATTAATGGCATTTTTTTTTAAATTGAAAGTATATTTATTAAATTCAGGACAACAGTGCATTCAAAGACCAATCAGAGGCATAACTCTTATGCAACCGTTCACTGAAACTAAAATTTCATTTGTGAAATACCACAACAAACCATCATGAATGAATGATTGCCAAAGTTAAATAAAACCAGCTTATTTCTGGAAGGCAACATTTGATTTAAATGATTATGTTAAAAGAACAGCAGTACTAGAAAAATAAGTAAGACAAAGGAAACCAATTTTTTCAAGCCCTGTTAAGTCCCAGTGACACATATCCATACAAAGCAAACTAATTGGACAGTGGTGCTGCACTCCCAAAGGTCTCACTGACAAAGTTCCTACCCATTTTGTGAAAACTGGCAGCAGCAAAGCAACATCCAAGTAGCATTTATTCCTGCTAAAAACATGCAGCTCAAAATCCTTTCAGACACAGCACATGGTAACTAGCCACAGCACACGGTAGCACATGCCCCTGTTTCGTTAAACAGTAACTGCGGGTAGGAAACAGACACCCATCAGCAGCAATCAAGATTTTACTAGTCCTGCTGTTGCTACAGCAAATTATTTATTTTGCTTTCTTTTTCCTAGATCCCCGCCTCTTCTCCAAGCTTTCTATTTAATGGTAGAAGCATAGAAATGGCAAAGGCAAAAGCATACAATTTCAGCTCCCTTCCTTGCCTTTAATCCACAGACATAAACACTGTAACTCGCTTGTTACATAAAAGCACCTCAGTCTGTAAACCTCCCTTTAGGAAAATAAATTTATTTGATAAATCCTGTCCTAGAAGCCTAATCCTTACTATTACCAAAGTAATAGCTTATCTTTATTCTCAGTTCCAGTTATTGCACAGTCCATTCCCTGGCCTGAAACACTGAGATCTGCTGCAATACAGGAAGTCTGGTACCACAAGTCCTTCCTTTATATATTACTGTAAAAATATCTAAAAGCTATATACAGGATTGTGCTTGTTTCTTGTTTGGATTCTATATAGAGGAAAAGATGATATTGTAATTTGTTCCCAAGATATCATCACTAACAACAGCTGGAGATTTGTGAAAATAAAACCTGTGTAGCCAAGAACAGATGTTTCAGGTAGGTTTGGACAGTAGAGAAACAGTCTCTTGGCTTTATTGCCTGAAGAGCCAGAAATCAATTTTAATTGGGTTTTGAGACAAAGGTTTATATCCTCTCCTAATGTATTCAGTTTACACTGAAAGGAAACCTAAAAGAAGCTTTCTGTAAGCCTATGCTACATGGACTTCTGAAATTTTGCCTGATTTATGTTCCATCTATAAAATAAAGATTGTTTTCTACATGTCACTATAGGTATAATTAAGCGATCCATTAGCTGCAGTCGGAAAGACAACTTCTGCCCCAATACTACTGCTTACTTTGCACTGGTACCACTGTAAAGATGACCACTAAAATAATCCAGATTAAAAAAAAAACAAAACACATCGAAATGATGATGAAATCAGCAGTTGTACTAGGTCTCTGAAGGGCACAGCAAATCACAGTGTGGCACTGGATGTCACGGCAGGAAGGTTAAGATGGCTTCATTGCTAAAGAGTGTGCAGCTATCCCTTCATCAGCCAGCTGGTGGTCACCTTTTGGACAAGTATCTGCTATTCTGCTTCCATCCACTGGAGACAATAGTACCTTTCACTGCCTAAGTTAAAGCCTATGCAGATTGATAAGTATCCTACAGACAGACCTGCAGCTGAGAAGACAAATGAGACAGAGGCCAGACTGTGACTTGGTGTCCATCAGATTAAGAACTCGAGGAATTCCAGTGCAGGGAGACAGAAGCAGAACAGAAATTTGAAGAACAGCATTTCTAAAGAACTCCTCTATAATAACCAATGCAAAAGATAAAATTCCATTCATTCTGTGTGCTGCGGCAAAGCAAGCCGTCAGGACGCTGGGCTGCAGCACCAAGGGCATCACCAGCAGAGAGAAAGAAGCCATTATCCCACTCTACTCGGCACTCGTCAGCCACACCTGGAATACTGTGTTCAGTTTTGGTCCCCGCTATACAAAACAGATGTGGACAGGCTGCACCGAGTCCAGAGAAGAGCCACAAAGATGGCCAAAGGCCTGGGAAGCCTGCCGTGAGAGGAAAGGCTGACAGAACGGGGTTCGTTCAGCCTTGAGAAAAGGCGGCTCAGGGGAGCCCTTATCCCCGTGTTCCAGTATTTAAAGGGTGGCTACAAAGAAGATGGAGACCCCCTTCTCACAAGGAGTCCCATGGAAAAGACGAGGGGTAATGGGTACAAGTCTTCCTGGGGAGATTCCAATTGGACACAAGAGGAAAACTTTTCACAATGAGAGCAATCAGCCTTTGGAATGAATCTCCCCAGGGAAGCGGTGGATTCCCCAACATTGGACACTTCTAAGATCTGGCTGGACGGGGTGCTGGGCCATCTTGTCTAGACCGTGCTTTTGCCAAGAAAGGTTGGACCAGGTGATCCTTGAGGTCCCTTCCAACCTGGTATTCTACGATTTCATGATTCCCTAAAGTTAGAGCTTACTCAAAAGATCTCTTAGGTCTGTTGGATGTTCCTTTCTGACTCTTCCCCTTAGAATAACCCTTACAATGTTTCCAAATTACAAGACCATATAAAACTCAAGAGGCAAACTAGTGTTGACAGCTCACCTGGACTCTGCTATATTGCCTTTCTTAACAACATAGAGAGCTGGTGAACACTCATGTATGACTTTTGCTTAGTGGGATGCAGCTGATTAAATAAAACAGCAATTCACACTAGAAGTATCTTCTACAAGCAGCTCACTGAACAACTTTGATGGATACAGGCAAATGTTCTTTATACAAAATATACTGGAGGGCATTGTCTAGCTTCTGAAGAATAAAGCTGTAAATAAAAATATATTGCCTGAAGTAATTTATTTACTATATTAAAATTAAAAAATTAAATTAAAATTTACTATATTAAAATATATAAAATATATTAAAGTATTCAATATTCTAAAAGTTTAATTATACTATTTAAATAATTAAATATTATTTAAATTGTTACTACTTTTTTTTTTCTTTAAATGTTATTATATTTAAATTTTTATTTAAAAGGCAGATTTACAGATGAAGTTTCTGTTTTGGATTTGACTCCTGCATCATAAAAATATGCATTAAAAAAATGCAGCTTCCATAAAAATCTAACACCTCTTGAAGGTGAGCATATTTTTCTATAAACATACTAATAAAAACAGATGTGACTTCAGACTCACAAACCTATCTTTAGGCCTAAAGCAGCCCATGGAAAGAATTTACATGTGAATGACTGATCCGCCACAAAATTTGCTCGTCTCTCCTCACATTTCCATTGATTAATATGGACACTACCTCCCCTTCAAAACTTCCTTGTTCCCTTAGAACACTGCAGCTGTATGAAAAATATTATGCCCATGTTACCAGGTCAAACGCTACAAGCACCTAACTAAGAGACTGCCTAGTACAGCAGGCTGGTCACACAGCAAAAGGCCCGTCACTCCATTACCCGTAGGTGAATTAGGTTAAGCCATGTGCTATAGTGGCTCCTTGCCCCTCTAAAAGGAGGAAGAAATGTGGGCGGTGCTGCTGTGAGGAGAGGTGCAAATCGTTCCAAATGCAACACCTGCTGTACCTGCACATCCACACTCTCCCAAGAAGCAGGACTCCCCACCCCTTCCTTCCTTTCATTTCCCAGTCATGCCTCAGTCCCCCACTCCCACTGCAGAGCTCCTCAAAAATTCCATTTGGCACGTGCTGCTGAAAAGCCTCAAATGGTCTGTGCTTGCAAGTTAGGTTTCAAATCAACATGTCTTGCTAAGGAACTGTTTTCATGGATCAGTATGAACTATTTAAACTGGAGAAACTCTTAATGAAAAACACCTGGTTTCAAAAGCTTCTCTTTTCAGATTGTTACTTTCTTAAGCCATTAGAGATGAGCATGCTAAACATCCTAGTGGAAATATGAGATACAGCTGTCTCAGAGCTTCTTCCCCCCCTTCTTTTAATTACTTCCATTCTTTTCACTCTAAAGCTGATCCAAGAGAAAGTGGTGATGACATCAAAGAAATATTCCAAGAAGCTAGAAATGAGCGTGTCCTCAGCCACATAACTTTTAAAGTAATATATTTAAAAGCATATTCTCAATTAATTCAAGAAGAAAGAAAAAACCCACCAGATTTTCAGCTTCTAAAATTTCTGATTAAAGGAAATTCTCATCATCTGTTTCATAGTTAGGAAAAGTCAGAAGAATTACCACTGTATCTAGTTTCTTTCAAAAGAATGTAAGTCAGTACTACCTTCAAATATCACACACATTCTTCTGAAGTACTGGTGACCAGTAAGAGAAAAATCAACTTATGAGCAGTAACAAACCAGGGACCCACCATTAAATGTAAGCTGGGGCTTCCTTTCAGTGAGTTCCCACAAGCGTCCACCAGCACCCAGTCCTTTCATTAGCTCAGAATAAAAGGAACTCAGACCTAAACAAAAAGCAGAAAAGTATTATGCATCCATAAGGAATGGAAGACATAGGAGACATAACATTTGCATTATACTTTTCATCACCAGCACTGAAGCATGAGATGTGTAGGGGATTTTTTACTCCAACACACTATCAGACTTGTTGATTTAAATCCTATCTGCTTTCACTTGAGAGCTACCAATAATCCCTATTCACCATTCTCATTTATCTCTGTGAAACAAATCATTCTGAAGAAAAAAGAAGAAAATGGTAACGCACTTCAGCTTGCATATACTCAAAAGCAAAGCAACTCATCTTCATTCATCTGTCGGGAAGAACAGCATCCAACTTCAGAGAAACAGCCTTGCATACAACCAGCTATATTTTCAAAACTGTTCAGTAGAATGAAGCACTCTGAATGCCCTTCTTTGTCAGACAGGGTTGTACTACTACAGGGGAGCCTGGCTGAGTCCGCCACGTGGGAGGGAGGGCACAAAACCTAAGACTAAACTGATGCTTGTGGAGAATGTCAAGGAAGGCAGGCTTCTTGTGACAAGACACCTTTACTTCAGAGTCCCCATGAGAATGAGCTCTGTGCAGAACTATATTCTTCAATAATCTTAAGTACAATTAAAAAAGTTTTATAATTCAATGACATTTTATCAGTTTCTAACCTTATTTTTCATTTATTTAACATTAATTTATCCCACATTTTCAAAGTGCCAGGTATCAGTCTGCTGACCAAACTCGGATGATTTAAGCACAGAAGAAATGGTTTTGGTAGTTGGAATGGGTGCCACTGGAATTTTGATATTCAAGGAAGCAGGTTTTGTGAATTTTGCCTTCAGGTGCATCTTTGTGCTTCCCACGATATCAGGCTTCATCTTAGAAGAGTACAGATGAACTGCACTGTCCTGTGGGTCTATCAAAAGTAGCAGACTCATTTTAAAGAGAAACCCTTCCAATCAGCTGTCAAACTTCAAGTACCTTATCTTCATTTTTGCCTGTATGCAGTAGTGAAGACTGCTCTGTCAAGAAGATGAACAGTTTGTTTCTGGGCCAGTAGATTACAGAGTCTGAGCTTCAAGGAGGAGTCAGTCAGTAAGGAAAAAACAAAAGGTTAGCACCAGAGTGTAGTGCTCTGCTGGCACTTTGTTTACTCTTCCAGCTCAAGACACCCTATATTGAAGTACAACTAAAATCTACACACTTTTCTAAACAAAGTATGTTTAACACAGACCCACGTATTTTGTAAAAAATATAATACCAGTATTACTTCTTTACACATTATACCAAGTATCTTAATTTAGACCCAAAGAAAATGAAAAGTAATATGTATCTGTCACACACAACATTGAAAAAAAAACCCCAAAAATAACCTCTGTATTCCTTTGTGAAAATGGAAGGTTTATATAAAGTTATATATTATTAATTTCCTTAACTCCTCAGGAAAAAGAATTAGGCATGATTTCTTGAGAAGATCATTTGGAAAAGACTTTTTAAGAAAGCCAGGTCTTTTAAGAGCTTCTTCCCTCCCGCCCCCATACTGACTGAAATGCTTTGAAGTGAAGAAAATCTAATTTCTCATTCCATACCTCCAATGCTTATTCCAACCCAGAAAGCATACATTAGGAAAGATGAGAGTTCACCAACTGTCATGTAGGCATTGCCCATTAGTAATCCACCTTTGTACAAGACTGAGAGGACAATTAAATTTCCAGAAAGGCCAGTCTAAGGAAAAAGAGGGAAAGGCAGATTTTGTCATGTACACCTTAAATTTCACCCTCTAAAATATTGTTTCAGATTTTTCCTTCTAATAAAAGAATTCCCATACTATGGCTATCTAGATTTTTAGAGGACTGAGTTAAATTTGAACAAAACCAATTCTAAAGCAAAGCAATCCAAAAGCCAGACAGACATCCAGTGTCACTGCACTACACTATCCAACACACATTCAAAGAGCAAGCAACACATTTTTGTTTGTTTTTTTCTCCACAATGGAAAGGAACACCGAACATTCTTAACCATCACTAAAGGAGAAGAGCCTGCAGTTATTCTGCAGTTTTTGAATACTATTACACAAATTCATTGCAAGCTGTTATGAAAAAATAAAACCCCACCCTCCCTCCCCAGCTTCCTTTGCATCGATGCTCATCTCATCAGAAAGCCAAAGCTGTAAAACGCTAAGGGTGGGGAAGGTTTTCACTCCTTTATTTCCCTGAATAGGAGGTATGGGCTCAGGTATAGGGCACAGGGTAGAAATAGAGCTTAAACTGGTTTTATCATACCACTGTATCTTGAGGTGGAGTTTCACAGCAATTTAGACTGATTTAAGTTCAGTCTTCCCACAGTTTGATGTAGGTTCTGTTTGCACTCAATTCATCTACTTGCAGATTTATAAGTATTTTAATGAATTTTAAAATAATTGACACTTGGCATAACATGGTTGGTTTACTTTCATCCAAAAACACTTACTGCTCCAAAGAAGCCTGCCCGAGCTAGTGCCTCTTTTTTAGCCAGTTGTAGCACATAATCAACTTTATTTGCATATTTCTCCATTTCAGCTACTTCTTGCCCAAAAGCTCGAACTGTTCTTATGTTTCCAATACGCTCTTCAGCTAACTACATTAAAGCAAAGAAGAAAACAAATGCACACAGACACACAATTTAGAACGTTCATATTACAGAACATTTGAAAGTTAAACCAGTGTCACTAAGCTAATGTTCACATACATTCCTTTGGATACCAGTGGAAAATTTCTCATGCCCTCCTCTCCCCCCTCACTCCTTTTTTTTGTTTTAAATTCTACTATGTTAAAAGTAACCTGCATGCCCAGGCAATTTAAGAACTTTGAGATTGCCTTAAGTATTAGCAGAGAGAGAAAAATATAAAAGTAGGGTCAAAAAAACCCACCTTAATTTGATGTGAACAACACACATAAGAAAATTATTATTCACAATAACTTGCAATAACAATGTGGCAAGGGGAAAAATTAAAAATATTCTATTATATGCTAAATCATGCAAGAAAGACTGCAGTTATTTCCTGAAACAATTCCACTCACTTGATCAAAGCAACATTGGGAATTAATTTAACTCAACTACTAATGTCTCACTTCAACTCAGTATTTTATTTTTAACTGCTAAACAGCAAAGTATTGATTCTAAAATTAACTCAACTGTAATCAATTATTTCGTTACATAACCATATATATATATGGTTACCATAACACTGTAACGGTCTTACAAAAAAGAAGGCCCCCTTTTGTGAGTAAAAATACAATATAAAAATGCAATTGTCCTTCTTCCATCCCTCATTCAACATGAAGATTTGAATGGGACATTAAAATTGCTTGTTCATGTGAAGTCCCACACCTGGCTCACAAAGGCACGAGCCTCCCTTCAGCACAGGATGAGGAAGATAAACAGAAGACAGCTAATCTTCCTTTTGCAGAGTCAATTTGCAAAGTCCTAACAAAGGACATCTCAAGTTTAAAACAGCTGACAACTGTGGTTATTTTAACTACATGTTTCCTAATTATATTTCTGTGCTTTTTAATAATGTTTCCCCACCCTCAGCCTGTGAGGAGGTCACTATCACTACTATTCTCTGCTAGCACTTTGCTATGTGTCAGAGCAGTCAGCAACACAACAAAGGCCCCTCTACAACAGCCTCTTTAGCTACAACGGCTTCCTCTACTTTCCTCCCAAATACCTGGCTATGTGCTGAGGTGCCCAGTGAAGTTTAAGAAATATCAAGCCTCACAAACATTCAAGAGCTGGCGGTAAGGTCAAACATCAAAAATTAATTCCAGAGAAGGATTTGCTAGCAAAGTTTTCTTAAAAAATGGATCCATTAGGATGCTTCCGATGGTTTCAAACTCATAACCATGGTTCAGGTACCAAATTACACAGGACTTCATAGGTTTTTTGTTGTGTTTTTTAATGATCTCACAAAGCTAAAGCCTAATCCTTTCCTATATTTCCAAATTCTCAACATCTGGTACCTCCACATGATATTGTTCAGGACCACCAAAGCATGGTTGGTTTTGAGATCTATGAATAAGTGTTACTGATGTTTACCTTTCATACTATTCAGGTGCAAAACTACAGGCTCAGCATGGCTCAGGGCAATGAACAGTACAATTATCTTCAGAAGATCTGTAACTTCAGAGATATTAACCTAAATACACTAGAGCAACTTTGATGTTAACTAGAAAGCATCTGTTAAAACATTACCTGTGTTGCTTCTGCAAGAGAATCTTGGGTCATTTTAGTAAGTTTTCGCAAGTATCTTCCATAAATCACAGCCAGGACAGCCAAGGGTGGCACAATGCTCAGAACAAACGCAGCAAGGCTGGGAGACACAAAAAACTACAAGAAAAAGGTATGTGTTAGGGTTTAGTGTTCAGATTAAAAATAACCGCTGGAATACTGGAGTGCAACTTCCCTTGCTAGAGTTTTCTAAAGCTAGTAGGATTGTAATTTAGTGCTGCCATGCTTTCATTTATCATATTTTCTTTCTTCCAGGCAAAATATCCATTCTTCCACAGCACTAGGGATGTATCCTGTGGTTAGAACAAAGGATTATAAGCAAAGTGGTCTGGATTTCATTTCTAGCTTTCTCACTGGTTCACTGTGTGGTTTAGCTGAGTATTTTAACCTGCCAGTAAACAGGCCTACCAGGAAATCTCTTGGGGATGAAAGACATAAGCTATTACATAGTTGCTAAAGCACTTTCCCAACTTTTAAATAGATGGTGTAATACAGTAAGTTTGAGCGGAGAAATATCATACACTCCTTCTGGGTAACCAAGGAACAGATGGAGTCACCTGCGCTCCCTACACCCATAAATGTTCATAACCTGGAATAATGGATATATTTAATTTACTTTTTGTTTACTGTTGCAACACCTTATCACTTGTAACAACCATCAAAGCTCCTAAATAGGTTATTTTCATTAGGTTTATTGAAATTAGCTCTAATGTGTTTTCATTTCATCTTGAAATCATGAAAAGAAAAATCTCTAGAAAAATTCAAAATCAACTTAATTGACAGGTTTTATAATTATTTCATAATAATCTATTCACTCGGGGCAAGCTTTTATAGTCCACCTTTTAACACAGTATCATGGCAGTATTTCTGAGCAGAATGCCTTACATAAAGCTATTCCATTTAATTTATGGTAAGATAAAACCTCAGACTCTTATTTGCTTAGATAAATACAGAAAGCCATAACTCTTATCAGTGACCAAGTATTAAAGCTTTAAAGCTTCATAGTGGAAACTCTTCACAGTTTCTAATAACTGTCAATATTGGAAGCTTATTTTTATGAGGAGAATTTTTGCTGTTTTTATCTCCAAGTAGACAGCAGAAATGACCCGCTTTAAGATAACTGCCACCAACATATCTTTTCTCAGAATATTGTAACAAAATTAATGCCACAAAAAACATCAAGGCAAGTGAGATTTTTATGTAGATGAACTGACCACCAAGGAACATTAACTGATGCACTGCACTTCAACGGATTTTACAACAGTCCCTTCACACCCTATTTTACCTACAGCCATGGGAATGTTATCACTGATTTTAATATCTTCAGTAAGAATAGAGTTAAGCTATTTGCCTCCTGTGCTTTGCTTGACAAATTCAGGCAGCAACAGTAGTTCATTTCAAACCTTCATTCTCAATACTTTGGCTTGTGACTAAACATCAAGTGGCTACAGCCACATCATCCATTGCAATGCAGTACACAAAAGTTATTGTGGATAACCAGTGAAATACACTTCTATCCAAGAACACATAGCAGTTTCTGAACTGAATCATATTCATACATTACCTAACAGAACTGAAACAAACTCGGAACTACAGGAGGTGACAAGCAGGGAAGAAACGACCTTACCATCATTCCAACCCCCACAGATGCTTGTGCTCCTGCCCTGAGCCCATCTGAAAGGTTTTCAGTCACCGAACGGCCCAAAAGGGCTGTATCTGAAGATAAGCGGTTTATCAGCTCTCCTGTTCTGGTCTTGTCAAAGAAAGCAGTTTCTTGCTTCAGAATAGAGGAGAACATGGCTGTTCTCAAACGTTTCACAATTCTTTGTCCTGTCAGAAACAGAAGTCAGTCAAGCACGGCACACAAGACTTTACACAGACACTGACAATATAAAAATCAGAGGATTATGTAGCACTGAACAAGTCACATTACAGAGTTTTAATATATCAGAAGAGAGCAAACTTGAAGGTGTCATGTAACAGTAAATAAAAATGAACAATTATTCCAACGTACTTATCTTTGCACTATTAGTTTACCTTTGATCTGGTAAAAAAAAGCTACTGATTCTAAGAGGATCTCTCAGCCAGTGCCAAGAATTTATTTCAGATCATTAGATTAGATCCTCACTCTGTGAAAAGAGATGACTTGGTACCCCTTTTTGCCTCTGTTCTTACCTGCAGTCTGCATGAGGTAGACACGAACAGCATTAGCAGCAGCACCACATAAAAAGATTCCACTCAGCAAGGCACACAGGCTGGTCAGGCTGTCAGTGAAGTCTTCACTGGGATTTGTATAAATAACGTCAATAACTTTCCCCAGAAAGAAAGGGGCTGACATGGTAATGACACTGGAAACTGTCAGAAAGCCAACAGCAGCTGCAAATCAACATGGAAAAGGAAACGGAAATTACTCTGAATTTGCAAGGTTATTAATAGCACATATGAAATAATTTTTCAATTGAAATGTCTATTAAGCTTGTGAATGCCAGTATTAAATAATCAGCACTCTTAGGTCCAGTTCTGAATGGGATATTTTAAGTCACTGTATAAAGTAACTTAGGCAAGGCACATTTTCAGAACCTGAAAGCCTCTGTATACTATGACAGCCCTGCAATTGCCTCTCATGTATAACCTTCTACACCACCATCCAACAAGGTTAACTTTTCACAGATGTCATCCTTATGGAAAGTTTGGTAATTGTTATTGTTCTCTATCTCATGCATAACCCCTCAACTCCTGTTTGGTTTGGGTTTTGTTATTCATGCTTGTTACTTCCTTGTTAAAGCTTCCATTTTTTTCTGGAAGGTAACACTGGACTGAAATAAAGATCTGATTTGAGAATAGTCTAAAACATGCAATTTTATTGGGGAAGAAAACCCAACAAAAAAGCATTTGATTTACTCTTGACTGGCAAAATTTATATAATTTGTTTTGGTTTACGCTTTACTGTTGTTGGTCTAAAAGAAAACTAGCGTAAGTTTGAATTAGAAGTACATTTGCTGATGAGCTCTTGAATTCCAGTTGCAAGATCACCCATGGAATAACCTGTGTAACTGTTTGAAGCTGTTATCACAGAGTATGAAAATCGCACTGGACCAAGACTTAGCCTTTTAAACTTTAATCTACAAAGAAATTTCTTGAGCCAAGAACACAGCTTGATTCTGAAAAGGCAAGCCAAACTTGGAAGGCTGAGAGCTAGAAAAAAAAAAAACATCTTAACTGAAAACTGAACAAACTTGATATGAAAACCACTGAACCACAACAAACAATGCCATTTATACAGCATAGTTTTCCAACAACCAACCCCACACTTAAAGTAACATTCACAGGATTGCTAAAGGAAAACTACTAGCAGGTAATGCCTTTAAAGGGAAAAAGACACTGTACTGAAAATCCTGAAGTTGCCCGAGTTTTAGTTCCATTCTGCTGAGCTTCTTGTCTCCCTTCTACGACGGACAGCAGAGAGCTCCGCAGCAGCACACTGCTGTAAGCAATACTTCTAACATCTCTCACAGATGGTTTGATGCCTCTTACCACCTCCACACGCAGTGGAAATCTTTGTTTCAGTTTTCACTTGAAGTGTAAATACAGGTGTGCATTTATCATGAAAAATTCAGGGTACAAAACCCGTGTACCTGCCACCACCTGAAGCAAACGCTTCTCTGCACCTTCACTGCAGTGCCCCAGAGCGGTCCTGAGAGAGCTCCACACACTGCCCAAACAAGCTTTAGCCTTGCCCTTGCACCCAACCTGCAGCCTGTGGTTCTTACTCAAGATTGGTTTGTGATCTTTGCGTTGTATTACATTCAGGCCAGTACGCATGTGAAAGATAAAGGACTCTTTTAACTTGAAGATACAGAAACAATAAGAAGCCAGAGCAGAAAAGGAAAGGCTTCCTGCTGCAAACTTACGTGATCCATGCCATAGCCACATCTCGTAAGCATATTATTTAGGAGCTAAAACTTGGTAAAGAATGAGTGACCTCATTAACAGGCTGGCTGCATTGGTGTATTCAAGATGTGAAACATCAGGAAAAAATCCAACAAAAGCCAGGTCATCTCCTGTCAGAAAAAGCTGGTCTGTGAGGAAGCTGGAAATGGTCAAAAGCATTGCTTACAAGCACGGTGCTGCATGGCAGCTCAGTCTCCACTGATCTAAACAATCTCTCAGTTATGGATGGAACTGGACATAAGAACTGTATATATAAATATTCACTGAAGGAAGAGGACCATATGGCTAAAAATCTCATATGTCTCTGTCTAGCGGTACAGCCTTCCTGGCTTGGATTTACATTTGGCTCTTCTTCGTTGAAGCTAGCATGGGTTTCACTTCCAACAGCCTTAACTGAACTAAAAGCAACACGAATTCACAAAACAAACTGAAGGCTACTAAACTACTCAAACATTAGACAAAGTGTCAATAATATATCAGAGTAACACAATCCTGAAGATGCTTATATAATCCAGATGTCACTTTTAATCTTCCCCTTAAGCAATATATCTGTCATTCTCAATTTAACCACAAATCACATGTGAAGTAAGGTTCCCTAAATGAAACTCTCACTTAGATTATACCAGCAGAACAACTAGAAAATAGTACAGATGCCAAGCTGTTGCTCTATTCCTTTGGTTTTAAACTGTTGACTAACTGAAGAAACAGGAATCAGCAGTCATTCTATCACCTCATTCAAAGAAGAGCTGTCATTGTGATAACTGGCTAAAGGGAGGAGCACGAGGTGTTCAGCAACCAGATACGAAGACATTTCAGCAATGATGAAGGTTGTTACTGACAGAAAAAAGGGCAGAGTAAACTTTATAGTAATAGTTTCACATAATTCTCTGGGTAACAGAGTAAGCTACGTCTAACAAAGTAGTGTATTTTGGAAGCTTTGTTTTTTAAGAGTAAATCTGTTTTGTAGGCTATGAGATGAAAATAAAGAAAACATGAGGCAGATCAGTGGAGCTTATAAAACTAGGGCTACATTGAAGTGGCAACAGAAGCAAAGGCAAGGCAAGCTGACTCCAGCAGCAGCTGAGCAATCCTCTTGGAAACATTAGGCAAACATTTTGCTTGTCTTCTTGCACAGAAATACAGATTGCTGCACAGACAAGGTGATGCCTTTATCACTTTTAAGATCAACATGCTCTCTGTTAAAGCTAATGTGGACTTGCTTCTTGACAGCAGATCCACAACTTCATTTCATGGTAGATGTATTTGGGGGCAATGAACTGGTCACCAACTGATAAACCAGCACATTTACAAGCAATAACTCGGCAGAGCTATCAGAAACCTCTCTTCGGAACCTGGACTAAGTGCCTCCAAAGAGTTGTAAACCAGATTTCTACATACAAGACCACCACCAAGAGAGTGAAAATTTCTAATTTTGCTGGTTCTTACCAGAGCATCATTCTCAGCCAGTACAGTATGTGGAAGTGTATAAAAGCCAAAAAACTGCTTGCAAGCCTGTTAGAGAAAGAGCTGTTTTAAATGGAAATCCATAAGGATTTGATCTCAGATGAATCAAGATCCCTCAAGCCGATCAGGGATGAACGACAGAAAAATGAGGTGATGATGTCTGGCAGTGCATGGTAACACAGCCAACAGGGCAAAGCAGCTAGCTTTCACTATTCAGTAAGATTATGAATGTCATCTCCCAGAAACTTTTAAGTATTTTACTAGTTTCACTTGAAGATCAGGGCTGGCAGGTCAGACAGCAAGCTCTGTGAGAAGTACCCTCCTACCAATAACTGCGAATGTCTGTCCTCTACCAGTTGTCTGTGCAGTTTTATTCTAATGTATAATGACTTCTTTAGCTTAACCCTGAATTTCCACAAGGGTATTTGAAGTGACAAAGTCTACTGTATTCTATCATATGCATGCACAGAGATTGGGCTCTTCAGCCATTATTTTGTGGGAGAAAGATGCACTGATTAATTTTATATTTATTGGTTAGGTAAAGTCCATTTCCGTTTGGTGAACCCTGGCCCACAAGAAATTTGTTTTGCATCAGTATAGGGAGGTCGAAAGGCTAATATCAACCCTGTGATGAGTCAGTTCTGCAAATACTTATTTCAAGCTAGAATCACCTTCCAGAATACACTGTGAATATTTAAGGATGCTCTGTATAGTTTTAGGTATGAGTGGTGTGGTTTTCTTTCTGTGTTAAAATTCATACATGATATCTGGACTGCACTATTATTATGCAAGAAGAATCTTTTAGAATCGTCCTCCTTACATTATTAAGAACAACCGTAATACCGTCTTCAGAAAAAAATACAGTTTGTGTCTGATGGCACAGCTGTATACTGGATTCCCAGTGCACTTTGGAAAGCTGCTAGCTTTTTCAGTGGAGTTGTCTTAATTTGCAGGTATTGTCAATATATTAAATCTTGCAAGTTACTGTTTCCAGTGATGATCACAGTTTATAGAAAATCATTACAGAGGTTTTCTGTAGACAGTTTGATGCAGTTATTGAATCTGTGGTGGTTTTTGTTATTTTTTTAAGCACAAAAGAGCAGTTTAGGTTTTCAAATGACAAAGACTGTTTTCTTTGGTACAATACAGTTGCACAATTTACTGAAAATATCTTCAAGACAGCTCATGCAAAGGCTGGTATACTGTGGGTCATCTGACTGACCAGGACTATCCAAGTTTGGAGAAATTAGCAGTTGCAGAAATTACTGTGGGACAGAATCAAACAAGAGAGACAGACAATGCCTTTGTGATGATATCTCAAGAAGACGACCAGTGTCCAGGGTTTGCGGGACACAGCAAAATACCAGCACAGGAGCAAGCCCCAGAGTATCAGCTTGTGGAATTCCTCATGCTCAGAACACGATGCAAGTTATGGAAAAAGTCTATCACCTCAAAAGCCTGCTCTTTTGAGTCATGAGGTGTTCACAATTGACATAGATCCTTGATAGCTCCACAGTGAGGCTCCTATGATCAAACAGGACAGACCTGCCAGGAGTCTTTTGCCATGGAACAAAACATCAAGAAGCCTTTGCAGAGTAGACTATAGAGGGTTTGTCAGAAGAGCTGTCAGAGAAGATATTTAATAACAGAAGTCCCCTTCCAGGCAGAGAAGAGACAGTGATCTGAGGAAGCCCAAGAAAGGGAAGAGCAAACAAGACTGACACTTTGCAGAGAAGAGGAGGAAGAAGGGGTAGCAAGGCACGCAGCCTGACAGAAGGCCTAGCAGAGCTGTGCAAAACCTCTGCTCGAAAGCAAAGTTGGAGGCTTGACTCTGTAAGCAAGTATCTTCACTTTCTCTTGAGAAAGATTGTATCTCTGCTTCACGAATTATTATCCATACATACAGTACCACAAACTAGTCTTTTTAAGACACCTAAAACCAGCTTGTTGCAAACAGGCCTGTTTAAAAACCCATTGAAATTTTATTTTTTCACACTTTTTTTGCCATTGTGGAAAATACTTGCAGATCTCATCACCCCCACCCCCCCCAAAAAAAATATAAAAGCATTTCAGGGTGGGGAGAAAGGAGAATGCTATCATGCTATCTATTTTTAAAAACTTACTGTCCTATCAAAACCCACAATAAAAGGATGGCTCATATAGCTGAGCTAGAATCCCCTGAATGTTTTCAGCAGCTTGCCTGGACTACTGTTTCAGGAGAAAGCACTAGTCTGTAGCCCAGATACAGCACAAATATAGAGCTCACTCAGAAAAGCAGGAAAATACTAATAATTTCTGTATTTTGTTACAACATGTTAAAATAGCATAAAACATTAATTATGCACTCTTAGAGTTCTGTTTGGAGGTACTTAAAAAACAGAATTCCTTTCAAAGTATTTTAAAATTTCTCTTGTATTTTCTCATGATAGTGATTTTCCTTAGCCATAAAAATCAGCCAAGTTTCTCATCACCAATTGTTGGAAAGTAATAAATTAACTGTAAGTTTGCAAGAGAGAGTATAGCTTCTTATGCTGAGACATTATTATAAGCACCTAACTGATCACAGTGGCCAGCAGCTCCTGTTTCTGCAACTTCTTGCTTAAGTAGCTTCATTAACAGCTCCCCACCAACTTAAGATAAGGAACTGTCACCAACTAGCCACAGAAAAGAAAACTTTTTGTGGTGAAGCTACAAGGCTGTTCGGACCTTCTGGGAGTTTCATGCCAAACATCGACAAAATCAGAAGAAAAAACTATGTGGAGAAACAACAAAAAAACCCATGTAGCCTATTTGATTTCTACAAAAGGCACACCGCACATGAGAAAACAATCAGTGTTACCTTTGTATATACCATACATATAGGAATTATGATTTTAAAACCACAAGAATTGCCTGCAGAAAATTCAAGTTAAGTGTGGTTGTTGAGCTGCTTTCAGATGAGCAGAACCACTTTACAGTAACTACGTACAGCAACAAAAACCAGCGGCCACGCACATGGACTTGAGAGGTGAACTCAAATTTTGGCCAGAGGTTTCCCAGCTACTGGGTGACAGAAACAGCAAGATTTACAAGACAGGGGTCCAATGCAGGTTCCAAAGAGAAGGATATTCTAGCGCTTGTAAGCCCTCCCTCAGCTCCCACTAGCTTCCTTCCCATTATGCACAGTACAGAACTAATGTGACTCGCTGTCAGGGTTGGAATGGGTGTATGAAAACTGGTTTTTCAGAGAGATACCACTTGCCTGACCTTTAATTAATTTTTAAATGGCAGGGGGAGCATAAGTGCATGGATTATCAGCGCGTGGATTGCCTGCTGATGTTCAAACTCACACTGCAATGCATTCAAGAGCAAAAGTTTCAAAACTAAACCATTTCAATGTTACTACAAACTAACTACTACATATTATCTGCCTGATTTAATTTCCTAAAATAACTGAAGTTTTCAAAGATACTCCTACTCAAGTAATTGTACAAGTATAAATAACCAAAAGCATGATGTTCTAGCAGCAACACTCACAGCTGTGTTCTACATTTCTATCTGCATCTTGCACAGAAGAATTCAAGTTGCTTACTACCTCAATCATTCCTAAGCAAACGAACTGTTAAAATAGTTTCTCAACTACATTACAAAGAACACACCTAAAAAGCTCAGGTAGTCTTAGGCACAACACTTCATTTTTATTTTTTTTCTATTGCCTTTCTTTAAGAATTGTTCTTACAGCCATTTATCCCCTATTAGAAACTATAAAAGATAAATCTACAGCAATCCAGTATTTCACATTCAAGGATGAGAAAGCGCATCACCTGGTATAACTTTAAAGAAAAATCGTATTATGAATAAGGCAGTGCTCATCTGATTTCATGGCAAATTTTAACCTACAGCAAAACAGCTATTACAAATTATGCCCAAGATTCTAAAATAAAACTTCAGAAAATAACATTCCTTGCACATCCCTAGAGATCTGTGTACAAAACAAACCTCGCTCAGTGTGCACAGTGTTATACAGGCAACAGGCACACTTTGCTGTCGGATTAAAAATTTCAGAGTTCCTTGTGCTTACTTTACAATTCAATAGAACTATTGTTCCTTCAAGTGTGGTTTGGATAAAGCGCAACAGACAGATTCTCACAGGGAGAAACAAGGAGGCAGGAGGAAATAAAAGGGGTTATTTTGAAAAAGCATTTTTGTGGCCTTACACAGAGAGCAATTTCAGCAATGGCCCTGTCCTCTTCCCCGGGAACTTAATTTAACTGAAGACACAGGTTTACCTGACCTGACTGCACAGAATCAGCCAAAGAATTCCTGAAATTACTTCCCTCCTTTGTTAAACCTGGGAGGTATTACAGAATTTACAAACGCCTAATTTCATTACACAAAACTGTAGCCACTAACAGAGTGAATTCCCATGGTAGTATTAGCCATCTTTTTACCACTGTAAATAACAACAAGAAAATTTAACACACATGTCCCGTTTATAATGTATTCCCGGCTCTACAAGTAACTGGTCATGAAACATGGAACATATTACACTGATATTTTTTTTTTTTGACAGTATGGTATTTGGTACATTTATTTTCATTCCCAAGAGCCTCCAGAGGGTCAGAACATCCTTCTGTGAGGAAAGCATTGCAAGAGGTGCTGCGTGCCAGCACTGCCAGCACTCTGGAACTCCTGGCCAGACCACACCACTTCGTCCTGAGCCAGCAGATGGTAAAGAGGCCCTGTGTACAAACAAGATGCGACCATCTCCTTTGGTGCAGTCACAACTAGAGCTGGTCACCTTCACCTCTGTACCTGCACCTCCTCAGCTGACACCATTTCTTTATGCACCAAGACGGGTGAACCTAGTCTTGGCCAACTTCCTCATAAATCAACCTCTGCTCCCCAGGCCTCCACTGCCATCACTGCAACTATTTCACCTTCTGCCACTGTGAATTTCAATGCCCAACTGCAAGAGCGGACCATCGCAACCTGTGCCACATGGAATCACAGAAGAGGTATGTATCACTTCACCCTACAGTGGTAATGCTCTACACCTATGTTACCAACTACTGGTTATATAAAAATGCAAAAGATGCGGAAAAGTTCAACTTTCTTGCAGAACAAAACAGCACCTGTAA